>NW_004444156.1:2167680-2193022 GCF_000243295.1 Trichechus manatus latirostris
CACTCTCTGTCTCTTTATTGGTGCATTTAGTCCATTTACATTCAGCGTAATTATTGATAGGTATGAGTTTAGTGCTGTCATTTTGATGTCTTTTTTGTGTGTGTGTTATTGACAGTTTATACGTTCCACTTAATTTTCTGTGCTGAGTCATTTTACTTTATGTGTTTTCTTTTCCTTTTTTTCATTGTTGTTGATTTTGTATTTGCTGAGTCTCTGTTTTTTCCTGTTTTTTATTTTGATGCGTAGGATTGTTAGTTTCCTTTGTGGTTACCTTAATATTTAGCTCTGTTTTTCTAAGTTTAAACCAATCTTTTATTTTTGATATCTTCTTGACTTCCTCTTCATATGAAAGTTCTATGACTACATTATTTAGTCTCTCTTTTTTGTTTTAATGTTGTCATCCTTTATATGTTGACATCTCTGTTTCCCTATTTTCAGTGTTTTAGCTTTGATTTATTTTTGTGACTTCCCTATGTGGGTTGATATCTGGTTGTTCTGATCTGTGTTCTAGTCTTGGGTTGTTACATGATGTTATTGATTTTCTAACTGGAGAACTCCATTAGTATTTCTTGTAATTTTGTTTTGTTTTTTACAAATTCCCTGAACTTCTGTTTATCTGGAAATGCCCTCATTTTGCCATCATATTTGAGAGACAGTTTTGCTAGATATATAATTCTTGGCTGTCGATTTTTTTTCTTTAAGGCTTTGTATATGTCATCCCATAGAGAGTCCTGGATAGAGCAGGAGAAAGGTGGGGTGCAGAACTCAAATTCTAGTAAGAAGACCAGACTTAATGGTCTGACTGAGACTGGAAGAACCCTGGAAAGCATGGCCCCTGGACTCTCTATCAGCCCAGAACTAAAACAGTTTCCAAGGCTAACTCTTCAGACAGGGATTGGACTGGACTGTGGGACATAAAGTGATGCTCATGAGGAGTGTGCCTTTTAGCTCAAGTAGATACAAGAGACTAAATGGGCAGCTTCTGTCTGGAAGTGAGATGGGAAGGCAGAGAAGGTTAGGAGCTGGTTGAATGGACATAGGGAATCGGGCGGAAAGGAGGAGTGCACTGTCACAGTATGAGGAGAGCAGTTAGAGTCACATAACAATGTATGTATAAATTTTTGTATGGGAAAAAATAAAAAAATATACATGTCATCCCATTGCCTTCTTGCCTGCATGGTTTCTGCTGAGTAGTCAGGGCTTAGTCTTATTAACTTTCCTTTGTAGATGACTTTTTGGTTATCCCTAGTCTCTCTCAAAATTCTGTGATTATGTTTGTTTTGGCAAATTTGATTAAAGTATGTCTTGGTGACTTTGTTTTGCAATCTACCCTGTGTGGGCTTTGGTGAGCTTCTTGGATAGTTATCTTCTTGTCTTTCACAATATCAGGGAAGTTTTCTGTCAACAAATCTTCAGAAATTCTCTCTGTATTTTCTCTTATCCCCCCTGTTCTGGTACTCCAGTCACTTGTAGGTTGTTCCTTTTGATAGAATCCCACATAATTCTTGTGGTTTCTTTATTTTTTAAAAATTCTTTTATCTGATTTTTCCTCAAATAAGTTGGTGTCAAGTGCTTTATCTTCAGTCTCACTAACTGACTTCCATTGCCTCAGTTTTGCTCCTATGACTTTCTATTGAGTTGTGTAACTCTGAAATTTTATTGTTAATCTTTTGGATTTCTGTTTGCTGTCTCTCTATGGATTCTTGCAGCCTGTTAAATTTGTCATTATGCTCTTATATAACCTTCTTAAGTTTCTCTGCTCCTTTGGGTGTTCCTTGGCTGGTTTTGCATTTTGCATGATCTCTTTCCTGATCTCTTGAAGAGCTCTGTATGTTAATCTTTTGAATTCTACCTCCAGAAATTCGAAGAAGTTCTTTTCCTCTGGGAAGTTTCTTGGTTCTCTGTTTTGGTTGGTTGCTGAAGCCATCATGGTCTGCCTCTTTATGTGATTTGATATTGACTATTGTCTGTGAGCTGTCAGTAGTTATTATATATGTTTATTTATTTTGTTTTCTTACTTTGTCCTAGCTTCTTGTTTTCTTTCGTTTTGATATGCCCAAATAGGCTGGTCATGTGAGCTTCTTTGATTATTGGCGTCTTTGAATCTGTCACATCCTGTCAACAGGTGATTAGAGCTGTAAAGGTATGTGAGCCCAGGAGTCTGTTTACTTTTTTTGTGTGGATTCAGCTCAGATGTCCAGTTGTTAGTCACCGAGTGTGTGGTGCAGGCTCTCGCCTACAGTCCTAGACAAGCAGGGGTGAGTGGAGTAGGCACAGGTATCTGACTGCAGTAGGGAGTCATGTGCTGAGCAAGGCAGGGGGCTGACGGGTGCCCCTGAGTGCCTGGGTGGAAGGCGTGTCCTTGTTCCCTAGAACGCACTGGTGGGTAGGTTTTGCAGCTGGACTTTGGGCACCCAGTGCATTGGCTCTAAGGATTGGGAGGCACTGCTTGTTCTCAGACCTCTGTCATGGGTGGCTAGGTGGAGTGGGTGGAGCCACCAGTCCTCAGGCCCCTCATGTGGGTAGGCGAGGACCCTGCTTAATGGGTAGGACAGTGTCAGATGTCTCGAATCTGTCACTCCCCGTTAGCTGTTGCAGTTGAAAATAGGCTTCAGGTATATACCCTGTTGTACTGTGCTAATGAGGGCCAATGCTGTTGAAATGGGCCCACATAGTTCTGTGCAGGGGCGAAAGGCATTCAAAGTCTGTGGACCCCTTAGCCTGTGCCTAGGCAAAGAGACTATGCCTGCCCTGAGTTTCCGGCTTAGGAGAGCCGGCAGATTATTTTTTCCTGCTTGTTAATTTGTTCCATCTCCAAAGCTGGGAGAATGGCTTGGGGCATGCGATGGGTCTTACTTCTAGTCCAGGGGCGCAGCAATCACTGAAGTGGGACTGTGACCTGGAGCAGAGTGGGGAGGGGGCAGGTAAATGGGAGAGAGGTACTTCCCAAAGGGGGGAAGGTTTTTTTGATCTGTGCAGTAGGTTAGATGTTTGTACTTATGTTTCGCTGACTCAGCACCGCTTCTACCTTGTTCTGGAGGCCTGAGCAGTCTCTTTGCTGCTCGGTTTCTCCCAGTGTGGAATACTTGTCCCAAGTACTACTGCTTGCTTCAGCCTGTGCGCTTCACCAGATCCAGCCTGCAGGGTGCTGGCCAGGTCAGGTCGGGAAAATCCTGGATGCTTCTGAACTGTCTCTTCCTCCCCCTGCCACTCAGTCTGACTCAACTTTGTCTTTGATATTCAGGGCTCCTGTTCTGTCATGTATAATGGATTCACTTGTTTTTTTGGGTTTTTGTTGTAAGAGGGACCACAGGAAGCGTCTGACTACTCCGCCATCTTGGCCCCACCTCTACAACTGGTTTTTATAACGAAAGAAAATGTGTTTCAGGAAAATGTTTTCTAAATCTTGGAAAACAACATGCCTTTTATGATAGACTTTAGTGGTAATGTACCTATTAAACTTCACATACCTGGAGAGTAAAATTTTTCTATATACTGAGAAGTAAGATTTTTAGACAAAAACACAGTCATGATGTCAGTATCCTCAGTATCCTCTTTCCCTGTCAGATTTCTTCTTAGTGATCACTCTTGCCTCTCCCCCACACGCACATCCACACACCCACATCCACACACTCACTCAGTTTAGGTATCCAGGAGGATTACTGTGTTCACTGATTTATGTACTGCTCACACATCTCTGTGAAATGTCTGTCAATGTGTCATTTCACATTGATTCATTTTTAGTTAGATTTTAATGACAATTCCATATTTTTAACCTCCTGAGATATATGTCCATATTTTATTTTTTACTGTTCCTACATGTGGTAATGAGATTGTTGTGAATAAAAATGTGTCATTGGAATGTATCCTTTTGGTTGATAGATATTTTTTATATAAGGTGTGCATTTGGTGAATGAATATGAAATAGTAAGAAACATACACAAAACCTAATGTACTGTCAGTTCCAATAAGCACAGTGAACTGAACTGAACTCAATTTTTAAGTATCTGTTGGTCCTGCTCCCTAGTGACCATAATTAGATTGTGGGTCTGTTGCCTCAGAAGTAATGGGTGTTGTCTACCACTGTAATCATAACTTTCAGGGTAGGACTTCTCTCTCTATCTTTAAATCTTTCTTTACTGTTCAAGTTCTTTCTCCTATCCATTACGAGGATGAAATGTTTTTCTCCTTCGCAGAGCTCTCCTCCCCTCAGGCCTTTCATCCTCCAGGAACTTGGTCACATCATTTATATCCTTGCTCTTTTGCATTTCAGTTTTCCCCTTCTCTCTTGTTGTTGTTGTTAGCTGCCATCAGATCAGCCCTCGACTCATGGCAACCCCACGCACAACGGTATTGGACTGTTGTGATCCACAGGGTTTTCATTGGCTGACTTTTGGACGTAGATCGCCAGACCTTCCTTTCTAGTCAATCTTAGTCTGGAAGCTCCACTGAAACCTGTGTAGCATCAGAGCAATATGTGATCCTACACTGGCAGACAGGCGTTGGCTGCACTGGAAGTGCATTGTCCAGGAATCGAACCTGGATCTTCCACATGGAAGGCGAGAATTCTACCACTGAACCACCACTGCCCCCCTTTCTCTCAGATTTCCCTTTAATGTAGGAAAATGATTTGCTTTTTGGTTTTCTCAAAAGTATGTTCCTTGACTATACTCTCTTCCAGTTTTAGCTCTACCTCTTTCTTTCCTTTTCCTGCCAAAATTCTAGAAAGAATCACTTATGCTGTCTCCTGGCCTCTGCTTTCTTGCTCTTTGCTGTTAGCCTCTGGCCCCTCTACCCCCTGAAACTGCCCTTCTGGTTGACAGCTGCTTTTTCTTAGCCCTTGTTTTGTCCTCTTGGTAACCTCTTACACTATTCTTAATCGCCCTGAAACTCTTTGCCTTTCTGGAGCATTGGTTAGATGGCTGACCTGGAAAACTTTGGAAGGTCTTTTCGTAGCCTGAGATTCTCAGTGCCTTTTGGTTTTTCTCCTACCCCTGATATTTTCTTCTCTATTTTTTCTCCCCTAAATCGGAGACCACCAACTAGTATGACCCCAGATGACATCTATTCTTGGCTTACAGAATAGTTTTGTTTTGTTTTCAGTAGTTGCTAAGATGTAAAAATCCTGAGATTTTATTTAAGCTAATTTCAAACTTTTCTTGAAAAAGTCGGTGAAAAGACAAGCCACAGACTGGGAGAAAATATTTGCAAATCACATCTCAGATAAAGGACTTGTATCCAAAACATACAAAGAACCCTTCAACTCAAGAATAAGAAAGCAAACAACCCAATTACAAAATGGGCAAAAGATCTGAACAGACACCTCACCAAAGCCGATATCCAGATAAAAAAAGGCTCAACATCATATGTCACTAGGGAATTGCAAGTCAAAACAACAATGAGATGCAGCTGCACAGCTATGAGAATGGCGACTGACAACAGTAAATGCTGGCAAGAGGGTGGAGCAACAGGAACTCCCATTCATTGCTGGTGGGCGTGTAAAATGGCACTGCCACTTTGGAAGACAGTCTGGCCATTTCTTACAAAGCTCAAAATAGGCTTAGACCATACAGTCTGGCAGTTGTGCTCCTAGTTAGTTGAAAATGTATATCCACAAAATGGCGTTCGTATGAGGATTTATAGCAGCTTCCTTCATAATTGCCAGAAAGTGGAAACAACCAAGATGCCCTTCATTGGAGGATGGATAAACGAAGTGTGGTGTAATCACACAATGGAATCTTATTCAGTGACAAAAGGAAATGAGCCCTCAAGCTGTGAAAAGAGATGGAGGAATCTTAAAGGCATATTGCTAAATGAAAGAAGCCGTTCTGAAGAGTTTACATACCGTAGGATTCCAGTTATGTGACGTTCTGTAAAACGCAGAACTATAGAGAGCATAAAAGCATCAGTGGCCGTCAGGGGTCAGGGAGAGAAGGAGAGGGATTCACAGGTGGAGCACGGCATTTTTAGGGCAGTGCAACTATTGTCTATGATGCCGTAATAGTGGACACTTGACAGTATGATTTGTAAAAACCCGTCGGACTGGGGAACACACAGAGTGAACCCGAAGGTAAACAGTGGACTAGTAATAACGTGTCAGTAGCGGTTCATCAGTTGTAACAAATACACCACAGAAATGCAAGATGTCAATGGGAGAAACTGCAGGGGTGATGGAGGGAATGAGAACCCTCTGCTTTCTGCCCAGTTTCTCTGTAAACTACAGTTGCCCCCCCCCCAGTAAAATCTATTTAATTTTAATTATTAATCTATTTTAATCTCTTGAGAGGGGGCAGATACTCCACAGTTCGGCAGGGTCCTCCACTCCCTGTTGTCTGTCCGACCTTCCTCATTTGTTTTCATGGCCTGCCCGGGCTCGCAGGCATGTAAGTTGGCACCTTCTGCTTTTCATGCTAGAAGGCGATCATGCTATTTGCCAGGTCTTCTTTTCTCATAAGCTAGAGGGAATGTTTTCCTTTTTCTCCCTTCTCCCCACCCAGCACTGTGCCTGGCTTGTAATAGTCACTTTACAAATGTGAACGAGTAAAAGGTCCCCTTAGGTTTGATTCTGGTCACTGTGGCCCTGAGGGGCTCTATTCCCGACACACAGGTCTTTGTCTACTATTTTGAGTGGATATTTTTGAAGAAAAGGTATTTATATAGGCATGACACTTTCCAGATCAGTAAGGCCAGCTGCAGGTTACATATAAACAAGAGGAGACATACAACATAAAGTGACGTGGCCAAGGCAACAAAGCAAGTTAATGGTGAGCTGGGATTCTCTGTGAATGGCAAGAATCACTCGCAATTATATAGCACTTTTTAGATTACGGAGAACCCCGGTGGCACAGTGGTAAAGCGCTTGGCTGCTAACCAAAAGGTTGGTGGTTTGAACCCACCATTCGCTCCACGAGAGAAAGATATGGCAGTCTGCTTCCATAAAGATTACAGCCTTGGAAACCCTATGGGGCAGTTCTACTCTGTCCTATAGAGGATTGCTATGAGTCGGAATTTGACTTGAGAGCGGTGGATTTTGGGTTGGGGTATTAGATTATGAAGCACTTTAACCTATATTCATTTCTACTTGGGGTCAACGGCGTTGATATTAACAATAACAAAACTCAACCCAAACTTGTTGTTGTCAAGTGGATTCCAACTTATGGCTGTACCAGATTACAAAGTAGAACTGCCCCATGAGGTTTTCATGGCTGTAATCTTGACGAAAGCAGAGTATCAGGCTTTCCCTCTGTGGAGCCACTGGGTAGGTTTGAACTGCTAGCAGTCGAACGCAACTCTTTGCATTACCCAGGGATTACTTGATATCACCATGCCCATTTTAGACAGCTAAGGAAGCTGATGCCTGGGAATTTAAATGGCCCACCCAAGGTTACTCAGTCAGGGACGGGTAGACACTGACTCCAGCCTAGACCTTTCGACTTAAGTTCCGGGCCTTTCCTCCATGCCTCAGAGTGGTTTTCTCTAACCTTCCTTATTCAGTTACCTAAGCTATAATTATTTTTACGTTTTCCATGAAGTGTGTGCACCCTTTCTTCCTCCTTCACATTTCAAGTTCAGAAACTTGAAAAAGAAAGTTGTTTATTTTTTTTCCCCCACAGCCAGGGCCAACAGCTGTGAAAGATAATTAGATAATTAGAAGAAGTAAGTTGCTGACAAACTGATGCTTCACCTTCCTAATCTGGTGCAGTGAGGCGCTTACTTTGAACATCGTTTTCCCTTAGCGGGATGGAGTAGGGTTTGTATCAGGAGTCGGTATCCTTCACTGTCCTACTGCTGAAATGAGTAACCCTTGTTAGCCTTGCCGCTGAACTACTTCAGGGGTCAGGAGGCTTCAGAAAGTGGGTCATGGGAGGTCAGGGAAATAGTTTGTCTTCCTTTCCCTGCTCAGCAAATTCTTTGTGCTTCATGGGCCTCAGGAGGACGGTGTGGATCAGCCCCTTCCCGCTCTGAGCTAGTGGAGGTCTAGAGCTAAACTGTCTACTACAGTAGCCAGTAGCCATGTGCGGCTCCTGACCACTTGAAACATGAGTAGTCAGAAGTGAGATCTACTGTAAGTACAAGATGCTCACTGGATTTCAAACACTGTGGGGAAAAAAAGAATGTGTAAACCATGTCTGCAATTTTTATATTGATTACATGTTGGATGTATTGGGTTAAACAAAATATGTTATTGAAATGAACTTTACCTATTTCTTTTTATTTTCTCCCCCCTGTGGCTATTAGAAAATTGTCAATTACATATGTGACCCACATTCAACTTCATTGGGACAGTGCCACTGAAGAAGCAGCTGTTTCTTCCCTAGAGAGTTCTAAGAGATCAACATTTTTATTCACTCAACAAATATTTACAGAGGCCTGAGTGGAGCTGTAGGGTCACTATGAGTCGGAATCGACTCGACAGCAGTGGGTTTGGTTTGTTTTTTTTTTTAAGTGGAGCTGCTACCTGAGGGAGGCTTTCTTGTCAATTTAAATAGACTCCTGAGTAATCCCTTCAGTCTCTCTAATTATTCCTCTTGTGTGGGTGACTCTTGTATTATAAATGAAGACTGGGCTTGCTTTTGTACTTGGGTCATCCAGAACAAAAACCCTGTTACCTAAATTGCAGGGAAGAATGAAAGACTAATGGGAATACAAATTCCTCATTGCCATCGTGTAAAAAAAAACAAAAGCCAGCATTTTGCGAAGGACTACAGTGCGAGGCAAAATATTTTCATGTCAGCCAAGAGCATGTTAAATGGGCAGGACTTCCTGTCTCGTGGTATTCCCTGATTTTCTTCAGCTTTCCTGTCCCCTCTTGCCTTCTCGTCCTTGCCCCTGGGCTGGCGTGTCCGTTTAGTCAAGGATGAGAAGATTTTTAAAGCATGATGTTGAGAGGCCATAATGGAAAAGATGGATAAATTTGGTCCTGTAAAATTGAAAAAAAAAAAAAAATTGTTTATAACAAACATATATCAAGTTAAAAAACAAACTGGGACAATATTTCTAACTTGATGAACATATGTGTGTGTGTATCATAGAATTATATATTACATAAAGAACACTTACAAATCTGTGGAGTCACTGAGTGGTGCTGCTTGGCTGCTAACCAAAAGGCCGGAGGTTCGAGTCCACCCAGAGGCACGTTGAAAGACAGTTCTGCTGATCTACCTTTGAAAAGTCAGCCGTTGAAAACCCTGTGGAGCACGGTTTTACTCTGGTTACCACGAGTCAGAACTCACTGAATGACAAGTGGTCGATGGTTACAAATCTCTAAGAAAAAGACCAACAGCCCATAGAAAAATGGATGAAGTGTGGGAATAAGCAAATCCTAGACGGAAAAAAAAAAAAAAAGATTCTTAACTTCATTAACAATTAAGAAGTACAAAGTAAAACAATACAATACAGTTTCTCACCTTGCCAACTAATAGAGATTAAAAAAAGACTGATAACACCTACTACTGTTAACAATGGAGGGAAACAGGAATGTTTGTATTCTGTCGGCAGTCATAAAAATTGGCACCTTTTTGGAGAACAATTGGGTAATAACCATCAACAAATTTTTTTTTATGTTTGCTCCTTGGTCCAGCAATTTCATTTTTAGGTGTTTACCCAAGAGATATGCTTGCACTAGCATGCCACCATATATTACATTATGACATCTCTAGCCAATGGAATACCATTCTGTCAACCTGTCTGTTGACATGGTAAGATATCCACGAGATGATGGTAAGGGAGAGAAGAGTGTGTATTGCTTGGTTTCATTTGTGTTAAAAACTAATAAGGCATATGCTTATTTAACAAAATCTACATAGAAAATACTTGGAAGGATATGTGTTACATCTAAATGTAATAGATGCATCTGAGAGATGTATCGGGGGAGGCAGATTTGGAGATCTGTCTGAGGCCTTTCACTTTTTACTTCCTAATAGTCTATACTATTTATTTCCTTTTTAAAAAATAATGAACATATATTACTTTCATAATAAAATTTTAGAAGTCTTTATTTGCCTTTTATTGAAAAACTGGTATGTTCAGGACGCTGGTGGGTTGTGAATTAGTCCTGTCTTCAAACCTACTGTTTATATTGTCTCACTAGTGCTCAAAAGCTGGAGTGTGAATCATCTGTTGTAAAGCTTCATATAAAAAAACAAATATTCAACTCTGTTCTCATTAAAACAGACATTTTCTGCTTTAAAAAAAACGTAAATTCATCTTTTAAAAAGGCCATATTCTTTAGCAATGAAGGCAACCATGCACACACACAAAATTATTTTGGTATTTCTTAAGCCGTCTTGTTATTTTTTGGTCGATATTTCCTCTCTGATGTTTATTTATGCTTCTGATAACCCTCAAAGACTGATTCTTTGTAAATTTGAAGCTTTTCCCCAAAATGAATGCTTTTAATGGTTGATGAATCCTTTTAGGTTCTGTTTTTAGCTCCAGTATCCTGAATTTTACCTTGTATTTGACCTAAGTCTTGTCAGATGTTCCTTAGCAAATGCATAGAAGAACGTATTTTAGGATACAAATTTATTTTGCAGTTGAAGAGCGTACTCCTAAACTTAAAGGTCATTGTTAGATAAATGTCATGAAAGGCCCACACTCCTGAGCTCAAACAAACATGCATAAATGAACTTTATCCAAATTCCACTAAAAGCTGTCAGATCCTTGCTTTCCTATTGTTACTGAAGGTTACAACAAAAGGCTCTTTAAGTTTCTGCTTGATTTCATTAATGCCTCTACCAAATAGTCTTAGCTTTATGATTTTCTTTGGCAACTCCAAAGGAAGGAAGGAGTAGTAAATGCTGACCTCTGCTACTTACAGAAAAAGTCTAATTTTAAAGTAGACAGTATCTTGCTAGCGAATATAACTGTCAATGCATAAAAATGAAATGCAAGAAAAATATACTCGGCTATTTAGAGGAATAGAAATGAACAAAATGAAACAGGACAATGAACCCTGCCCTTTTAAAGTGAGCTTATGCATTATACATTAGAGAGCTAAAAGAGACATAAAGATTGTAGTCTCCAACTTCCTCTTTTCATAGATGACAAGGCTATGATCGAGAGAGATAGAATACTTCTTCAAGGTCACAAAGTTAGTTAATGGTTGTGCTAGGACAATAACGGTGGTCTTCTGCCTCCAATTTGCCTAGTTTTACTACACCAATGTGTCTACCTGCATACTTTTGCTTTCTGCACGTAGCCTCTACTTTTCTAAGCATATACTTACCCTATGGCCCAGCATTCCCACTCCTGGGCGAATACCCAATATCCAGGTGAGAGCTTACGCACAAAATTGTTCATAGAGGCATTTCTCTTAATAGCAAACTCTGAAGGAAGGAAGGAAGACCCAAATGTCAAATCAACAATAGAATGGATAAATAAATTGTGATATATTCCCACAAATGGAATATTACAAAGCAATTAGAAAGAACTACAGATTCATGGAGCAATATGGATAAATCTTTTGTTGAGCAAAAGCAGCCAGACATAAGACATTATGGAGAGCGCTTATTTATGTCTGTTTCTAAGCTATTTAAGGGCAAGGACCATTTCTTTGCATCTATAAATCTCTAGCACCTAGCATGTTATCCAGCACATAATAGGTGTCTGATGTATATTTATTGAAATGGAGAGTGTATGACATAGAAAAAGCCATGGAAGAAGCACTAGTGAGGAAAACAGCAGGAAATAGAGGGAAAAATACTTTGATTCTCAGATGTTTATACCAGAGCACAGCATACCAAACCTGAATTAATAACACAATATACACTGTCACTGACACTTGGTTAGATATGACCATGATGGTGACATTTCAGAACATTTTTAAAGAGACACAGCTCATGGAGCCTATCATGTGATCCCCAAACTAATCTAGCTTTGATATCAAGTAGAAGTGATAGTTCCCTCTATTCATATTTCTGGTTTCTTTGGGGAAGAAATCCTCTCAGCAACTTCCCCTTCTTCTTAATCAGTGGAGCAGGAGGGCTGAATTGATTGGTCAGATTTCAGGACACTTATTGGGTCATGTTTTTGAAGACTGGAGCCTTGAGATCTCAGTGAGCTTACATTTGTCTAGTGCTGCTATAACAGACATACCACAAATGGATGGCTTTAAGAAAGAGGAATTTATTCTCTCACAGTCTAGTAGGCTACAAGTCGAAATTCAGGGCATCAGCTCCAGGGAAAGGCTTTCTCTCTCTGTTGGCTCTGGAGGAAGGTCCTTGTCATCAATCTTCCCCTGGACTAGGAGCTTCTCAGCGCAGGAGCTTCGGGTCCAAAGGGCGCACTCTGCTCCTGGCACTGCTTTGTTGGTGGTGTGAGATCCCCATGTCTCTCTGCTGTCTTCTCTTATATCTCAAAAGAGATTGGCTTAAGACAGTCTAATCTTGTAGATCTAATCAACATAACTGCCGCTGATCGATCTCATTAATATCATTGTTATAGGATTTACAACACATAGGAAAATCCCATCAGATGACAAAATGGCGGACAATCACACAATGCTGGGAATCATGACCTAGCCAAATTAATACACATATTTTTGGGGGACACCATTCAAACCATGACGCCCTGGAAGAAGGCATTCTCTGGCTCCTTTTCCTCTGGGATTGCTGGGTGTGCCAGCCTTGCATCCTGTTCGGGTGATAAGTATGGGATGGGGAAATGGAGTGGCTCTTCCACCTGCTTTGATTCCAGACTACTTAAGTCCACCTGTGTAGGAAAGAAGACCCTACCACCCCCATGGTTCACTGCCATTTATTAGAGTGCCACACTGAGGTATGGGGCACCTCCACCATAATAATAATATTACTTTGCTTCCTTTGTGTATTTAATTCTCTCAGGGACCTTCCAAGAAGTGGAATGGCTAGACCAAGGTAGGATTTCTAAGTTACAGCTCTCCTGGCCGAAGACCATTATGATGTTATAATAAGACCACTCTTTAATAGCACCTCATTCCTCCATCCCTAAACATATACTACAAGCCGTACTCATGACGCTTTTTTTCCTCGCTGTTGGTACTTAAGGCATTCACGGGTGTTATTGTGGCTTATGGCATTACCGCCTATTATTCGTGAAAGTTTGTCACACGTAAAAACCTTGAAATCTGAAGAAGAGCTATAGTCTTGAAAAAGATTCACTCTGCTAATGGTAGACCAGACAGACCAGCTGAATTCCAGTCCCTGGGGAGCCTCAGGAGCAAATTGTCAATCAATTTTCAATCATCTTGAGAAGCACTGGCTGCCCAGCAGCAATTAACATAGCTTTGTGAGGAGCCAAAGCAACTTGATTTTGTTAAATATTGACTGACAGGATTTCCATTCTTCTAGTAGGACGTTCTCATCAACAAGGGGATAAGACATGGTCGTAACCACTTAAACCCAAACCAAACCCACTGCTGTCCAGTCGATTCCGACTTGTAGCGACCCTGTAGGACAGAGTAGAACTGCCCCCATAGGGTTTCCAAGGCTGTAATCTTCTTTTTTTTTTTTTGAATTGTACTTTAGGTGAAGGTTTACAGAACAAATATTTTCTCATTAAACAGTCAGTACACATACAGTTTTATGACATGACGTTGGTTAACAACCCCACGACATGTCAACACACTCCTTTCTCGGCCTTGGAGAACCTTTTTTTTTTGGTGAAAATATACATAGCCAAAGTTACACTACTTCAAAAATTTCTACATGTACAATTCAGTTACGTCAATTATGTTCTTCCAGTTGTGCTGCTATTCTCACTTTAGGTGAAGGTTTACGGAACGAAATAGTTTCTCATTAAACAGTTAGTACACATATTGCCCGATGACAGTGGTTAAGAAACCCATTACATGTCAACACTGTCCTTACTCAACCTTGGGTTCCCTATCACCAGCTTTTCTGTCCCCTTCTGCCTTCTAGTCCTTGTACCTGGGCTGCTGTGCCAAGGCTATAATCTTTATGGAAACAGACTGCCACATCTTTCTCCCTCGGATCAGCTGGTGGGTTCAAACCATCAACCTTTCGGTTAGCAGCCAAGCGCTTTAACCACTGCGCCACCAGGGCTTCTAACCAGTTAGGTCGGTAGAAAATAATATTTGATGATGTTATTTTATTAAAAGGCATTTATGAAGTACTGAGCATGTAATGCTAAAATGGGAAAATCATTCTTTTATTGTAGAAGGCAGATCCTTAGTATCACCTGAACATGTATTTTTCATCTTTGTATTGATTTGTTTTCATGAGAGGCTAAATTAGGTGCTCAGTGTTTTCTCATTATCGTAATATCTAGACTAGTTAATATGCAGCTCGTTATCGGTGAAGTTTGCGGAAGTGTTTTACTTTAGCTTAAGTAAAACAAAAAGCTTGTGTTCTTTTTTTCCTTGCTGATGTTATCAGCCCAGTGCACAGCTTCTGGCCCCTTGCTTTACATCAAGACACCTTTCCAAAGAGACTAAGTTAACTCCTCAACAGGGCTTGAATTTCCTCTTACCCTGTTATTATTTAAAAAGTGAACGTACGTGACAGTAACTGGCACAGTGATGTGGCAAAAAACAGATCCAGAATTTCTGGATCACTTTTTTGGTGAAGTTCCCCGGAACTACACAGAGGCACCAGGTTAGCTTATATATGAGTGCATGAGTTAATATTTAATACTTCCTTCCTTGTCTTCTTGCTCAGTTTTTCCAGATCCAAAAGCTACCCCCACCATGTTTTGTTGTGCTTTGAAAAACTAACTCGGCCGTGATCGGAGAACAAGGTGGGTTCAGTCAGGCAGATAGCACCCTTTTGATTGCCTGGTCTCTGCTGTTCTCTAATTTTCACCTGTGAACTGAAATACATCTTCGTTTCCAACTGGAAAAAATGTTCAATTAGACATCCTGACAGTTTCTGGCATGTTTTATTTTGCTGTTTCGCGTCTTGCATTAGAGGATATTGGTGGTTCAGCGGTAAAATTCTTGCCTTCCGTGTGAAAGACCTGGGTTCTCTTCCCGGCCAGTGCACCTTATGCATAGCCACCACCTGTCCATTAGCAGAGGCTTGGGTGTTGGTATGATGCTGAACAGGTTTCATCAGAGCTTGCAAACTAAGCCGGACTAGGAAGAAAGGCCTGGTGATTTACTTCCGTAAATCAGCCAGTCAAAACCCTATGGGTCACAGCAGTTCAATCTGCAAATGATCATGGGGATGGCGCAGGCCTGGGCAGTGCTTTGTTCTGTTGTACGTGGGGTCACCATGGTGACCTCTATTGCAGCTGACAACAACAGCAATAAAATATTGTATTGGGATTGTTTATTCTTGATTTAACATCTGCTTGCCACATAGATACCATGAAATCTCCAGGATGGAAAGAGAAGACCTCTCACAATGAAAAAAATATATACTTGCGTATGCAAACCTTAAAGTCGTGGCTTTTTTTTTTTTTTTAATTGTGCTTTTGGTGAAGGTTTACAGAGCAAATTGGTTTCTCATTAAACAATTAATACACATATTGTTTTGTGACATTGGTTGCCAACCCCACAACGTGTCAACACTCTCCTCTTCTTGACTTTGGGTTCCCCATTACCAGCTTTCCTGTCCCCTCCTGCCTTCTCATCCTTGCCCCTGGGCTGGTGTGCCCATTAGTCTTGTTTTATTGTACTTTAGATGAAGGTTTACAGAGCAAATAGTTTTCATTAAACAGTACCCGTATTGTTTTATGATGGTTAGCAACCCCACGACATGTCAACACTGTCCCTTCTCAACCTTGGGTTCCCCATCACCCGCTTTCCTGTCCCCTCCTGCCTTCTAGTCCTTGTCCCTGGACTGTTGGGCCCCGTTAGTCTCGTTTTGTTTTATGGGGCTGTCTGATCTTTGGCTGAAGGGTGAACCTCGGGAGTGACTTCATTACTGAGCTAAAAGGGTGGCCAGGGGCCATACTCTCGGGGTTTCTCCAATCTCTGTCAGGCCAGTAAATCTGGTCTTTTTTTTTTGTGAGTTAGAATTTTGTTCTACGTTTTCTCCAGTTCTGTCCGGGACCCTCTGTTGTGATCCTGGTCAGAGGTGGTAGCCGGGCACCATCTAGTTGTCCTGGACTCAGTCTGGTGGAGGCTGTGGTAGTTGTGGTCCATTAGTCCTTTGAACTAATCTTCTCCTTGTATCTTGTTTTCTTCATTCTCCCTTGCTCCCGGAGGGGTGAGATCAGTGGAGTATCTTAGATGGCTGCTCACAGGCTTTTAAGACCCCAGACGCTACTCACCAAGTTAGAATGTAGAACATTTTCTTTATAAACTATGTAATGCCAGTTGAGCTAGATATTCCCCGAGACCATGGTCCCCACAGCCCTCCGCCCAGCAATTCAGTCCCTCAGGCAGTTTGGATGTGTCTATGGAGCTTCCATGACCTTTCCTTGTACAGGTTGTGCTGGCTTCCCCAGTATTGTGTACTGTCTCAGCCTTCACCAAAGTTACCACTCATCTATTGTCTGTTTACTTCCCCCCCATCTGTTGTAACCAGCAAAGATTGTTTCTTTTTGTGTGTAAACTTTTTCATAAATTTTTACAGTAGAGATCTCATACAATATTTGTCCTTTTGTGATTGACTTATTTCACTCAGCATAATGTCCTCCAGATTCATGCATGTTATGAGATGCTTCACAGATTCATCATTGTTCTTTATCGTTGCATAATACTCCATTGTGTGTATGGACCATAGTTTGTTTATCCATCTGTTAATGGGCATCTAGGTTGTTTCCATCTTTTTGCTATTGTGAACAATGCTGCAATGAACATGGGTATGCATATGTCTATTTGTGTGACGGCTCTTATTTCTCTAGGATATATTCGTAGGAGTGGGATTGCTGGATCGTATGGTATTTCTATCTCTAGCTTTCTAAGGAAGCGCCATATCATTTTCCAAAATGGTTGTATCATTATGCATTCCAACCAGCAGTGCATAAGAGTTCCGACCTCCCCGCAACCTCTCCAACATTTGTTATTTCCAGTTTTTTTTGATTTGTGCCAGTAATGCCAGGGTGAGATGGTATCTCATTGTGGTTCTAATTTGCATTTCTCTAATGGCTAGTGATCGCGAGCATTTCCTCATGTGTCTGTTGCCCGCTTGAGTGTCTTCTTTGGTGAAGTGTCTGTTCATTTCCTTTGCCCATTTTTTAATAGGATTATTTGTCTTTTCTTTGTAGAGGTGTTGGATTTTCTTGTAGATTTTAGAGATTAGACCTTTGTCTGACTTGTAATGTCCAAAAATTTTTTTTCCAGTCTTTTCGGCGAAGTCTTTTGATGAACCTAAGTGTTTAATTTTTAGAAGATTCCGGTTATCTAGCTTATCTTCTGGAGTTTGTGTGTTGTTGGTTATGGTTTGTATCCTGTTAGTGCCATGCATTAGGGCCTCTAGCGTTGATCCTATTTTTCTTCTATGAACTTTATAGTTTTTGGCTTTATATTTAAGTCTTTGATCTGATTGCTTTCAATTATAGATACAGAAAAAGATAATGGGATGTTGAAAATAAATCTCAGTGAATCTTTGAGCACTGTCTAACCTTCTTGGGTCAATTGTTGGTTGCTTTGCAGTTTAACTCAGCAGCTAAGCAGCTGATAGAGTGGGATAAGCCCCCTGTTCCAGGAGTAGACGCTGGAGAATGTACTTCAGCGGCAGCCCAGAGCAGCGCTGCCCCAAAGCACGGCGACACCAAGAAGAACACCAAAAAGCGACACTCTTTCACCTCCCTCACCATGGCCAACAAGTCCTGCCAGGCGTCCCAGAACCGCCACTCCATGGAGATCAGCCCTCCCGTCCTCATCAGCTCCAGCAACCCCACAGCTGCCGCGCGCATCAGTGAACTTTCTGGGCTTTCCTGCAGTGCCCCTTCTCAGGTAAACCATCAAAAAGGCATTTAAAAAAGAAAAAACTTGACCACAAAATGACCTACTCACAAACATAGTTTGCTCATTAAACCAAAAAAAAACCCAAATCAGCTGCCGTTGAGTCGGTTCCAACTCATGGCAACCTCACGTGTGTGAGAGTGAAACTATGCTCCATAGGGTTTCAATTTCTGATTTTTCAGAAGTAGATCACCAGGCCTTTTTTCCGAGGCACCTCTGGGTGAGCTTGAACTTCCAGCCTTTCAGTTAGCAGTCAAATATATTAACTGTTTGTACCACCCAGGCACTCCTAGCTGAAAAATAATGGTTTATTTTTAGCCTTTTGGAGATAGTACGTGCCTGGGAAGCAAAGCCTTTCTTTATTTTGTAGGTGGAAAAATGAAGAAGGAAAAGCTAATCTGAGTGTATCTGCCCAGAACTACTCAGTCATTTGCTAAGGAAAGATCAGAACTCGTACGATGAGATAAAGAAAATTTGGTCAGTTTCACCAAGTCATCACTCAGTTTTCCAAACCTTTCTCACCATGCTGCTTCAGGAGGTTTTGCCAAGTAAAACTTTATCTCCATTTCACAGCTGCCTCTATCCATGTCACTTAACTTAGTACCTAGGTTTCCTGGTCAGAGTTCTAGAGAAAGAAGAGAAGACACAAAGAAATGTTTAGTTTACGTTAGAAATCAGCCTAGCATTTCTTCAAAGCTCATTAGTTTATCAAAACTTTGGACTGTCTTAAAAAAATACCTGCACATTATTCTTGCATTAATAAAAACATACATGGTGGTTGGGAGCATTCATTCATTTGGCAGGTATTTATTGAGTGCTTTGTGTTCTTAGAACCGTTCTTAGACCCTTCTAGGCACTGTGAACACCACGATAAATAAGACACGGCCCAAGTGGACTTCCCTGTTTGTGGCCTTCATTCTGGACTGCAAAAGGTGTCTAATTGTGGCCCTGCCTAAGTCACAGGGTTGCTGTAATTACCATATTTTTTCGCAAATAACACACCCACGTAAATAATGTGCCCCCCACACGTATAATACTTGGAAATGATAAAATTAAGTAAAGCAGTTCTGGCATAACCTGTGTGTTATTGGCATTAAAATACGGTATTTAACTAGATGATGGCTGTATTTCTGTCAGCCAGAAGGTTGGAGAGCCTAGTCCACAGCAGCCTGTTATAAGCCGGAGAAATGTCTTTCAAGTCTCTTATTTTTACAATTCATGTGGATTTTACCTTCTACTCCACAATATAGCTGTGCTTCGTACACTATAAAAATAAAATTATTTCCCCTAAGAAACAAACACTTGGACCCATTCCTCAAGAAGTTTACAGTTTAATTTAAACTGCTAGTTTGGACCTCAAAATAAAAAAAAATTACAATACAGTTTTTGGTGTTCCTTTCTAATTTTATTAAAAATTATCTTCTTTCAGCCTCTATTTGACCCGTTCCTGTAGATTTATACTGCACGCTGTGAGTTAAATGCACTCACTTTCTGAATGGGATTGTGGTTCACTGATGTTTTTAGGTGGTGGGACCATGAAACTTTGGATCTTATGAGGGAAATAGGACACACACCACACTACAAGAACTTGAGTGTGGTGAGGGCAGCAGTCTTTATTTTGTTCACTGATACATCCTGTCTTAGGCTGGGTTCTCTAGAGAAGCAAAATCAGTAAAGAATATATGTATATAGAGAGAAATTATCTCAAGGAAATGGTTCACATGGTTGTAGAGGCTGGCAAGTCCCAAGTCCCTGGGTCAGGGGTCAGTCTGGAGGCTTTTCCTGACTCACATAGCTGCAGGGGCTGATAAACTCAAGATCAGCAGGTCAGACAGCAGGCTGCTGGCTCACAGGCTGCAGAGGCTGATGAACCCAAGATCGGTAGGCAATACAGTAGGCCATTGGCTCAAGTCCCAAGAAGCAGAGGTCAGATGATGATGAGCTGGATGCAGGATCCAGAGCAAGCAAGCGAGCTTTGCCAGAACGTCCGCATATATATTGGATGCAGGCCACACCCTCAAAGAAACTCCCCTTATAGCTGATTGGCTGATCACATCATGGAGTATGACTACATCATTACATAACTGCCAAACCACTGAAAATCATGGCCCAGCCAAGTTAACACACATGTTATTTTATGTATATCTAATTATAACCCTGTGAAAAATAGGCATAGATTTTAGGTCACAGCATGTAGTACTAAGTGAGGTAATCTGAAAAGGTTCAAAGCTGAAGAATATTTAATAAGGTTCTGAATAAAGGGGGTAGTAATAATGGCCATTCACTAGTAGAAAAGTGAGTTATTTTGACTCTGCGTTTTTTATTGTATGACCTAGCAGCATTTGCCCAATGATGTTTTCTTGAAATGAAAGATAAATAGTCCTGTTCGACTCAGAATAGGAGCAGCTTTAAAAGAACAGCTACTACTTTTGGCAGCAGATAAAAACTAAGAGAGAAAGGAAGATAAACTTAGCTTTCCATCTTTTGAAGAGAACTCAGCAGTCAGGTGTGAGCATGTCTCTTGTCTGATGCCACCGCCCCGGAGCTGGGAATGAAGACTGTAAAAGTAGAGCTATTTTTGTTTTGGTTTGAGTAGCTTAGGAGACAAAGCTCTTTCTGTTTTCCTTTTAAACAGTTTCCCCTTCAACTATGCCAACCCTCCTCCCCTATCCCGGCTCATTCAGTTTTCAGTGGTAGCGTGTTGCCTCAGGGAGAAGTTATTTCTAGAAGAGGATGGGAGATGTTTGAAGTGCTGCCTGTTCTCTCCAGCCTGGGTTTACAGAAGACACTACTGGTGAGGGTGCTGTGTACATTGGAGGGAAGCACAGTCTGCAGTAAAGCACTGAGTGTGTAGCACAGCGAACATGCAGACGCTGTCCTAACCGTGGAGATCAGTATATATGAGAAAACAGCTCCTGAGACTGCTTAAAGTAGGGCTCTCCTCCCCTGCCCAGCAAAGGACCTCTCAGTAGATCTGATGGAGGCCATTGCTGAATGTCTGCAGTTATTGGCCCAAGTTCTCTTTTCCTTTTTCATACTTGTGCTCACCTTTACACTCATCTTTCTTTCTTTCTTCCTCCTATTAGCTAGGATGAGGTTTGGTCGCATCCATTAGAAGGTCCAAAATCAGGAGCCTAAACAAGTTAGCGTTCATTTTTTTCCAAATAAAATCCAGATATAGGCAGTTCAGGGCTGGTATGATAGCTCCAGAAGGTCATTGAGGACCCAGGCCCCTTCCCGCACACCACACCACCGTGTGGGGAGATCCTCATCCTCATGTTTCTCTGTGGCAGTTAGAGCGCTTACCATTACCACCCGATTCCAGGCGGCAGGCTGGTAAGATAGACAGAAGGGAGCAAAGGGCCCTTGGCCATCTTGTTAAGTGGTTTCCTGGAAGCTGTCACACAACGTTTCTACTAACGTGACATTGGCCCAGACTTTACCACATGGCCGCATCGGACTGCAAAGGAGGATGGCAGATACAGTCTTTTTCTGGCTGGTCATGTGACAAGCTGCAACCAGGGTCTCTACTACTAAGGTAGATGGGGAGAGTGGGTATTGGGGCCGACTAACAGTCTTCGCCACATCTCTCCTGTTCTTTTCTGGGGGATCCTTTTTACCTTGCCTCTCCATCTTGAGCCAGTTATCCACACCCTCCAGAAAGTCCCCATGTACTATACTGCCGTGTTCCTGGGTCGCTATCAACCTCCACTGCTGTTCTTAAAGCCTCATTTCTTCCTTGTTTTGCATGATTGGGTTAGAACTTTAAATATACCTTACAGACAATGCATCTGAAACTCAAGAGACTGAATCACTTGCCCAGGTTCACACAGTTCTTAAGTGTGATTCAAGCCCTGGTCCGTCTGCAATCCTGGTTAACTCCTGATTTATAACAGTCTTTTTTATTTAAAAAAAAAAAAAAAAAGATAGAAAATATTATCAAAATTAATGCTGTTACATGTGCAACCTAACTCCTGTGAGCTTTGCAGACTGTTTTGAGGCCTAAATAAATGAAAGAAGTGAGTTCATCGTATCATTATCCCAGTGATAATACTACATAGATAATACTTCTAGTGAGACTTCTTTAAAGTGTTAAAAAGACGAAGGTGTGCCTGACCCAAGCCATGGTATTTTCATTCACCTCATATGTGTGTGAAAGCTGGACAATGAGTAAGAAAGACCGAAGAAGAATTGATGCCTTTGGATTATGGTTTTGGCGAAGAATATTGAAAATACCATGGACTGCCAAAAGAACGAACAAATCTGTCATGGAAGAAGTACAGCCAGAAAGCTCCTCAGAAGCCAGGATGGCGAGTCTTTGTCTTATGTACTTTGGACATGCTATCAGGAGGGACCAGTCCCTGGAGAAGGACATTATGCTTGGTAAAGTAAGAGTGTCAGCAAAAAAGAGGAAGACCCTCAACAAGATGGATTGACACAGTGGCTGCAACAATGAGTTCAAACGTAACAATGATCGTGAGGATGGTGCAGGATTTGGCAGTGTTCGTTCTGTTGTACATAGGGTCTGTATGAGGTGTCTAGAACACCACCACGTGCCTTAGAACCCCAAAGCCATCATTGTGCTATGTCCTAAATTCACCTTCCAGGTAAGTGGTATATAACTAAAATATCATAAGATACTTGTTAGCTGACCCCATAGACAAGACTTCTCCATTTATTTCCGTGTTTTATTAATTGCCATTGGCACTTACTTTTAATATTCCGAGAAGGGCGTGTTTTTCTGGGCTTGCTTGCTGTTGTATTTGGTGACTCTTGAGTGACTGAGCTTTCAGATACATAAATTGGAAGATTACTTATAAGCTGTGCTGACCAGGTAGGTCACCAGAACAGATGTGCACAGAAGTCTGTGATTGTCATCGTCAAAGCCCATGATGGTCCAAGCAACAAGACGTTTTGTCTACTCTTCTAACCATACCCGTGTTATTTTTTTTACCTCTGCTGGCCGGAGGAGTGATTAACGGTATTAAGTGTTTTTGTGGCATTTTGGTATTGCCAGTGGCCTCAGGGGAAGTGAGAAGGCCCACCCACTGACTTGCATTGCGCTCCCCAATTCTCCGACTCCACGTAACCCTGTTTGTAGAGGAGGCCAATGTGAGTTACAGTTCCGTGGGAAAAGGATGAGCACAGCACAAGTCGGGTCCTTGTTCAGGATATTTGTCCTGGATATGCCCCACCTCGGCCAGTTGATTTCTGGTTCTGATCCCCTCTTTAACCATTCTTTGATGACTTCTGTCTCCTTTTTACTCCAGGGCTAGGAATGGCCCTGTTATGGATTGAATTGTGTCCCCCAAAATCTGTGTCACCTTGGCTAGTCCACGATTCCCCGTATTGGGTGGTCGTCTACCATTTTGTCATCTGATGTGCTTTTCCTGTGTGTTGTAAATCTTTCCTCTATGATGTTAATGAGGCAGGATTAGAGGCGGTTATGTTAATGAAGGAGGCCTCAATCTACAAGATTAGGTTGTGTTTTAAGCCAGTCTCTTTTGAGATATAAAAGAGAGAAGCAAGCAGAGAGACAGGGGGACCTCATACCGCCAAGAAAGCAGCGCCAGGAGCAGAGCACGTTCTTTGGACCCAGGGTCCCTGCGCTGAGAACCTCCTAGACCAGGGGAGGATTGATGACATGGACCTCCAGAGCCGACAGAGAGAGAAAGCCTTCCCCTGGAGCTGACACCCTGAATTTGGACTTGAAGCCTCCTAGACTGAGAGAGAATAAATTTCTCTTTGTTAAAGCCATCCACTTGTGGTATTTCTGTTATAGCAACGCTAGATAACTAAGACAGGCCCCGTGTTAACCTGATGGTTGCCACGATTCTCCTGTTCAGTGCTTCACGTCTGTGTCCCTGACTGCAGAGACCTGAGGGGACCTGTGGTCCAACTTCCCACCGGGGTCCCGAGACATGAAGTGATTCATCCAAGACCACGAGCTATTAGCAGCTATTTATCCTGCATGTTGCTGTGATGCTGAATAGGTTTCAGCAGAGCTTCTAGACTAAGATGGGCTACGAAGAAAGGCTTGGCAATCTACTTCCAAAGGCAGCCAGTAAAAATCCTGTGGATCACAACAGTCTTACCTACAACCTGTCATGGGGTTGGTACAGGGCCGGGCAGCATTTTGTTCCCTTGTGCATGGGGTTGCCATGAGTCGGGGCCGACTCATCATCAGCTAATAAACAAAAACATCCTGCCTCCCACTTTGGAGCTCTTTCCACTGTCAGAAGCTCCCATGTTAGAGACACACCTGTCAATAATGAGATCGTTCTCAGATATTTGTAGAGTTAGGTCCAGGAAGCTGTATTTCGGTACATTTTTTTCCCCTGTCCCAAAGCTTCCTTGGTGATGTCTGCCCTGAGGTGAGCTACACTGTGTCTTCTAAGGAAGGCTACCTTTGTGTGCTGCCAGCCTGCAGATGTCCTTGGAAGCTTGTATGTATAAATAGACCCATTCGATAAAATAACTAAAGGCTATTGAGTTTGGTCCCGGAATGAAAACCAGCGTGCTTCCCATTAGAAATTGATTGGAAATAGACTGGCTTACAGGAGAGACAGAAAATGAAGGTTTAGTGAAAAACTCTTAATGGCATCCCCTGAACCTTCTTAGGCCCAGTCGATATATGGACTGATACATGGATTCCACATATAACACCAGATTTATTAGTAGAAACGAACTGTTTGTTGTGATGCTGGTTATCCCTGGCCTTGGCGGAGCCTAACCCAGTGGGAAACCAGAATTTTCCTTCAGGCTCTCTGGGAACTGATCTCTGAGCTTTTCTTTGTCCTGATAATCTTTTTCTTAATTTATGGGGATTGAGGAAACTATGCTTGGGATCAAGTTTTTATTACAGAAAGCCTAGCATTTTTGGTGTCTCATTGTTTCCCTGGGAAAAAGAGTACCAGCCAACCGCAATCCTTCAATAGTGGAGGAAAAAAACACCCCACTTGGGTAGAAACCCACACTCTTCCCTTTGCAGTACCAAGTTACATAACTGCCTTCTGCAGCTGGACATGATAAGCAGCTTGAGTGAAACTGATCGAGTAACTGAGCACAGGCAACAAAATGACCTGAATAACTCAATTTCTTTCTAATAAATTAATCTTGGGTTATATCACGGATAAGATACCTTTGAAAACAGCTAATTTGGCTTGACATTGTTCCTTTAAAGGGTTTGTAAATAATTGCCTGCTATAGGCATGTCTAGGCAGCTGCATTTTAATTTTGTGTCCCCACTGAAAGGCAGAGTCATGAAAAATGATCCTGAAAATAGCAAAATACTTGAAGACTTTAACACAGATTTAACATACTGATAGACAGCTGAGTACTCAGCCACAACCACCTTAGCAGGATCTTCAGGGAAAGCGTTAGCGGGCGGGTCGAGTTCAAGGTTAGCCGTCTGAGAGGTCAGTTTGGTCTAGAGTTCAAGGTTAACTGTCTGAGAGGTCAGTTTGGTCTAGAGTTCCAGGTTAACTG
>NW_004444156.1:2194224-2220095 GCF_000243295.1 Trichechus manatus latirostris
AGGTTAGCTGTCTCAGAGGTCAGTTTGATGTACAGTAGCATCCAGGACGAGGCAGCGTTGTTTCTGTGAAAACGAGCAGCAGTCGAATTCTGTGTATGAGACATTGTAGTGACCAGTATTGTAGCATGTGATGCCCCAGCATCCAGCAAAATGCCACATACAAATTAAGCAATTGGTAACTTTGAGCTGGAGTGTCCCTGGGTGGTACAAGTGGTTAACTCACTCGCTGCTGACCCAAAGATTGGAAGTTCGAGTCCACTCAGAGATACCTCGGAAGAAAGGCGTGGTGATCTACTTGCAAAAAAATCAGCCACTGAAAACCCAATGGAGCACATTTTTACTCTGACACGCATGGGGTCGCCATGAGTTGGGGTTGACTCAACAGCAGCTGGTTTAAATTTGGATTGAATAAACTGGAAGAGACTCTGTCTTCCCAAAATAGCAGAAGGTACAGATTAGAAAATAAATTATGACTTAGCTTCCCAAGTGTAATCTGTTGTATTAATTGTAGTCTATTTAATCACTTTTTTCCTTTTTTCTTGGCAGGTTCATATAAGTACCACTGGGTTAATTGTGACCCCACCCCCAAGCAGCCCAGTGACAACTGGCCCTACGTTTACTTTCCCACCAGATGCCCCCTACCAGGCTGCCCTCGGAGTGAGTATAGCTTCTCCCATCTTCGTTTTGTGTCCTAGGCATTTAATCATGGGAATCTGGCACACTCCACCTCCCAACACCTGCAGCTTACTGTTGATACTTGCTACATGGGATTGATCTCTGTCTTTCATTTATTGCCTCTGTTAATCTTACCAAAGAAATGAGGAAGTCTCTTGCCTACAGCATGCAGAATTTTTCGCAGTGACGATCAGTGGCCTGAAGCTATTAGAAGAGCTTTGAAAAATACTTTTAATTTTCAGTCAAGTTCAGCCTGATTTTCTGAAGGGCTAGACTTTATATCTTTTGAGTGTCTAGATGCTGGTTCTTTCTTACAAAGACACATCTATAGAAATACTGAGGGAACTGAGGTCCCAGAGGCTAAATGGTTTGCTTTGGCTCGCGCGATAACTTGGTACCAAATCTCTACGTTTAGGAGTAATCCTTCACCTGCTGATTTGCATCAGTACAGCCCACATCTGTGGCTGCCTAGATACACCTGCAGCATTGGAAGCGTCCCTCACATTAGTTTGTGGATTTTCCTTCTGAAAACATAGCATCCTACAGATAGAGTCTAAACACTCATTGCTTCAAAACATCCTGAGGGGGGAAGTTAATAAAGGTTCTTAGGACATCCAAGGGGGATAAATACAAAGAAGAAGAATGCTGTGGAGAGAAAATGAAAAGGGAAGAAACAAGCAGACGCATCCCTGGGGAGCAGAAACACAATAGTTCAAGTTCCTGGGTTTAAAACTCTAGACAGTAAAACTGCAAGGAATCCCAGTTGTGAGCCGTGTCTCTTCCGGACCAGTACCGTAGCTCATACGCTCTTAGACTGTTTCTCCCAGCCTGAGTCGAATGAGGCCAGACAAGATTATCAAATGTAGAACACCCCAGCGCCTGCGCCATATTGCATTGCCCCACCTCAACATTGTCAGTTGCTTTGCAGAACATCGCCTGGTTATGAGCCCTCCACCACCTATCGTCTTGTCCTACTACGGTGGCTTGCGTGTTGCTGTGATGGTGGAAACCACCAGTATTTCAAATACCAACAGGGTCACCCTTGGTGAACATGGTTTCAGCAGAGCTTCCAAACTGAGACAAACTAGGAAGAAAAGCTTGGTGATCTGCTAACAATTAGCCAATGAAAACCCTGTGGATCACAACAGAATATTGTCCGACAAAACGCTGCAAGACGAGTCCCGTAAGTTGGAAGGCACTCAGGATACACAGTGGCTACAACAGTGAACTCAAGCAGACCAACGGTTGTGAGGACGGCGCAGGATCGGGCTACGTTTCGTTCTGTTGTATGTGAGGTCACCTCGAGTCAGAACTGACTTGAAGGTAGCTAGGAACATGATGTCCTCAGAGGAAAACACTGTCACCCAGTGATAGGGGCGCAGGCCTGGTATGTGGCCGTGGAGAAGTTTCTCAGCCTCAGAGTCTAATAGTTACTGCTTCGGAGAGTTAGCACCATGCCTAGACCATAGAAAGGGGCGACTGTTACTGACCTCGTTATTGGTCTCTATTGAGGATTGTCACTAGGTGGGCCTGTGACATGTGTCCCTAGTTTTCCTCTAAGGATGCCTTGGAAGGCCTGATCATTTTGTTACAGTTTTCTTTGGTCTCCGTATCAAGAATCGTGAAGCTTCTAAGCAGCTGGTTTGTTTTTTGGTTGTGGGTTTTATATATATGTTGTAAAGATTATATTTCTCTCTGCTAGGACGCTCCAGCCAGATTTATAGCCGGCCCCCCAGCAACGACCTGACAACATGTTAGTCAAAAATGTTGGTTTCATCTAGTTTTATTGCCTTCATTTTCCTTTTGCCTGATTTTTCATGTTTTATTTTGTCCTGATGCATCTTAACCATCATTGAGAGCTGACTTTGAAACAAGGTGGGATATCAGTAAATGCAGTTACTAGCTAGCTTGACAGAGTGACACTTCTGAAAACTTTTGATAGAGTTAAGTGTGTGCTTGTGTCTAAATGGAAGTTGATAATGTCCTGGTTAGAGGTTAAATTTTCTCCTATGTTCCCTAAACTATTACAGCTTCCCTAATAGGACAGCTGTTCGGTGAAGGAAGAGAGGTTGTACCCCGATCCTCCGGGGAGAAGATGAAGTTCAATTAACTTTTATTGGAATGTGGTTTCCATGAGATTCTGTCTGCCTTGGGTGTTGTGACCCAAGCCAAGTTCTGTAGCCGTCCTGCCCTCTCATCTCCAGGGAAGAGTCTCTCCTGTCCTTCCTTCCCTTCTCACCCCAGTACATACACACAGCCAGTTGGAATTTTCATTTCCAGATGACTGCCTTGCATGGAAAAATTCTAACTTGATTTCTTAAGGGAAAAAGAGACTGACTTTTCCGATCTTAGAAAAATTAATTAGTGGAAAAGACATAAGGTTGGCCGAGCTTCAGTCCTTGTGGGCTGAAAAAATTTCAGTTGCTCTGAATTGTGGGTTCACTCTAGGGCAAATCAGTGGGACAGGTCACAAGGGAGCATGAATACACAAAAAATAATGTGCACGCAACCATTTTATCCTAGGATTATATAAGAAAGCCTGCATGTTAAACAATAAGAGGTTTATAAACACTGTATCTACTGTGCCAATTCCATTTAATGAAAAACTAATTATAAACAGACCTGGCTGTCATCCCCCGGAGATGTCTAGATCCCAGAGTCCCTGGCAGGTTGGCAGAAATGTTTCAGATTTAATATGTTAGGTTTAAGTGGCAAAATCTCAATAGTGTGTACCCTCTGCATCACACATTAATCGCAACAAGTGTTCTGTTTAAAATTTGAAATGTTTCCCAAGGCTTGAGCACCATCCCAGCAACGGGATGCAGCTTTGCAGAAAGGGAGCTGTGCTCTTCATGATGGCGCTTTGTAGGTAATAGATGCCGCCACTAGAATAGGAAATGAAAATTATCTCTGGTGTTTTTCTCCTAAATTGAGACGTTCTCGTCTTTTCTGCAGAATGAAGTTAGAAGGGTAGTGTCTGAGACATTTCACATGTAACAGTTAAAATGTTAAATATCTCCCATTACAAGCACAGCTGGTATTATGCCCATCTAACTCAACCATCAAACTGTTAATGGTTGTGTTTCCTTTCTAATAATTGTGTGGGGAGACGAGGGGGAAAACCTGAGTCCTGTCTTCTGCACAATGGCAGGAGAAATTTAGAGCTAGACGATGAATGCTCCCTAATCAGACAGGTGATCGATAATCCCTGATCTGTAGCAGCTGAGACATGTTGAGTTGCAAGGTGTCCCAAGGTAGCCAGGTCAGGAAGGCCGCACACAGCCCACAGACACCTTATAAACGGATGCATTCCAGATAGTTGTAACCTAATTTGTGTGAATTTAAAAAACAGAAAATATGCACACAAACACATACATACATGTAGAATGTGTGTGTGTTTATGTGCGCATTTAAAGAAACAATTTAAATGATGTCAGGTTCTCAGGACATCCAGTATACGTAGCTCCTTGTAGCCCATGTGAAGGTTAAGGAGAATTTGTTGCTGTTGTAGGATCAGGGAAGAGCTCTGGAAGCGTGGAGGCAGGAATGCCAACTTTGGTATTTTGAGAGGTAGAAGTAGCGTCTTTGGAGTTGGCAGGAGTTTGGAAAATCGTGGTGCTGAGTGGCTTATGGCAGAAACTTCCATATAAAACACGACAGACTCTAACATCTTGGGAGCGTAGACCTCTTGATCTGTGTCAGAGTGTTCTAAGCAGGAGGTAGGAGCACAGAATGTTGGTTCCTTCCTCTATTCATCCATGAAACATTTATTGAGGATCTGTTCTCTCTGGCTGAAAACTGTCGTTCTGGTTGTTAGTGGCCATTGAGTTGATTCTGACTCATGGCAACCCCATGTGTGCAGAGTAGAAGTGCTCCATAGGGTTTTCAAGGCTGTGACCTTTTTGGAAGCAGATCACCAGGTCTTTCTTCTGAGGAGCCTCCAGGTGGGTTTGAACCACCAGCCTTTCAGCTAGTAGTCAAGTGTTTAACTGTTTGCTTCACCCAGGGACTCCTGGCTGCAAAGCGAGGTTCCAGCAATACAAAAAAGAGTATCTGCTATGATCCAGGACACTGGAACAGACAGCTTACATAAAGTGTTTCTGCCTATTAACTCCATCTTACCGATCAATAGAGCTTATGCAATTTATACAAAGTCAGTTAACTAGTACAGGATCTCTCTACTTCTTACAAATCCAAATGTGTAACAATAAACCTACGATTTATAAAAGAAACTTCATTTCTAGAGAGAGTTTTAAAAATTACATCTTCCCTTTGACCCATAAACTTCGAAACATCTATACACATGCGCAGCGTCCGTGGATTCAGCCAACCACGGATCAGAAGTACTCCGGGGAGCAGGGAGACAGACTTTTTTTTTGTGGTCATTATCCCCTGAACAATATAGTATAACAACCATTTACATAGCATTTACAGTGTATTAGGTATTACAGGCAATCTAGAGATGACTGCAGGTTTACAGGAGGATGTGCGTAGGTTATATGCAAATACTACGCCATTTTATATAAGGGACTTGATCATCTGAGGATTTGGGTATCCATGAGGGGTCCTGGAACCAATCTCCCACAGATACCGAGGGACAACTCTATGTGTTATATATATATATATATATATATTCTCTAATTCTCTAATTTTGTTCTTTTCCTTCACAGTTGTACCCACAATTGACTGGCTTAAGTCTAGTGAGAACCCAGTTGAGCAGAAAAACTCACTACTTTCCATCTTTGTCCCAATTTTATTGAGTTCTGATACTTGCCTTATTATTTTTAATCACTAGTATCGACACTTCCATTTTGCTGCTTCCCACCCATTGTTACAAAGAATAAAGCAAAACACTTGAGTAATTGCACTAACACAGCTGTACAGAGATGGTAGCGCTCCGGAAACCGGTAGCACTGTTGACTTCAGGGAGCATCACCATGCAGTAACTTGGACTGTTCCTTCATCAACCAGGGTACATATATCTGAGTTCAGGATATAAAAGACCATTTATAGATGGTGATGTGTAGTGTCGAAAATTTGGGTTGATTGGAAGTCAGATTTTAGAAAGAAATGATGATGGGATTGGAGGATATTGGAGGATATTGAAATAGCCGAAGCCCACCCTACCAGTCACATTCCTGCCTTGTGAGGTTTGTGAGGGAAATGCACACATAAGGGACAGTTGGCAGGAAAGGAGCCCTTTATTGCAATTGAATTTGTGCCCAAAACTCCAACGCAAACCACCTTGGTGAGCTGGCCTGCAGCCCTTGGCCCATGCTTGAGGCCCAGTGGATCTTATCCCTGACCCCCAGCCAAAGCCAGATCTGCCTCTTTCTGGACTGTGCCTGAAGGCAAGAGGCAGAGGAGAGAGCGCCAGAGAGGAGGGAGGGTCTCAATGCCCGCATACTTGACCTGTTCACAACAACATCCACAGCAAGTATGTCATGTCGGTGTCCTGGAACCCAACCCCCTTCTTCCTGGTCCTCTCTGTCACGGGGCGGAAGCTGAGGACTGCTGTAGGAGGCTGAGCCAGGCTTGGAACCCACATTTTTCTGACCCCAAAGCCCATGCTGCTTCTACAATGCAAAGGTGCCCCTTACTTCAGGATCAGTGGATCTGGGGAACAGAACCCGGGCATGGTAACATATTCCATTTTCCCTTAGCGGGCCATTTGTAAATCCTGTTTTTAAGACAGGTACTGTCTAGAAATGGTTGTGCCTACCTCAGAGCATTGCCACATACTGGTGGCCTGATTTCTAGGCTTGAGTCTACGAAAGCCCAAGCAGGAAGCACGGTTTTAATGGATAGGATACCAGAATAACATCCATTTTTTTGTCTGTATTTCTATGGCCTGGACCTTAGCTATAGACAACTTTTTCTTTGATTATATAGACTTGCTGAATTTCCCTAAAGTTAAACTACAACTGATAAATGTTTTTCAAGCCCCTGTTAATCTAGCATGCAGTTTCTAGTGAAAGCGGAGCCCTCGTGGTGCAGTGGTTAAGAGCTCAGGCTGCTAACCAAAAGATCAGCAGTTCAAATCCACAAGCCACGCCTTTGGAAACCGTGGGGGGCAGTTCTACTCTGTCCTGTTGGGTTGTTATGAGTCAAAATTGACTTGACAGCACCAGGTTTGAGTTTGGTTCTTTATCGAGGGAAAAGGAGTCCCTCAGTGGCACCAACAGTTCAAATCCCCCCAGCGGTGCTGGGGAATAAAGATTTGGTGATCTACTCCCATAAAATTTACAGCCATTGAAAACCCTATGGAACAGTTCTACTCTGACATACATGGGGTCCACGTGAGTCAGAATCGACTCAACAGTATCTTTTTTTTAGAACTAGTGAAAATGGCATTTGGTAAAGTGTTTAGTTCTAAACAATATTAACGAAATATTGTTAATAAAAGGTGACAAGTGGATGTTTTTGCTGCTAGTGGGGAGTGCATCTTAGCACATGGGCCTGGACTGGTCTGGACTGTGAACTGAGACGCATGTCCCCATGTCCGCTCCGGGTGAACGCCAGGCCGCGGTTTGCTTTGCAGAAATTTCCCGTCTTGCAGGGTAGCAGACTGCCTGAAGCATAGTACACGGTGGATTACCTTTTGAACTTCTGCATCACCAGATTATTTTCAGTTTCGTTGTTTATCAAACAGCCCGCAATACTTCCTAGTCTGTCACAGCTCTGGACTCACCAGAGCCCTGTCATTTTACCAACCCCACACAGCCAAGCAACATCTAGGAATCACATTTGGATCAGACTTTCTCTCATGGTCTTTTCCCGTGTGCTTATACACATACACACAAGTACACACGAACACACAAAAGTGCATAGACATACTTTCCAAAAGATCCTTCACCGTGTATTTGGGAAGAAATCTGCTCAGTTTTATTAAGACCAGGAGCCCTGGCGCAGTGATTAAGAGCTACAGTGAGCTACAGCGAGCTATGGCTGCTAACCAGAAGGTTGGCAGTTCGAATCCACCAGCCACTCCTTGGAAACCCTATGGGGTAGGTCTGCTCTGTCCTATAGGGTCGCTATGAGTTGGAATTGACTCGACAGAGACAGATTTGGTTTTTGTTTTTGGTATACTTTAGTCAAAGGAGCGCTGGAAGTGTGGTGATCTGGGCTGCTAACTGAAAGTTGGTGGTTCAAACCCACCCACCAGCTCTGTGGGAGAAAGACGTGGCAATCTGCTAGAAAACCCTGTGGGGCAGTTCTGGTCTCACATGTGGTTGCTATGAGTTAGAATCGACTGGGCAGCACATAGCCACATCAACAATAACATGCTTCCATCAGAAAAAAAGAAAGGCATCACTATTTTGTCTCAAGCACAACCTTTGGGATCTTTCAGAATTTCCTTGCCACGTCTCAGATACCTACTGATTGTTACTCTTTGCAAAAATGATGTGTGTGGAACATTTATTTCCTGTCTTTTTTAACTATAAGAGGTGACCTTTCTTTACACACAGAAAGGTTATTTCCTTTCTCTTCTTAGAGATAACTTAGTATACCCTCTGTTTTAATAAAGTTAAGATATAATAAAAACCAAAAAAAACCAAACCCATCGCCATCAAGTCGATTCCGACTCATAGCGACCCTAAAGGACAGAGCAGAACTGCCCCATAAGGTTTCCAAGAAGCAGCTGGTGGATTCGAACTGCTGGTCTTTTGTTTAGCAGCTGAGCTATTAACCACTGTGCCACCAGGGCTCCATTAAGATATAAGAAGAAATAATAGACAATTTTCATTTCCTTTCCTCTTGAAAACCACATTTTGCTTGGAGTGTGAAATGGGGCTGTTGGATTCTGTGGGGTGAATTCCCTTGTCAGTTATCCCTAGCTGTGGTTGTTGTCGGGCTCATGGTTTCTTGCCGTACGCTTACTTATGTTCTTCCTTTCACAAGCCATGCTGTTTTGAGACTGGGGCCTTTAGAAGGATTTCAGTGAAGATCAGTTAAGTGGTAATTTTACAGTTTCTCTGTATGTCCCTCTGTGTACAGCCTGACTTGTTCTCTCATCCCTCAAGTCGCTGATGTATTATTACCGTGAACCACCCAGGCCACGTTTGCTGCCATTCACCAAGTGATCTTTATTTTCCTGTGCTGTGTCACCGAGAGGAGGCCAAATGCAATGCGTGCTTGACCTTCTCCTGTTAGAGGTTTTGCTGGCTCTGAGCCCCAGTCCATGCAAATTCCAGCGCTGAACAAATCCTAATGCTGCCGTGTTCTGTGCGGGGAATGGGACTAACTTTTTCATGAAGGTTCTCAAACTTTTGGAGCTGACCTCTGCCTTGTCCACGTTAGCACTCTGTGAGCAGCTCTGTACCTGATGTGTTTCTGCACCAAATGTCCTGCCACCACATCAGCTGCCGTGTGGGAAGACAACTTACTGAAAGTCACTTCAGCAAAAAAATTAAATATAACGTGTGAAACAGTTGCAGCATATATTTAGAAATTCGATTTTTTTTTCTGCTCAGTTTATTATGTTTCTAGAACTATGCATATTAACAGGCAGATGAAGTAAATGTTGATGAGATTCATATTTTTGTTCCAAAAAACTGACATAAAGTGACTGTTAGGAACTATGTTTAGAAATTACTGGATTTTTCTTATTAATATGCTGATATGTAGAAGCTATTTATGCTTCCTAGCGCATTCCTCTTATTTCTGTTTGGATTCAGTTTTTACATCTAGTGGCTCAAGGATTTTGGGGGGCAAGGTGGGGGGTTCAGGCAGTCTTTGTGCGCATATTTTCCCAGGCGTCTCAGTATCAGACCCTAAAGAATTATCTGGGGTTTGTAGATCACAAGGTAACAATTGCTTCATTGATTGTCAAAAGGCACGGGATCCTGTGGGCAGAGCCCCATTGGGCTGTGCCCAGGGAGGAACCAGCAGCTTGTCGCTGGTACTTGTTCAAGGTTACCAGCCGTGATCGGACTAAATTTCAAAAGCTGGCAAAGTGAAGAAAAGAATACGCAAAAGTAGCAACAATAACCCAGGAATGTGGCTCGCTCTTGTGTGGCCCTTTTGGAGAGCCGGCATCAAAGGACACTTTCTTCTGAAGGAATGGTTTGAGATAGAGTACAGCTAGCTTGTTTCGTGTTGTTTGAGGGTCAGGTTACAGAAAACACTCACAAATGAATTCCCAGCCAGCAGTGTGACATTATAGCTGCCCCTTTGAAAGGCGTTGGGATTCTTGTTCAAGTCCGTACTTAAAAGTGTTAATAATCTTAAAATTACAGGCAGTCATTTCATTTTTTTTTTTTTCTCTCCTCCCAAGGGTGATGACTTACCTGTTTGCTGAAAAGGTGGCTGTGTCTCTAAGGTTTTAAAGTAGAACGAAAGATGAATAAAAAAGGGAGCTCTCGCTGGAGGCAGCGAGCTGCTTCTGCTCTGAGGGGATTCCATTTCTGTGGATTTCTGATTCCCCTTTCCCACCCACCTTAAGTAGAAGATATAAATAAATATTTTGTTCCTTTTTACGTCCTCTTCATTTCTTTCTTTATCTCTTCCTCTTCCAGACCATGAACCCTCCTCTTCCCCCACCCCCTCCCCTGGCTGCTGCTGTCACCTCCCCACCGCCAGGAGCATCCGGACTGGGACCTAGGCCCGCAGCAGGGTCTGCTGATCAGATGGCTCATTTACGGCCCCAGGCTCGCCCCAGTGTGTAAGTGGGGGAGTCGGTTATTACTGCTCAAGTGTTCCTTTAAAACTAAGCCCAAGCAGCAGAGGTCGAGAAACACCTTTCTGATGGGAGCTGGTGACAGGCTTATGGCCCGCCAAGTGGTTTGTGTTCTGCAACTTCCACCCAGCCATGCATATAATTAGGAGTCGGCTGAAACAAAATGGGTTTGATACATTAGCTTGCTAGGCAGCCATCCTGCTGAGCCAAGGCCTTTCATAACGGGGGGAAGCATAGCTGTTTGCCTCCTCGCAATGTTATATGTGTAGAGAACTGCCTCTTTGTACAACTACTGTTTGAGCTTTTTTCCTTCATTTTCATTCCTTGTATTTGATACTTAAGAACAGGAAGGTATTTCACACAAATCAAATCTAGCTGGAGTATGCACATGAAAAGCTCTAAGTCCCCAGCAGTTAGTATCCAGAAAAATCGAATTATCTTGTTCAGAGTTTACTGATGGCAGAATACAGCTCAATTTTTGTGGGTCCTTCATTGTGTGGAAATCCTGGTGGCAGAGTGGTTAGGAGCTATGGCTGCTAACCGAAAGGTCGGCAGTTCAAATCCACCAGGCGCTCCTTGGAAACTCTATGGGGCAGTTCTACTCTGTGCTTAGGGTCGCTATGAGTGGGTTCATTGTGTGGGTTTATACCTTAACCGTTGAGAGCAGTACTGGTAGGAAGTTTAGGGAAGCGTTGCCTTCCTGGTTTCCATGTGTAGGTGGGCATTGTGGGGTGGTTTTTCACACTCTATGACCTAGACCTTCTTTTCATTTGACTTCTTCAAATTCGGTATCTTTCCTGGCCCAGCACACAAAACAGGTGCAGCCCAAACCTCTGGATTTGACTTGTGAGTGGAAGACGACATGTTGTGCTTCCCAGTGGGATTTCTTACCATATGTCCTCATTTGGGGCTCTTCCCAAGCCTAACAAGTGCCATTTGAAGAGCTCAATTTTCCCAGTGGGTATCTAATCCCCAAGAGCAAGTTAGCCTCTCTTAGAAGCTGTATTCATTCTTCCACACCACTTGAATGCCATTTGGTGGGCTAGTCACTTTCACACTGGGAGGACCAGGTCCAGCAGTTCTTAGTCACGAAGCATTCTGCCTTTTAAATGTAGATAGCCAAACCTCTTTCAGTGGAGAAGCATCAGTACTATTTACAGGTTAAAGGGTTATACTCTCTGTCTACATTTGTACAAAATATTGCAGACTTTGTACCAAGGAAAATTTCTGAGCATCTTGGGGTTTGTCTGTTGCTCAGCTTGAAATCAGATATTCTTTTCTATTCTAGGTATGTTGCTATATATCCATACTCTCCCCGGAAAGAGGATGAGCTGGAGCTGAGAAAAGGGGAGATGTTTTTAGTATTTGAGCGCTGCCAGGATGGCTGGTTCAAAGGGACATCAATGCATACCAGCAAGATCGGGGTTTTCCCTGGCAATTATGTGGCACCAGTCACAAGGTAGGGTTTTGAATAAATGGTTTACTAAATTCTAAACAGAGAAGCTTTGTTCTTTTCCCTAGTTTTCAGCCTATCCAGATTCCTTCTCATATTATAATTGCCTCTGTTACATATCCACAGGTATTGAAATCCATCTCTCTCTCTGCTAAAATCTCTTCTAACTCTAAAATTCTTAGCTGACTTTTACATGGATATATGTGAAATTGTAGGTTTCTGTCAACAAATATACTAGGTTTTAAGTTATTTGCTTTCATTTATATGTGACTCAACTACAACATCTTTCTGCCAGAAAATAAAGAGCATAGTGTTTAATATAAACAAAAGCTATATTATTAGAACTTATATGTGTATATAGTGCTTACTATATGCCACGAAGGCAGATTGCCAAATGCGTTGCACATATTAACTCTTAAGTCTCAAACAATTCATTGATGTAGGTGCTAGTATTAGCCCCAGTTAGCAGATGGGGAAGTTGAGGCACAGAGAGATGAAATCACTTGCCCGAGAAATGTTCAAATGCGTGTGATCTGGTTTTCTATTTCTTCTATATAGCTTGCAATTAATTTCTAGAGTTCTGGTAATTGTAGAATACAGTCAGAGATAAGACTTCTTAATAATGATGTAGGTCCTGCTCAACTGAGGATGATTTTGCTTCCCAGAGGACATGTGGCAAGGCCGGGGACATTTTTGATTGTCACAATTTGGGGAGAGGAGAAGGTGCTACTATCACCTAGTGAGTAGAAGCCAAGGATGCTGCTAAACATCTTACAATGCACAGGACAACCCCCCCCCCAAAAAAAAATAATTATTCAGCCCCAAATGTCGATAGTGCTGAGGTTCAGAACCTTGTTATGGGATGGTAAGAGCTTTAGATATACAAAATTTACTTTATCCAAAGATAGCCCACCTTCTGGTCACCTTGGAGACTGAATGAAATGACCTATGAAGGCATCAGCTTTGAAAGATCCCTAGTGTTTGGCCACTGGGCACTCAATAAAATGGTCCAGGTTTAACTGTGTGAAATCATGCCTCAAACCCCCTGATTTTAAACAAATGGCTTGATGAACTGACATGTTGTCAGCTGTTGGCCTTGATTTATGGGCTGGCCAGCAGCCTAATCCAATGAAAATCACTGTTGCAGATGGTGACAGAATGTTAGCTTTACTTTGACCTGCAGATTTTTATTTAATATAAACCTTCCTTTCTGTCTGTGTTAAATTCTTCATTCAGGAACCAGCCTATCCAGAAATTGGCAGTGAGATCTTCCCTGGTGCAAAAAGAAAAAAAAAAAAAAAAAAAACCCCTAAGGGAAATAAACCAAAAAAACAACAACAATGAGAAGTGAAGTCAATGAAGGAAAACATATTCATAAGATTCAAAAACAAATTATTAAAATTCTCACTGCTTGTTTCCCTCTGGAGAGAGGCTTATTTACCATACATTCTGTGTTATTCATCATAGTAAAGAATAAGGATGCTCCAGTGAATGAAGTATTCCATTTAGTGGAAAGTTACTATATACAGAATTTATAGTTTAAATGATCTGTACTATCAAAAAATATATTTTACAAAACTACACCAAACATAATTTAATTCAAGCAACAAATACTTGTTTAGTGTTCGCTATACACCTGTAACTGGCAAGTACTGGGGAATGGAAAAGAGCCCTCTTCACAGTGGTCCTGCCGTCCGGGAACTTTTGTTTTTACCAAGCCACCGGTGTTCCGTGAGGAATTTATTAAAAAACAATACACCACATTTTGTAACCAAGGGCCACAGTATAAAGACTATGTGGAATACAGAAACAGAAGGAAGGAAGGACTCCATATGAAATAGAGTAGAAACATAAGGTCTTCAGTCTTAGCTGTAGGTAAAACCCAAAAAATCCACACCCATTGCCAAGGAGTTGATTCCAACTCATGGCGACCCCAAGTGTTATAGAGTAGAACTGAGCTCTGTAGGGTTTTCTTGGCTGTAATCTTTATGGAAGCACATCACCAGGCCTTTGTTCCACGGCACCACTGGGTGTGTTTGAACTGCCAACCTTTCAGTTAGTAACCGAGAGCGAACCCAGGGAGCCTTAGTTAAAAACTCAGCGAGCCTTAGGAAAAGCCATCTTGAAATGATGGGATTTGTGCTGCATCTTGAAATATGAGATTAATGAAGGTCAAGAAAAGCTAGAAAGAACCTCTCAAGAGTGTGTGTATATGTACGTGTGTGTGTGTGGACCACGGAAGGGGAAAGGGAGAAAACACAGGGAGAGCTGTAGAAACGTGGATATTGGAATGTAACAAACCTGGCTTCATCGGTAGATGAAGCAAGAGAGTCCGGGGCCTTGAAAGTCAGAGATACTTGGCCTTGGTGCACAAAACTAAACTCAGTAACTGTGTATTCTTGAGCAGAGTATGACGTGTGATTCTTGGGTGACTCAGAAAACATTTCAAGACCTTCAGTACCTCAGAGCCATCATTATTTTGAATTCGCTATTCTTAAACTTCATAAAAATAATTTCATTCATTTTTTTCACATGTTCTGCCTCTAGCGCTCCGAGTCATTATCTGTCTAGCGTTTAGTTCTTCTGTCTCCCGTTTTGCTGACGGATTGGGCTTTCTATCTGTATTTCTGTTTGACAGGGCGGTGTCGAACGCTTCCCAAGCTAAAGTCCCCGTGTCCACTGCCGGCCAGACTAGTCGGGGGCCGACCATTGTCAGCCCTTCCCCAGCAGGGGCGCCCACCCAGAAGCTCCAGGGAAACGGTGTGGCCGGGAGTCCCAGTGTCATCCCCACGGCCGTGTTGCCGGCCGCTCACATCCAGACAAGTACTCAGGCCAAGGTCTTATTGCACATGACTGGGCAGATGACCGTCAACCAGGCCCGCAGTGCCGTGCGGACAGGTGAGGAGGACAGTGGGCTGGAACGTGTCAGGAGAAGGGTGTGCCTGCCCACTGTCACATCTTCCATGACGGATGTTTAGGAGAGCAGACGTAGCATTAAAATGATGGCTAACAGCAGGGAATAGAAGCAGACAGAGTCTACTCAGCGGCACTTCATACAGTCTATCTGGGCTCATACGGCCCCGCTCATTAATTCAGGCCAGATCTACAGATCAGAAGTCTGAGAGAAGTCAGGCTGGCCCAAAGAATGTCATTCGTACCTGAGGATATGACCTCTGGAACTGAAATCATACAATGTCAAATCTCGCTACTACTAGTTGCCTGGCTACCGTATGATACTGTACTAACCAGGCTGCTGACTTAGTGATGACCTTAGTCACAAGGCTGCTTTCAGCCCGATGGGAGCTTAACTAGCCTTCCTGTTTCCGCAGCATTAAACACCTATCCCGTGTCTTAGGTAACAGCTGTGAGGTAAACTCAAGGCTTACGAATTCTGTCAGAGGGAAAAAAAAAAAAAAAGAAGGAAAGTAGCTGATAAGAAAAGGAGAATATAAAAAGAAATGAGGCTGAGCTGGTGTGACACGGTAAGGTGCCATCAGAAAGTGGCACAGTGTCTCCAAGGCCGGGGAAGGACTTTCTCCCTGCCAGAAGGGCCTCGGGCATAGCCGAGCTTCCAGGCACTCCACAACTAAGGTCGAATCTGGCAGGAGAATAGTGTCTAGGGCCCCAGCTGAGATTATGTGCTTTTAAACCACCGTGCATCCATTTTTATTGTGATAAATGCAGTAGCAGCCTTTTATTAGGATCTGATGCAGTGCAGTGACTCCTGTGTTGAAGAGTAGCGTTTATTAGAAAATTGAATTTTGCTCTCTGCCCCCTCCTGTCATCTGCTAGTTACAGCACACAGCCAAGAACGCCCTACAGCAGCTGTGACCCCCATCCAGGTGCAGAACGCCGCCTGCCTGGGCCCCGCGTCTGTGGGCCTGCCTCACCATCCCTTGGCCTCCCAGCAACCTCAGCCTCCACTGGCAGGCCCTGCCGCCCATGTTGCCGCCGTCGGTGTTGGTCGGGCCGGTGTGCCCCTGGCCTGTGGAGCAGCGGCTTCTCTCACCTCCACAAGCCTCACCACTGCTTCTCTGGAGGCCGAGCCCAGTGGCAGAACAGTGTCCATTCTCCCTGGACTTCCCACGTCTCCTGACAGTGCTTCATCAGCTTGCGGGAACAGTGCAGCTGCCAGACCAGACAAGGATAGCAAGGTAAGACCAATTCCTGTTTCTCCCTTTATCTCGCGTCTTGCGTTGTCGTTGTTGTTGACTGCCGTCCCACCGGCCCCCAGCTCGTGGCGACCCCACACACAACAGAATGAAATGCTGCGCCTTCCCTATCGCCAGTTGTCCATCTGACCTTTGTGATCCGTACGGTGTTCATTGGCAGATTTTCAAAAGTATATTGCCAGGCCTTTCTTCCTAGTCTGTCTTAGTCTGGAAGCTCCATGGAAACTTGGTCAGCACAGAGCAGCACACAGGCCTCCACTGACAGATGGGTGCGTTGGCTGGGAATGGAACCCCGAGCCCCAGTCTCCCATATGGAGAGTTCTGCCACTGGACCCCTAGTGCTTGCTCATAGCTCATGCTGTGTCTCATGGTTTTGCTAATGAAGACTCATTGTTCAGCCGTACTGTAAACGCCTTTAGGCAAGTCATGTGGAGGAGAGTAAGCTCAGGCACCACCCCTGGCCTCTCACCCAGCTCTCAATTTAAACACATGCAGGTTGCCCGGCCTGTGTTCCATGGCAGGGAAACCACAGTAAATAAGGAATAGTCACTTCCCTTCAGGCAGATGATAAGCTGGTGGAGGAAGTTTTTTTTCTCCTTTAGTGACCCGTTCTTCCATCATGTGGCTGTCCTCAATTCTTCCTGTTCAGTCAGTTTTGTTTCTTGTTAGCAGTTTTAGAAAAAAAAATATTTAATCTGTGAGGGGGTTGTAACTGTTGAACAACAGTGTTATTTGTGGATGTGCTTCATCTACAGTATATTTGATCAGAGTCGGCCTGGATTCTTGAAAGTTATTCTCCTGATTTGAAATATAGGGAAAAATTATTTTCTAAATCCAGAGATTTAAAAAAAAAAAAAAAACTCATTTGGCCCTAAATTTCGAAGAAAATATAAAGCGTATACTGTTTGAAAGGCTAACTTGTGGTTGGGTTTGGGGGCAGGTTGTGAGAGGCGAGGAAAATTGATAGATTAAATATAAGTAGAAATAGAAGAGATGATAACAAGGTCTGGAAGAACCTAAAACCCATTGCCGTTGAGTCAATTCCGACCCATGGTGACCCTATTGGACAGAGTAGAACTGCCCCATAGGGTTTCCAAGGAGTGGCTGGTGGATTCGAACTGCCGACCTTTTGGTTAGCAGCCCAACGCTTAACCACTACGCCACAAGGGCTCCAAGGTCTGGATACTTGTATTATAATCACGACCTCCTTGCGGTATTTCATTAATTTCCTCTAAAGCTATAGCCCAGTTCTGGAAAGCTCTAGCTAATCGTAAACTCTTAACCTGATTGAGTGGTCACGTATATGGCTGTGTTTAAATGGCTACGTGAGCCTGTAAACAGGAGTTTATAAGGAAATAAACTTTACAGGCTAATAAAAAGTTAATATTTAATTGCTGGGGTACCATGAGAGTTTTTGAAAGAGATTGGTATCTGTTCAGTGTTTATAATTAACTGCATTAAGCTTGTACCCAAGTTGACATTTTCAACTTTGCTAATATCTTTAAAAGAATGATTTTTATAGTTTAGATTTTAAGGTTTGGGGATACTGTGTCTCAGGGCCTTTGTCACTGATGAGAACAGGGACTCTTCAGTCCCTGCCTTCCTCCTGCTGCAGAATCCGTTCAGTCTCTGAGACAAAATAATGCCCTGCCCCCAAAGAGATCCATGTCCTAGTCCCCGGAACCTGTGAGTACGTTACCTTCCAGAGCAAAGGAGGAGGACTGATAACAGTGGTGAAGTGGTCTACTGTGAACCGAAAGGTCAGCAGTTCGAACCCACCAGCCACTCTGCAGGAGAAAGATGTGGCAGTCAGCTTCTGTGCAGATTTACAGCCTTGGAAACACTATGGGGCAGTTATACTCTGTCCTGTAGGGTCTCTATGAGTCAGAATGGACTGGACAGCAATGGGTCTGGAGCAAAAGGACTTTGCAGATGTGATTAAATTAAGGATCTTGAGATGGAAGATTATCCTGGCTTATCTGGGTGGGCCCAAGGTAATCACAAGGGTCTTCATAAAAGAGAGGTGGATTAGAGTCAGAGAAGGAGATGAGATGTAGGAAGCAGAGGTTGGAGTACTGCAAGGCAAGGGCCACAAGCCAAGCAATGCTGGTGGCCTCTACAAACTAGAAAAGGCAAGGAAACCCGCTCTCTCCAAGAGCCTACAGAAGGAACGCAGCCCTGCCAGTCCCTTTTAGGACTTGATTTTACCTCTAAGTTCATGATAATTTGTTACAGCGGCAATAGGAAGCTCATGCGAGACTTTAAGGGTCATCCCGCTGTATACCCATCCCTGACAAATGGCCACTGCCTCTGTTTGGACACCCCATTGACCCTGAGTGCCACAGCTCCAGGTCATCCCATGCCATCTTCAGAGAGCTCTAACTCTGGAAGTTCATTGAGCACGTGTCTGTCTCTCTACCTTCCAACCCTCGTTTTGGGGGGCCACATTGAAAATGTCAGTGTGTGTTCTGTGTGATGCCTCTGAAGTGTTTGTAGCGTTGTCCCCTTGCATCTTCCGTGTTTTAAGGCTGCACACTTGATTTTTTTTTTAACCTACTCCTCTTGTCATAGATTTTAAATTTTCCTTTCCTAAATCTACTCCCTCATTTAATGTTCCAAGGCCACTAAAGAGACGTTTCCTGGTTGATATAAATGCAGTGATTCCGTGATTGTCGTCACTCAGACAGAGTGAATCCCCATGTCTAGAGTGTCACTTGGCCTACATTTCTCTATCATGTCCACAAGGTATCTGGGGGACCTTGTCAGATACCATGTTGAAACATCTTCCACATCCTCCCATCCAAGTAGTTCCCTCAGTCACCCCATCATTCTCGCTGTTATTTATTCTCAGCAGGCTTCTCCTGGAGGAGCTCCTGCTCAGAATCTCATTTTCTTTCCTAAGTGCTCATAAAACTTTCATTTAGCACACTCCCTAGGGCCTCTCTTCTAGAATTTTCCAGACAGTCTGCAAAGTGCATTGCTGTCTTCTTTTTGAAAATCGGGAATACATGCGCCCTTCTTTGGCCTTGAGTGGACCCTGACCCCACGTTCATCAGGATCTCTCAGAGATTATTGATTGCATTAAAAAAATAGTTTATGGAGGTGAAATTCATCTAACATAAAATCAACCATTTTAAAGTGAATAATTCAGTGGCATTTACTGTATCCACAGTGCTAAGCAACCACCATTTCTATCTAACTTCAAAACATTTCCATCTATCGATTGCATTTTACTGTTAATTCTCTCTGTACCCTGGTGGGAAATGAGCCTGTCTAGAGTCATCATTTGATCCCTAAATTTCAGTCTCTTCACCCGCTTCCCTCTTACCAAGGTTCATTCTTCCCTTCCAGTCTGAAGATTATTCTTCCCTTTCTTCTCATCATTTGCGAACCACCATCCACCCCAAACGGCAGGTCTGTGCCTTTCTTGGTCTTCTTGTTTCAAACGTAACTTTTAAAACAACCTTATTTTGGTCTTTAGCATTTTTGCAAGTTTAAGCTCATTCCGATCTTTAGCCTTCTTGAACTGTCTTGGGCCATGTTATGTTCTTTGTTACGGGCCCCCCTCATGATCTTTTTTGTCTCTGTCCTTTAAAAATTGGAGCCCATTAGGCTGCTCCTTGGGGGATCACATCAGTGCCTTTAGATACCTCCACATTTTCATTTCCTGGAATAATTTGCAATTGTATGGTTAGAATTTCATTTTTGAAAGCCCTCCCATTCCTCTTGAAGCATCTTTGCTTTTGAGTCTCAGGTCATGCATATATTTGCTTTGAACTTTTAAAATCAGTCCTTTTAAACGTTCAAGTTCAAATCTGACTGTAGTCATCTTTTTGGATGCTTTCTTCCAAGTTCTCAATGTTTCTGATTTACCAGCCAGACCCCTCCACCCAGTCTGGACTCTGCCTTCCCCCAGTTCATCAGAATTAGACCAACTCTCACAGTTAGCTCAACTTTCTGTGAGATGAAATTATCAGCAAGTTAAGGGAAAATGTATCCGATTCTAGTTTTAAGCTGAGACTTCCAGCGAACACCTGGGTGGTTGGCAACACCCTGATTGTTTCTGTCTTCCCTCTCACCGTGTGATCAGTGTCATCCATTGGCTGTAACTCACCGGGCGGTGTATGGCCTGTCTCTCAATGATAGCATGTCCATTCCCCTGGTGTTCTGTGGAAGATTAGGACTTTTTGACACACACACAGGATTCCTGCGTCTCTTCTCCTACCTGGGCTATTCCTTTGGAACAGTATTTTAGTTGAAAGTCCTATCTCAGAGTCTCAGGGGTTTCCAGAGGCTGGTTTCATCCCTGGGTTAAAATCTCTAGCTAACTTTGGTATCTGCCCTCTGTGCTTTGATAAATAGGCATCTGACTCTGTAATATATTTCAAAACATCATCTCACTTATTTCTTGTTTGAAATCCTGGGCCTTTCTATAATTGTTATTCTTCTTTCTGTACAATCCCTGGTATCTTCCACAGTTACCAGTTTAACAACTTTATCTAGACATGTTTTAACTTCATACTCAGTTCCAAGGCTTCATTATTTGATCATCTAGTCTCCAGTTTCCCAATCCTTATGAGATGCTCATGTATTTTTTATAGATGACTATATAATATTTTTATTGTGTTTCCTTACTATAAAATTTTTGTAATTATACATATTTGTTTAGAAGCTGTAGAAAATTCAGAAATTCAAACAGAAAACATAAGAACGACCGAAGATTTTAAAGAAAAGCACTATTAATATTATGGTGTCTATATTTTTCCCCCTGTATGCCAAAATGTTATTTTGTTTTGTATGTCGGTTTGGTATATCAGCTTTCATCCAAACAGCCAAGTCCTTTTCTTCAGTACCAGCTACGTAGTTGACTGTTCTCTGAGTTCTAACCCTCACTTCAGAAAAAGAAAACCTCTTGTGCCTCTCACTTCCCAAGCGCTTCCGTTTCCTGCCTGGAACTTCAGAGCCTCTGGAGGTGTTCTGGGAGTCTCCCTGCCACTGTCATTTATTCTCATACAAATCCACAGGAGAGGGTGTTGGTCGGCACACTCTGTCATAGCCTGGCTATGCTCCTGAAAGGTAGCCTTCCTACCAGGGGAGCTCCGAAGGTCCACATGCAATGCCTCAAGTCCCCCATCCCAAAATCCCAGCTGACTCTCTCCCTCGAGGAACCAACCACAGGTTTTCTTCCGTCAGCTGATGTTTGAAGACCTGTGTTATTATAGAAACCGAGAGTTCTATCCAGTTTTTCAACGCCTACTTTCTTCTATTCTGAACACTCATCCTGAAATCTTGTTGTTATTAGGGATCATCAAGTCAATTCCAACTCACAGCAACCCCATGTGACAGAGGAGAAACTGCCGCATAGGGTTTTCTTGGTTGTAATCTTTACAGAATCAGATCACCAGGTCTTATTCCCACAGAGCCGCTGAGCGGGTTGGAATCGCCAACCTTTCGGTTAACAGCTGAGCTCTTAACCATCATGCTACCATGGCTCCTTCTTGAAGTCCCTACTGATGAATTTTTTTGCCCACATGACTTTCCTTTCTTCTAGTTCTTGTTTTGCTCTCAGAAGCAAGATACTCTGTGTGCTTTGCCATTTAATTTTCATAAGGAAAAGCATACCCTCCCTGTTAAGTTGCCACAGTCATTGTTCCTGCCCCTGCCAGTAGCTGGGCCACAGATCACATCTGACGGTGCACGTTCGGCCCTGAGCAACCTTTATACTCTACAGCCATTGGGGAAAGGTGTCTGCTCTTATTATTCCCCAGAGTAGATGTGTGCTTGGAGATGTTGCCTGTGTTGAACTGAAAGAAGAGAAGAACATGGGCTTGTGAGCTTGGTTCAAATCCCACTTCCACTCATTACTAGCCATGTGATCCTAGGCAAGCTTAGAGGTGATGAAAATAATACGGATTTCTATCTTACCAGGTTGGTGCGAGGAATAAATAAGGAAATCCGGGTGAAAGCATTGAACAGGGTTCTTGAGCCCAGTTCTTGACCATCTCTCTAGAACACTCTTCTCCCCGATTTTGACGTGGCCTGTCCCTCCCTCCATGTACTTCCTTAAAGAAGCCTTTGCTGACCTCCTGTCTTACACTGGACCCTGGTCATTCTCTCTCCCTTCACTCTGCTTATTTTTCCTCAGAGTGGATTTTTGTATCTCTGCTAAAGATATGGACTTCTTGTTTTGTTAACTAGTGTATTCCCAGAGCCTAGCACATTGCTGGGGTCATATTAGACACTGAGAATATATATGTTGAACAAATAAGTGAATGTTAGATAATCATATGAATTATGTTTTTGAGATTCCTCACCTAAGAACGACTGATTACTGGGGGCCAGACAATGTGGATTATTGATAACCTATGGCCCAGGAAGACTATATCTCTTTCTGCCATTTTCTGTATACATCCTGAGGTCAAGGACAGGAATAAAGAGAAGGACTAGGTGCATAGAATGTTGTTAATTGTGGGTTGCTCAAATAAGATGTATTTTGACTTGGAAAGAAGTTCTGACTTGAGTTTCTCATATTGTACTTGTCCTCTGGTATATGACTAGCCGAAAGTTATTACATTGATTTTCAGAAGTTATATATAAAAATTACTCTGTGGTAACCATTTTCTGACTCAAATAGTTCTGTTTCTTATATGAGATGTTGCTTTAAATCATTAAGTCTTCAGAGGAGAAAATTATGGCTGTAAAAACATTATTTCATCTAGGAATAATGTCTCAGAAAACCCAAAGGAGAAGAATTATCAAGGTTTATGTTGACAGATGTGCTCTTTTTCGTGCATGCTAGCCTTACATTTTACAAACTGCTTTACCAAAGAGTAATCTCTGTTAATTCATCTGTAGTTTTCCTTTCTGCTGTTGGATTTAGAAAAAACAAAGGTGCCCTTAGATGGTGAGTGTCTGAGCTTGTAAAATTCTGTCTCTCAAGTGGCACGTTGTTCTGATAACACTGAAAACCTCAGAATATGATATGAAAAGCACAGCTCCTTGGAAAAAGGAGGGCATCTTTTGTGTGACACCCCCATCCCCACCCTCACCCCCTGCCCCTGTACCCTGCCACAGTGGCTAATCGGCTGCCTTCTGCTCTGTGGGTAGTCAGCGTGGTTGATGATGATCACACGTCCCTTAGAAGCCATTAAAGCAAGCTGTATTTAATGCGTGTAATCATCCTAGATGAACCAAGTCATACTTCTTAATCACTTTAGAGCTGCTGCTTGAGCACCGTCCAGTTAGCGAGCTTTTTCTGAGTGCCCAGAACTGAGCTTTTAAGGAATAGATTTAGCTGTGGCCTGCTGAGATGGTGATTTATCGGTGGACTCGATGCTCTCGGGGAGCCTGTGGGAGTCCAGGGATTAGAGAGTGCGTTGTTAAATCATGGCAGAAATAGCTGGACATTGCAACTGGCTACTACCATAGAAGTGTAAACTATTGGACGTTATTCTTTCCTCAGCTCATTTATCCCCCTTCTGGACCTCAGCCTCCTGAAAGGAGCTGTGGCAACAGCTGTGACAGGTGTTCTGTCAAGTCATTTCATTGGCCAATTTGTAGAGGGAAGGCTTTATTTCCACCAGATTTGGGAAATCCAAAATATCCTCTTCTATTTCCTTAGCCCTGAGACTCACTAACCGGTTTCCCTTCCTCCCACTTACGTGTTGTCTAGTCTTTTCTGGCCTTCTTGGCTTCGGTAGATGTGGGGCTCTGGTCTGGGCAATGGATGTATACAGGGGGGTCACTGCAGTCAAGTAGCTACTCCAAGTCTGTAGGGTCATTTCCCCTTGGGAAATGTGAAGTTGAATGAGTGACTCAGAAGCCAGTAAGTGAGTGGAGTCCAGGCCTGGAAGGGAAATGTAGAACGATCATCTTTAGCCTGTGTGTGTGTATGTGTGTGTGTGTGTGTGTGTGTGTGTGTGTGTGTGTGTGTGTAGCCTGTGTGTGTGTGTGCATGCGTGTGTGTGTGTGTGTGTGTGTGTGTGTGTAGCTGATGGACTCTGCTCATCTGCAGCCTAAGCTGAGCATGTCCGAGATGGCCGACACCCCCCACCAAGTACCCAGGAGCCCCTGGGTGACGCAGTTAAGTGCTCTGCTACTAACTAAAGGGTTGGTGGTTTGAATCCACCCACAGTCACCTCAAAGGAAAGGCCCTTCACTCTGCGTTAACCCGTGTTATGAGCAGCTTTAGGTAAATCGATCCAGTGGTGCAGTTTTCCTGGAATACCTGTTCATCATTTGAGAAATGATGAATTTGGTCTCCTCCGTTTTTCAGCCATTCTGTCACTAATGGAACTGTGTTATTATGGATTCAGACTTTTCCCCAAGGGATTTTCACTGAGTCTGAACTAATTCATGTTCCCGAGAAAAATTCCTCAGTGTTCTATCTCCCTGCGGGCCCGTCAGAATTCCATTTCCCTGTTAATGGGCCTTAATAATTCCCATTTGCCTATAGAGTTTTCTAAAGAATTATTTCTGTGTGAAATGTTTTATTTCCCGCCGATGTTTTATTCGGAGGACTTAATGATATAGTGGACATCTCAGTCAAACAATTTAAAATTGTGCTTGTCATCTGTGTTTAGTCACCAGAAAGAACCGCTGAAGCAGAACATCTGAGAATGAAGGAGAGTTAGTGTGGATATGGTTCTCCCACCAGAGCAAGGAGAGAATGTGTCAAAGAGACAAAGACTTAAGAGACGGCTTCTATGGCGTGAGATTGCTGGGGATTCTCATATCTGGACCTTTACTTGCAAAAGGGAACATAAAAATATTTATGGATATGCTAATGTTTTCCTTAAAATTTTGTGGAGGTGGTTTTGGCTTTCTAATCAAGGGGGTGCTTGCACAATAGAAATGGTTTGACTTCTGTTAGACTTGTTAAGTTTAATGAAGATGGTGACGTACAAGAAGTGGTTTAGCCATTAACTCTGACCAGGGCCTCGCTACCTGTAAATGATAAGGCTCAAGTCTGCGGGTATGAAGTGAAGTGCTCTTAGGTTTAGGTTTAATTCAGCTTACAGTCGGCTGTTACAATACATGAGATAGGATAGAACAATATTGATTTCTGGAAATAAAATCCGCCATCTGAAATTTTCATTTTACCCTGAAATGTTTACCACCACTTTCAGCAAAACCAAAACTTGAATTGGGGAATTGATGAGTTTTTTGTTTTATGTAGTTGGTTTTTTTTTTTAATCTCCTTATCCTACCTCAGTAGAAGATAGCAGTGAAAAATGGAATGTTCCAAACAAACAAAAACATGTGGCCACAGTGGGAGAAGAGAGGGAAGCAGAAGGGCCAGGTAACACCACACAAATATGGGTAGCTAGCTCATGAACAACCAAACAGTGAGAGAAATAATTTTAGAAGTTCCAGTAAAAATAGAAATGGTAGGACTTTATAGATTACAACAGCAGCAATGTCCAACTCCAACCTGTGTGTGTGTGTGTGTGTGTGTGTGTGTGTCTGTGTATGTGTCTGTGTGTGTCTGTGTGTCTGTGTGTGTGTATGAAGCCCGGGTGGCACAGTGGGTAAGTACTTGGCTGTTAACTGAAGGGTTGGCAGTTCGAACCCACCAGCAGCTCTGCGGAAGAAAAGACCTGGCGATCTCCTCCGGTAAAGATATACAGCCTTAGAAACCCTCTGGGGCGGTTCTGCTTTGTCGTGCAGGATTGCTATGAGTCGGAATTGACTGGACAGCACACAACTCTCTCTCTATATATATATGTATTTTTTTTTTTTTCTTTTTCTAGAAAGAAAAAAAGGGTCTGTTGAAGCTGCTTTCTGGAGCCTCCGCGAAGCGCAAGCCCCGAGTCTCCCCTCCGGCGTCGCCCACCCTGGAGGTGGAGCTGGGCACGGCGGGCGAGCTGCCCCTGCCGGGGGCGGTGGGCCC
>NW_004444156.1:2220195-2222929 GCF_000243295.1 Trichechus manatus latirostris
CGGCGACGGCGCTGGCGCAGGACGCGCTCCCGCGGAAGGCGAGCTCCCTGGACGCGGCGGTCCCCATCGCGCCCCCTCCTCGTCAGCCGTGTTCTTCGCTGGGTGCCGTCATGAGTGAGCCTCGGCCTGTCGTTTGTGAAAGGTGAGTCCGGGGTTGTCCCCGAAAACCAAGACGTGGACGACGAGCTTTGAGCCGGGCCGGCTGTCCGGCGGGTAAGGTGTTTTCCCATAGCCTTGGTGTCTGGTTGGCTTTGCACCGAGTTCGTAATAACCATCAAGCACTGGCTGTCTTTGACCACCCGCTGCAGCATGCCCTCTTCTCTACTCTTCATGCTTCCGTGCTTGTTGGCTGGCTTACGCCCCCACCCTCCTTTTTATTATTTTCTCCAGAATCGTATCCAGATGAAGGTTTTCAGTCCCTTGAAACCTGTTCACGTCTGCTTCCTTCGTCTTGCTTCTGTTCCATCACCGGCAGTAGCTCCCTCGTCTTATCTTTGTCTTTTTTGAATTAACGGTCTGTATCAATACCTGCGGAAACCCTGGTGGCGCAGTGGTTAAGAGCTCGGCTGCTAACCAAAAGGTGGGCAGTTCGAATCCACCATCCGCTCCTTGGAAACCCTATGGGGCAGTTCTGCTCTGTCCTGTAGGGTGGCTATGAGTCAGAATCGACTTGACGGCAACGGATATTGGTACCTGTGAGTTATGAAGCAACTGGAGAAATTTGGCAGCTAAGAGAATTCTGTTTTTATTATTCCTGAGCCGGAAGAGCATAGCTAAGTCCTCAGAGACCTGAATCTCTCCTCCTGACCCAGTGACTTGGCTTGGTTACACTCAGAACAGTGAGCCCCGTTCAGCATCTCAGGCCGTGGAGAATGATTTCAAATGGGAGCAGTCCTCTTTGATACAGCCGCTGATGTTCTAGGAGTGTGTTAGAAAGAAGATACACTTAATACGATAAATATCTACTAGGATTACATAAACTAAAAACGAAATGTTCTTTGTTGCCTAGAATTACATTAGGAAGTACGCTAAAAATCGTGGGCTGTTTTCACATAATGCATAAATATATGAGCATAAGTTCTAAGTGCCATCTCTTTTCTGTTTTGTAAACTCCATTCCCTCTCTACCTGCATTTCAGAAATCAAGCAAATGTCTGATTTGTGAAGTGTTGCTTTTAGGGTAGCATTTTCTGTGTTGCTCATTTGAAATCTTACTATAACGGGTCAGACTTTAAAATGGTTTAGAGTCACCATACTTATGTATTTCAGATGGAGCCATATAAAACTTTGTAACCACCAAAATCTGAGGCCTTCACTTACATCGTTTATTTTTGGTACTTCTTTACCTAAAAACTATGGAAAATAGAAAAGAATAAACTTCAGACAACTTATGTGCATTAACTATAGAGTACACAGTTTATTAGGAGCCCTGGTGGCACAATGGTTAAAGCGCTTGGCTGCTAACTGAAAGGCCTGCAGTTCGAACCCACAGCTGCTCTGCGGGAGAAAGATGTAGCAGTCGGCTTCTGTAAGGGTTACAGCCTTGGAGACCCTATGGGGTAATTTGATTCTGTCCTCTGTCCTGTGGGGTCGCTTTGAGTCAGAATCGACTTGATGGCAACAGGTTTTGTGTTTTTTAGTTTACCATATATTTTTATAGTGAGGTGAAAAATAATTTTCTGTAGCTCTAATCCTTATAAAATCAGTTTGGAAGTGAAACCTTACCCTCAAAAGCGCCCCTTCCTTACAAATAAAACCATTCTGTCTTCCCTCTCATCTCCTGTGCTCTTAGCAAAGCTTTGAAATTTTGTCGGGAATTCACTTCATCTTTCATTCAGAGAGTCGTCCTTTTCTGGCATTGTTACTCTGCTTTCCAGGGATAGCGCCTTCTGTCCCTGGAGTTGGTCCAGTTACTTGTTTACTTTCTGTTGGTCACACAGGCTTTCTCTCCCAGGCACTGATCTGTAGTTTTCCCTTCCTGCCTGGAGGGGACCTCGCCTCTTTCCCTGTCATCTGTGGTATTCGTGCGGCTGTTTTGAGTGACGGTTCACTTTGCCCAGATGCTCCCTAGGCAGGGCCCGGGCACAGCTGCCTCCCCATTACGCATTCCTTTTCAGCTGCCAGATGTCCCCAGTCTCTGTGGCTCCTGCATTCCAGCCCCTTCCTCCTGGAGGAGCTCATTTCTAACAGCAGCCTGCTGCTGCTCAGTGCCTCTGAGGAGGAATCACTACACAGACTGGTGATGGCGGGCGTTTCAGGGAGCCGGGGTGCCCATCAGAGAGGGCACGCGGAGCATGTGATGACGGCACACATGGGCACGGGCACGCGGGCCTCTCGGGCAGGTTTTTAATATAACAGTTCAGTTTTTACAAGCGGCAAAGGGGTCTTTGGAGAAAACTTCTGCCCACATTTATATTTTTACCATCTATATGCTCAGTGGAATATTAAATATAATAGGCAGCCTGCCCAACCAACTTTTCACGAGCCCTTTTGTCTTCATGCAATGCTGGTAATGGTGTTTATTTAACTTGGATCCTTAGGTCTGCCTGACTATAATAACAACAGGGAAATGTGTGAAAACAAATATTGTAGGAAAACATTCTGTTATCCCCTGGGAAATGAAATTGTTTGGTTAGTAGAAATCTACCATGTGTATCATTTAGGGATTAGCTGTTTAAGTATTTCAAACATTTCAACACAATGCAAACGTACTTAAAATGCTAAAAACGAAGGAA
>NW_004444156.1:2224200-2225618 GCF_000243295.1 Trichechus manatus latirostris
ACCAGGAAGATTGGCATTGGATGGCAGTGGACATATGTAGTAAGAGTCTTCGTTTCTCAAATTCTGCCCTCTTAACTATTTCCAGGAGTCCCCGGGTGGTACAAATGGTTAACACACTTGGCTGCTAACCAGAAGTGTGAAGGTTTGAGTGCACTCCAGGGCACCTAGAAAGAAAAGCCTGGTGATCTATTTCTGAAACATTAGCTATTGAAAACCCTGTGGAGCACAGTTCTACTCTGACACGCGTAGGGCTGCCATGAGTTGGACTCAACTCAGCGACAACTGGTTTCTGGTTAACTATCATCAAACACCGAATTAAGGTCACATGGCCACCAAAAGGCAGAGAGGGCCATACAGGGCTGAGTCTGTAAACCACACTGCCTCCAAAGCATGTTTATTCAAAGGACCTAAGAGGTACTTTCCAACAACCAAGTTACTAGTCAGATTTAAAAACAGTTTTTCTATACAATTAGGCCTTTTCTATTTGTCATTTGACATGCTTACTAAGCCCTATCGTATGTACTATACTAAGTACTAAGTTAGAGGGTCAGTGAAAAAGAGGAAGACCCCCAACGAGATGGATTGACACAGTGGCTTGAATGATGGGCTCAAGCATAGCAACGATTTTGAGGATGGCGTAGGACTGGGCAGTTGTTCCGTTCAGCTGTACATATAGGGTCGCTGTAAGTCAGAACCAACTCGATGGCACTTAACAACAGGAAGAAGAAGTACCAAGTATAGTGAGGCATATGAGTAAATTTACATCATCTCAGCTCTCAAACAGCTTATGTCATTTAGTCAAGCATGAAATTATTTTCAGCTGTGGGGTTAGAGGACGCTTTCACAGAGGAGCGTTGGAGCCAGGCTTTGGGAGATTGATAGGGTATGGATGGACCTAGATGTCGTGAAATGGAATTCCAAGTGGAAGGAACTACGTGAGCAAAGGTATGAAACAAGGAAAGTAAAGGCCATATTTGGGGAACATGTTCAGTGTTTAGTAAGTACGTTCATGGAAATGGTTGTGGCTGTTGTTAGGGACTCTTTTGCGTTTCAGTCATCCCTTTTTCCCTTGTTGTTGTTAGGTGACCCCATGTACAACAGAATGAAACACTATCCAGTCCTGGGCCGTCCTCACAATCGTTGTTATGCTTGAGCCCATTGTTGCAACCACTGTGTCAGTCCATCTCATTGAAGGTCTTCCTCTTTTTCGCGGACCCTCTGCTTTACCAAGAGTGATGTCCTTCTCCAGGGGCTGATGCCTCCTGGTAACATGTCCAACATATGTGAGATGAAGTGTCACCATCCTCGCTCCCAAGGAGAATTCTGGCTGTACTTCTTCCAAGACAGATCTGTTCGTTCTTCTGGCAGTCCATGGTATATTCAATATTCTTCGCCAGCACCATAATTCAAAGACATCA
>NW_004444156.1:2227650-2270765 GCF_000243295.1 Trichechus manatus latirostris
GAGTTTCAGCATTGAACACGTAATACTTTAATAATGCACTTGAAAAGCGTAAGTTATTATTTATTTTAAATAAGTCAAACTAATGTTTGTGGATAACTTAAAATTTTTCTGATTTTAAAGAATTAGATCCATTTTAAAGAATTTGGAAAATAGAAGAAATTATAAGAAAAAAGATGATTCATAATCCCACCATCTTAGAAGTAGTTTTTGCTACTGCTGTTGTTTTGTTTTTTTCATTCCTTGATTTAGGATTTGGGGTTGAGTTAGAAACTGATCTTTAGACCTCCATTCCACTCATTAAATGTCTATAAATCTCTAATTCTGCTATTATTATTTTGTGTCTTGAAAACCAGAAATGGCTAAAATATTGTGCTGACATACAATGATGTAGCTAGAATATGTTGGCCCTAAACTACGTTTTCCTAGACTGTTAATTTTAGTTAACTGCAGAAAAGCAATTCTAAATATAGAGGCTGCTTGACAGGAGTTGTAACTGTGGAGAAAGAAGAACGAAGGTGGTTGCAGGAATCTCTCCTTCTCTCTGTCTCTGACTGACATTCTGCCACCTTTTGGTCCTTTCCGTAGAGACCAAAGCCCTGTGTCCTGTTATTTGGCAGAGCCACAGGTATTTGTCTAATGAGAACTACTGCAGGTTTTGAGTAGCACAGACATTCCAGGATGTTAGACCTCTAAACGACCTCAAAGGCTGTGGTGACCCCCAGACAGGGCTTCTCCCACAATGCCGTACCTCCTCCCTCATTCCATGCTTGATTGAACGCTGAGCCTTGAGGTCTATAAATACTCGTGTGTGAATTAACTGAGCCTTTCTTGGGAATGATAAGGCAGTCCCCATGCTGCGCTTTTGCTTCAGATCTTGGAGGGTAATTTGGTCCCTGTGCCCAAAGGAAGTGCAGGAATTGTTTGGGCAGCCACTCAGCCTTTGCAAAGATGCATTTTTCATAGAGTGATAGTCCAGGACTCTTGTGAGGCTCTTTCTTAATGTAAGTGTATTCTGGATTTTATGGAATGGAGATCGGTGAAACTAGCAATTTTCTGAAAGAACCAGGCTCTAGGGGGCTTCAGAAGTTTGGAGTAGTTTACTATAGAGTTTTTTTCTGCCCATCATTTTGTCAGCCTTAATGTTCTTTACCTGCAGTCAAGGTGGGTCCTGTGAGAAAGGCTGGAAACTCCTTTTCTGACTTTAAGAACTAAACACAAGTAGAAACTCAAAATCACCTTTAAAACTGAATATTGATGGAAAAATTGGAGAATGGATACGGATGGTGTTGAACAGCATGATGACCATAATTCATGTCCCTAAACTAACATGTGGAGATTATTGAAATGGTGAATATTTCGTTACATGTATTTACCACCCAAAACCCACTGCCTTCGAGTCCATTACAACTCTCAGAGACCCTGTAGGACCGAGTAGCACTGCCCAGAGTGTTTCTAAAGCTGTAAATCTTTACGGAAACAGACTGCCACATTTTCTTCCATGGAGCGGCTGGTATGTTTGAACCGCTGACCTTTTGGTTAGCAGCAGAGTGCTTTTAACCACTACACCACCAGGGAGCCTTATGTTTACCACCCCCCACACACACACACCCAAAACTGAATCCCCACTATTTAGCATCAGAGACAGATGTATATCCACGTTGATTTGTTTTCTATTGCTGTGTAACAAATTACCCCCAAAACTCAGTGATTTAAAACAAAAATAAACATGTATTATCCCGTAATCTGCGGGTCGGAAATTTGGAGCAGCTTATCTGAGTGGTTCTCACTTAGGGTATTCCTTGAGGTTACAGTCAAGATGTCAGCTTGAGGGGCAGTCATCCGAAGGCTTGACTGAAGCTAGAGGATCCACCACATCACTGTTAGCAAGTTAGTTCTGGCTTTTGGAAAGAATTCTCAGTTCCTCACCATGTAGTCTTCTGCATAGAGATGCTTGAGTGTCCTTACAACACGGCGGCTGATTTTCCCCATAACAAGTGATTCAAGACAAAGTAAAGTGGAAGACATGATGTCTTTTATGGCCAAGCCTCAGAAGTCACACACTGTAATTTTCACCGTATTTTTTTGGTCACACAAGTTATCTCTATGCTTTGTGGGAGGGGACTACATAAATGTGTGACTATCAGGAGACAAAGATCATCAGGGGCCATCTTGGAGGTTGGGTACCATACACCATCTTTTCCCGTCACCTCTTTTTTCCCCCTCTGGTTGGGAAAAGCAAGAGAGGAGCAAAGAAGAGTGATAGCACTGGAAAAATAGAGAAGGATAAAAGGATATGGAGCATCAAATAAGTCACCTCCCTCTGGCTGCCTTGGATGCTACCCATAATTCTGCCTAAGGAACATGGAGGCCGGGAGACAGATAATATAAAACCAACAAGGTGTCTGGAGTTTTAAGGTGATAATTAATCACACCTTTCCTCACTTATATCTGAGTTGAGAACCAATTGAGAAACAGACAAAGATGTCAGATGAGTGGAGATGAGAATGTCACCCTCATTACTGGTGGTACTGGATGGAATTGTGCCACAGTCTCTTAGACCTTGGAACAACCCTCCTGAGAGAAAATTTGCGTATGTAGGGCAGATGAACTTTTTCCAGAATGCTGCCTCACCCATGTCAAGTCCTAATGTAGAGGCCCCAGAGAGACGGATTTCTAGACCTATCTTAGAAGGCAGGCCTGACCCCTGACCCCTGACCCCTCAGTGCTTATAGTGTGGAAGCAGGGCAGAGCAGAGCCCACTCAACTTGTAGGCTAGTATTTCAGAGAGGGTGTACCCACCTTCTCAGCTACTTCTCCCAATTTCATCAATCAAATAAATCCACACCTCTCTTCTTGGAGAGAGATGATTCTCCTCTTGGGAAATGGAACAAAGCTTTCCTTCTGTGTGGCCAACGAACAAACACTGGGAGGGGACAAGAATGGCTCTTCCTGTAAAGGTCACTCAAACCAAGCAGCCTAGGTCATCAGTAGTGGACTGCTGGCCATATCTGGACTCTGTCCTTGTTAATACCAAGTCTCTACCAAACAGAGGGTGGATGTTTTTCGAGTTGTTTTGCAAACATTCTAAACAATTTCATGCTACTTCTTGTGTTCATGTTTAAGCCTTGTGCAAACTAATAGTACGGCATTTTTATCACTTCTTCAATAGCCTCCACTAAAGTATTTCTCTCTTTTGTAGGCACAGGGTGGTGGTTTCCTATCCTCCTCAGAGTGAGGCAGAACTTGAACTTAAAGAAGGAGATATTGTGTTTGTTCACAAAAAACGAGAGGATGGCTGGTTCAAGGGCACATTACAACGTAACGGGAAAACTGGCCTTTTCCCAGGAAGCTTTGTGGAAAACATCTGAGGGGACTAACACCGAGAAGGCATAAAATCACATCACGTAACAAAATAGCACAAACCCGTTTCATGGAAAGAGCACAGTTGTGGACTTGCAGGTGATCGGGAGATGAACAAAAGATTGGTGTGTGACTCAGTGCCCCCCCCGCCCCCAGTTACACCAGGGAACGGCGAAGAAGGTATTTGGGTGGGTCTCATCACTCTGGATTCTAATGTGGGAGGTGTACCTTGTACTATCCGATTTACTATACAGAGAAGCCTTTGTTGTTGTCGTCTTAAAGATACATAGAATGGACAATTGTTTACAATGCATAACTAATTTATTTCCTTTTTTACACTTGAATTTTTCTTGTAATAGATAAATTCTTCAGATTATGATTTTAAGAAATTATTAATTTATGAAATGATAGCTAAGGAGAAGCTGGATTCTCTCCTGTTGAGAGCAAGAGATTCTTTTTGCATAGAATGCGTTACACACACCCCACCCCACTGCCCACGCCCCGCTCCCAGTGTTGTATTTTGCTTCTTTACGACAGAAATGCCAGTGCTCCAGTTTGGTTTTCCTCTCTAAATAATAAACATACTCCAAGAAATGTAATATTCCTGGGAAACCAAGACGTACAACTGAATCGGTATCAGTAAGAGCCTAGGATGGGGAGACAGAAACTTGAGAGAAGAGAAGTTAGTGGTTCCCTGTCTTTCTGGTTTAGTCAGGAATCGCCCCGTAAGATTTAGTCCTCGATTTAATTTTGTGAATTTTTAATTTTCAAAGAATGAAATCAGTGAAGTGACAAAGACAACTAAATAAAGCTCAACCCTTGAATAAAAATACTCAGAAATATATTTAGTTTTATAACAGAAGCAGCGCAATTCATCGGTTGGAAATGAGGGAAAATGGAAGTTGTGCTCACTTGTCTGAGAACGGCTATGAAATGTTATCTCCCATTTTACCCCAAGCGACCTGCATGCCTGGACACAATAAAACTTTCGTGAGATAGTGGTGGTAAGTGATGCACTCTTGTTAAAGTCCAAGGCTGTGAGAAACACTGTGAAAAGTTTACATTCATCCATTGTGATTCTTTTCCGCCATCTTGCGTGTATTCCTGGATTCTGACGGTAAGGTGGACTCGCATGGTGTGGATACCTCTTTGCAGTTCCCTGTTGAGGTTAGCTTACGCTCAGAATTAACCAGTACAGGAGGTGTAAAGTAAACAGTATGGTCTTCCCTACCCCAAACACTGTGGGCCTTGGTTTCTGAGGGCGCTCGCCCCTCTCTGGTTTGAGGCATCCATTGGCCATGACACAAGTCATTAGCGAAAATGGGCTTTTATATCCTCTCAGCTGACATCAAGGATGAGTGTATCCGGGACACTGCTCCTGTGACTGTATGCTTGCAGCATGGAGAATGAATGTGCCCACAACTTACAATTGTGGCAGGATCCAGCTGAGCATATCTTTTTATATCCATTCTTTGATGTCATTGGCCTCGTCTGCCACTTCCCTTGTGGTGCCACGCAGCTGTGGGTTTGGGTAGTCCTAAAAACAAAAGGAGGGAAAACAGCCTGGTAGTTGAACGAGATCGTTGCCACAGTATTCTCATGGGGGAAAAAAAATAAGATAAAACCTTTTCATTTTTTAACTTCTAAGAATGACAACCGGGAAATAGATAAACTGAAAAGTCTTCTTGCTGTAGCAAGAGGTTGCATGATCATAACAAGAGATATTATGTGGTTGAAAATGAAATCATTCCTAAATAAACTATTTGTTTTGTTTTTGTTTTTTTACAAAACACTGTACATTATGTTCCTGTGTGTTGAATTAAAAAAAAAAAAAACTGGGACATTCATGTAATATATAAAGGTTCGGTGGGATAAACTTTAGTTAGGAAAAAGCTGGCATCAGCTTTCATCTGCGTAAGTTGACACCAATGTGTCATAATATTCTTTATTTTGGTAAATTAGTGTATTTTATAAAAAGTAAAAAGACTACTACAGGTTAAGATAATTTTTTACTGTCTTTTCTCCATATTTTAAGCTATGTGATTGAAGTACCTCTGTTAATAGTTTTCTGGTGTAAAGTTGGTTAAAATTTCATCTGTTAATAGATCATTAGGTGATACAACGTGTGGGTTTTCTATTGGTTTTTTGGAGACAGTAGATGGAGATTTTGTAACAAGGGCTTGTTACACAGCGATACGGTGATAAAATTGCAATTTATCATGCCTTTTCATGTTAATAATTTGAAGACTGGATAAAAGGTTCAAGATTAAAATTTGATGTTCAACCTAAGTCTCTTGTGTCAGTCCTTAAAATTTTGCTTTAAAAAAAAAAGCTTGGGGACATTTGAATTAGTTTCTATTTTGTTATGTTATTCGTTTCTGTGAAAAGAATTCTTTTCATATACCTCAGACAGAAGATGTCTACAAGAATCAAGTTGGTGGTTATGATGCATTTTACCTTTACAACTAACAGACTTTATTTGCCTAGCTCCCCAAGAATCTCAAAGTCTTTTTTTTAAAGTTTGTGGGGTCTCACGGGGTACTGTATAACACTTCAGATTTACAAAAATAGCCTGGTGTTGGTTAGAGATTACATTTTAGCCAGAGAGGGAGTACCGGACCTCCATTTGGTATCCCCTGTATGGCTAAACAGAGGTCACGGGATAACCCCCAGATCTCCTCAAGGCTCGGGAACATAATCTTTAGACTTACCATGATTATAATGCTTCCATGAAATGCCAACAAATCTTCACTTAAAAAAGGAACTTGTAAGTTGTGTTTAAAAAAAAAAAAGTTTTCCAGTTTAACTTTTGGTTACTGTCAAATTGCTTATCAGAATTTTTAAACAATCAAGAATTCTAGGCTTTGTCCTAGTTCTGTCAAGAACTATCTTCATAACCCCTGGGCAAGTCAGTTATTACTTAGTTTCCACCTGTTATTGCCCTGTCTGTCCCGCTGAGGGAAGATGGGGATCAAAGGAGATAATGTCCTTTTTTTTGAAGAGTGCTGTTCACCTCAGGTTTCAAATATTTCATCGCACTCACTTGGAGTATATTCATATAGTATTTTTACTGGCTCTAATTGGATATAGAAGGAACAAATTGAAGGTGATGTCTCCAACTGCTATGTATTTATTTTTCTATTCCTGTGATTTAAAAAAAAAAAAAACATTGCCGTTGAGTCCAACTCATAGTGACCGTATAGGGCAGGGTAGAACAGCCCCATAGAGTTTCTAAGGAGTGCCTGGTGGACTCAGACTGGTGACCTTTTGGTTAGCAGCCATAGCTCCTAACCACTATGCCACCAGGGTTTCCAAAACCTACCAACCAAAACACCAAACCCATTGCTGTCGAGTTGATGCCAACTCATAGCGACCCTGTAGACTTCAGCACCTGATATTCCCAGATGGTCTTCCATCCAAGTACTAACCAGGCCTGACCCTGCTTAGCTTCCCAGATCAGAAGAGATCAGGTGTGTTCAGGGTGGTATGGCCGTACACTGTGCTAATAGGATGGTGTTTTTGTACCTTCAGGTGAGTATTTCAATCCAGAACTATAAATGACATTAGAATTCAAGTTTGGAAGCTGCTTTTAATAGATGTTAGACTAAGTTGGAAAGCTAATTTTGTGACTCCATGTGAAATTTATTTAAATGTATTTTGAGCCAATTAAATTATGTACTTATCAAAGTATCATCCTATTGAAAGTATTCCTTCCTTCCCCCCCAAAAAAAGAATTTGCTGACATACCAGAATAAACGGGAGAATGTTTACAGAAGAGATTAGCGAATGTCTAGACTTAGCAAGGGGAGTAACCTTTATTAATTCCTGTGAACTCCAGGCTGTGATGGGTATGCTGGCAGACTTTGCTCCACTTCTTGATAGTAATTATCACCAGAGGCAGGAAGGAGCTGCTTGAGTGGTAATCAGCCAGTGTGAATGTTGATAGTTTTAAAGTGCCCTCTCTCTCATACAAATGAACTTTTTTTTTGTCTTTTGTTTCTTATTAATAACTTTCTGACTTCGCTATTTAGACTTCCATTTCAAAAACATTGATTGCAAATTCTTATTGTTCTGCAGTGATTTAGACTCCCAGTGACCATGCTGAAGGACCTGCCATTGACATTAGTCTTCGAACCAGCATTCAATACTGTTATTACAGGGTCAGACCACTTTAATGATACTGTTAAGTCTCCAAGATAATAGAATTATCCTGCTCGTCATCAGTGAGCCAGCTGCCGTTTGCTATTCCTTACAACTTAGATAACAGATGTGGTTCCAAGAGGTTTTTGACCTTGGAGCTGAATCTTTCAAGGCCTGAATTCTCATAAAAGTACTAGAAGAAACCATGAGAGACTAGTGAGTGAGAAGACCCTCCTAAGTATAACGCAAAACTCGGAAGCCATTAAAAGAAAACAATAAATTCAACTATAGAAAAGTATCTGATAAAAATACCATAAAGTCAAAAGAAAGTAACAGAAAAAATAACTTGTAACTTCTATGGCAGACAGATAATGTCCTTTGTATATAAAGAGTTTCTACAAATCAATAAGGATAAGAACAAAAAAGTAGCATCGGCCAAGGATTCATTGCAATATCCATTTTCTTCATCTCCCTCATTAACTGATTCCTGGACAGTGTGCTGAGTTAAAAAGCTGCATTTTCCAGTCTCTTAAGGTTAGGAGCAGCCATGTTACTAAGTTCCTGCTGAGATATTCTTGAAAGTGTTAAAGGAAGTTTTTGGTAAGTCTTCGTAAAAGAGAGGAGGCCCATACCCTCTGGCCATTCTGCTTTTCACCCTTCCAGTCTGCGTGTAGACAGCGTGGCTGGTACTCTGGCACTGTCTTGAATCATAAAGTGACCTGTAAGATGGAAGCCATTGTCATAGATTGAATTATGTCCCCCCCCCCCAAAAAAAAATGTATGTTTGGCTGGGCCATGATTCTGGTGTTGTGTGATTTTCCCAAGTGTTGTAAATCCTGCCTCTATGATGTTAATGATATTAATGATGGGCAGCAGTTGTGTCAGTGAGGCAGGACTCAATCTACAAGATTGGATTGTGTCTTGAGGCAATCTCTTGAGATATAAAAGAGAGGTGAGCAGAAAGACAGGGGGACCCCCATACCACCAAGAAGGCAGTGCCAGGAGCAGAGCCTGTCCTTTGGACCTGGGGTCCCTGCGCAGAGAAGCTCCTAGTTCTGGGGAGGATTGATGAGAAGGCCAACAAAGAGAAAGCTTTCCCCTGGAGCTGATGCCCTGAATCTGGACTTTTAGCCTACTTTACTGTGAAGAAATAAATTTCTCTTGGTTAAAGCCATCCACTTGTGGTATTTCTGTTCGAGCAGCACTGGATGACTAACAGCCATGTTCTAATATGGTGGAGGGGAAGGGAAGGAGGAACCTGAGACCCTGATAAGCTTAAGTCTTCATACCAGCCTGAACTACTCATCTCCAAATATCATGTATGTGAGAATAAACCCCTTCAGTTTACGCTATGGTGGTGTAGTCTCTTATCCAAAACCAGCCTTACTGATACCAATATAAACCAAACCAATACTTCATCAAAAGAAAATTCAGACAATACTAAAAGATGTTTCATCTCATTCCTAATAGTTGAAAAATGCACATTAACAACTGAAATATTTTTCATCTCTGAGACTGGAAAATTAAAAAAACTTGAAATCACTCTTGGCAAAATGAGGAGCACTTAATATTTTGCTGGAGAGAGTGTAATTTGTTACAATTTTTTTAAAAAGTTTTCCTAATTTTTTTTATTGTGCTTTAAGTGAAGGTTTACAATTCAGATTAGTTTCTCATACAAAAATTTATACACACATGGTTATGTGACCCTAGTTGCTCTCCTTATACTGTAACAGCACACTCCTACTTTCCACCCCGGATTTCCCATGTCCATTCAACCAGCTCCCGACCCTCTGTGCCTTCTCATCTCTTCTCCAGGCAGGAGCTGCCCATTTAGTCTCATGTATCTACTTGAGCTAAGAAGCACACTCTTCATGAGTATCATTTTATGTCCCATAGTCCAGTCTAATCTTTGTCTGAAGAGTTGGCCTTGGGAATGGTTTTAGTTTTGGGCTAACAGAGAGTCCGGGGTGTTAAAACTTTTAGGGAGAGAAATAGAGAAATAAAATCGCAAATGTATTTACCCTTTCCATCTTCTAAGAATTTATCTTCCAGATACACATATTCATCAAGTACAAAATGACAGTAATATTCATTGCAGTATTGTTTATGTATCAAAATATTGGAAACAACCTAAATGTCCATCAGTAGGGGACTGGTTAAATTATAGTAAGCCTTTGTTACTAATTATTAACGAAGAGTCCCTGGTGTCACAAATGGTTAAGCACTCGACTACTAGTTGGCAGTTTAAACCCACCCAGAGGCACCTCAGAAGACAGGCCTGGCAATCTGCTTCTGAAAGATCGCAGCCTTGAAAACCCCATGGAGCAGTTCTACTCTGCACACATGGGGTCCGCATGAGTTGGAATCAACTTGATGGCAACTAACAACAAATACTAGCCATGAAAAGAATGAGGAAGCTCTTCACAAGGGATATGGAACCATCTCTGAGATCTATAAACCAGTTGCCGTCGAGTCAATTCCAACTCATGGCCACCCCATGTGTGTCAGAGTGCTCCATAGGGTTTTCAGTGACATGTTTTGGGAATAGATCACCAGGTCTTTCTTACAAGAAGCTTTTGGGTGGACTTGAACCACCAAACATTCTGTTAGCAGCTGAGGCAGAGCACGGTAACTGTTTGTACTACCCAGCGACTCCGCTGAGATATATAGTTAAACAAAAAAGAGTATGCTACCATTTAGTGAAAAGTAGGGGAAAGTATATAAAATACACCTATAATCCTGCATATGAATAAATACAATATCTCTGGAAGGATATACAGGTATTCCCTGACTTATGACGGGATTCCGTTCCCACAACTTTGTCATAAGTCAGTTCTGATGTAAGTTGAATACTTCCCTTATTTTTTACTTTTAATTATTATTGCCTTTTATTATCAGAATCTTTATAAATCTGATCTTTATTTGTCTTTGGGAGTTGGCATGAGAGTGATAAAAGCAAATTTTGCACTGCAACATTGTGTGTAGTACTTATTACTAACGATGAGATGTACAAAAAAAAAACAGTGGACGATCGTAAGTGTGGTTTGTTGTAACTGGAGTATGTCGTAAGTCGGGGCCTACCTGTACAAGAAACAAATGATGGTTGCCTACACCATCGAAGATAGGACCTGAGGCTAACTTACTTGATGAAAGTGAGAGACTCCCATCAGAAAAAGAGAAAATTAAAGCCCCTGGCCTTCTGGGGAAGCCATTTATTCGGAAGAGAGGGAGTAAAAAATGGAGGAGACAAACATCAAAAATAATTTTTAGTTTCTGTAGCCATTGAGGCTGGATGAGCCACTGAAACTATTGCCCTTAGGTAATCTTTAAATTTTAAACCTTAAACCAAAACTATCCCCTGAAGTCTTCTTTGTACCAAAAAAATAGCTTATTTTAATTAGTAAAGTCCATCTGCTTTGAATATTGTGCTCTTTGAAAGAATTATCTGTGAGATCAAGTTGAAAATGGCAACTCGAAAGGTTAGATGGGAAGCTTAGGGGGCAGTGAGTTTAAGATAATGGTGGTGAAATAATGAGGAAAAAGATAGCAAGAATGGTAGCACAACTTAAAGTAACCAATGTCAATGAATTGTACATGTTGAAATGGTGTATCTTTGGCTGTGTATATTCTCACCAACATAAAAAAAATTTGAATAAAAAATAATTTTTAGAAAGATGAGATCTTTGAAATTAAGTTAGAAAGCAAAGGATACCCACTTTCTAATTAATGATTACTGAATTCAAAAGCAGACAAAAAAAAAAAATACCATTTAGAAGAGCCATCCCACATTTCCACTCCTTTTATGAATGTACAGAGCACATTACCTTTTACAAGATAACCCTGAGGCTGATTTTTCACAAAGGATTGACTTTTACTCATCCGTCATTACTTTGAGCAATTGAGAATTAACTGACTTGTCCTATCGTACAATGAAACCTATGAAAAAAAAACCCTACAAAATAAGACAATACATGTATAGATCCATAATAAGTTCCTGCTGGGGCCTCTGCAGGTAATCACAAGGTGCAGATCCCCTAGGAGACTCCTTCCATGGTGCAAAATTAAGGAAAAGTATCAGTCAAAGATAAATCTGATGGTACAGCTATCCAGACTATAATCTCGCCTGAGAACATGTGAAACAAGGCAAGGCTTCTGCTGAAGTCACTCCTGTGTCTCCTGGTATGGAAAGTGCCAGAGGAGTTGCTAGCCGTTTTGTCAAGCATACTACCTAATCATCTCATGGAAATAGACTCTGATATTCAACGGGTAACTCATCATCCAGGTGTTTGAAGATGAAAGAGCAAAAACAAGGGTTATCTGCTTGGCAAGTATGGGCTCATAGACCTCACCCTCTCCTGTTGATTCATGCAGATTAAAGCAGTCTTTAGATTTAATGCTACAACCCCTCAATAGAGCTGCTGTAAACAAGAGGGTGAGTAGAAAAAAACAAGACCTCCCACACAAAGCAGAAAGCAAGTGTTTGAGCACGGAAGATGTGAAATTCCTAAGGTCCTTGCTGGGACTATGGCTACAGACTTTCTCCAGCTCTTTCTGCAGATTCTCGAGTTTACCTTTGGAGTAATTCAATTATTTTTGAAGGTAGAGTCTCTGATAGACTTGCTATTGAAGGAGGTCAGTCTGCCACACCCAGCTGGTCATTAAATCACATGACCCAATTGATAGCTAACAGTCTAATGGCAGTTAAAAAATTACATTTGAATTGCTGTATGAATTTTTGGGCATTTTGAATATATAAATATGAGCATAAGAGAGAAATAAACCATCAAATATTTATATTCTGGAACAATGCTGCTCAATAGAACTTCTGCTCTGGAAAGTGATGGGAATGCTTTATATATATACTGTCCAATATGGTAGCCACTAGCCAGATGTAGCTATTGAGCCCATGTGGCTACTGTGACTGAGGAACTGAATTTTAAATTTGATTTCATTTTAATCAAATTTAAGTCCAAAAGCCACATGTGGCTGGCTAGTGGCTACTGTATTGGAATGTACAGCCCTAGAGAATAAAAATCTACTCTTAAATGATCACCAAAAAATGGGAAAAACACGAAAACAACATGGCATTGCTATGCTGTAGCCAGCTTCTTATTTGGAGATACCAACTTCTAACGTAAGAATCATAAAACAACCCATTGCCATCGAGTCGATTCCGACTCATAGTGACCCTACAGGACAGGGTAGAATAGACTCATAGAGTTTCCAAGGAGCACCTGGTAGATTCGAACTGCCGACCTTTCGGTTAGCATTTGTAGCACTTAACCACTATGCACCAGGGTTTCCTTAAGGATCATAGAACTTGACAACTATGGCAGAAAACCTCCCAGATATAGAAAAACGTTTTAACTTTGAACAGAAGAGATTATTTCTTTAATTATGAATAATTTGTCCCCTCCCCCAAAAAAAATAGATGAAGTAAGAGATTAGAGTCAAGAAGAGAGCTGGGGGTTTCTACTGAAGCCTTTGGTTGCATGGACTGTGAACATCTATGGAAACGGAGATCTATAATTGCCCTAACCTCCAGTCTTGTCTCTTCTGTGCATGTCTTAATTTTAACATTCACCATGCTTTAGTCCACTAAGCATCACCAGAATGAACACATGACTCCCAAAGCTGCTAGGATGATAATCAGATGATCTCCCTACTGTGAACTTAATTTTGAACATTTCTTAGCAGATTGAGGTTTGGGGTTTAAAAAAAAAAAGGAATTCTACCCCTCTAATTAGAACATGAAATGATGCTTCTGGAACAAAGGCCATGCTTCTCATTCCCCGACCCCTGGAGCAAGGTCAGTTCAAGTGAAGGGCAGTGCCTTATCTTTCCAATCACATCTAGTTCATTTCTTTTGCCAATGAAAATTGAAAGCTTAATGGAATTACCTTCTCCTTTTTTTAAGCACTCAAGGATGCTACAAGACATAAAGCAAAAACGTCCTTTTGAGTAAAACCAATTTCCTTATAAATTACACCACAAAAGCACATTCAATAAGATCCCTAAAGGCAAAAACAAAGTAAAGACAGATGCCTTGCCGCCAACTCCCTCTTTAATACCAGTTAATTCAGCCATTCCCTGCGGTCTCAATTTGTAACTTCTGCTTCTTTTTTCCTTTCTTACCAAGGTTTAGTGAGAACTTCTGTTAAAAACTGATTCTGATTGAGAATCCTGGTTTTGGGGGGGGATTCTGTGGGCAAAATAAAATCCTTTTTATGTTTTAAGAAGATACCAGATGACCGCACCATCAAATCTTGTGCGATTTTTGTGCAAAACAACTTCTGGTTTTAAACCATTTCATATCGAATGAGACCACCTTGGTTGTTGAAACTCCCCGTGTACAGTAAATAAAGACGGACATCAGAGAATGATTGGAGACATAGTGCTTAAAGGTACCTCAGAAGTTCTGTTGGCCCCCATGGCACCCAGGCAGCCACATTCACACAAAATAGAAACTTGGAAGGACAGGAGTCTAAGGTCAGGAGTGAGAGATCATTTCTGCATTCCAGAGATCGAGGGAGATATGAGGAGGTAAGACCAACTGCCTGTCTCTCGCTCTTGCTCTGGCCACCATGCAATAGAGCAGTCTCCACATATAGTCGGCACTGCTTGTTCTACTGAATAGCAATTGTGGGATTCCTGTGATGTGGTGATGGTTGCAGAAATCAATGCCGGGCTTGAATTTCTACCCTTGAAGCTGAAATGTTTCTTTCCTGTGATTTATTTACCCACTGAGACAGATGTGTGGGATTGGCATATTATCAGTCAGCCTCTATAATAAAACTAAAGTGAGTGAAGCTTTCAAGAAGAGGGTATAGCAAAAGCAGTGCTTCGCATGAGCAAAGCTCAACATCTAAATTCACCCAGTGGCTTAGGCATGAAGAAAAGTCTCAAACATTTTTAACTCAGAATCTTAGCCTTTGATTCTGAACTATGTCTTATGACAGAGAATGCATTTTTTTTCTTTCCTCCTTAAAAAAACAAACAAAAAATCTTAACCTTTTGGATTATTTCTCCCATTTCTTTCTTCTCTCTCTCACTCGCTCACTCTCTCTCTCTCTGTCTCTGTGTCTCCATCTCTGCCCTACCCTTTCCCCCACCACATATACTCCCTCTTTCGTGGATAATGGAGCTCGGAATCTGGTAGAATATTCCATAAATAAATGTACTCATCTAGAAACAGTTTATCCTCCACTAAATCCAAAAACCAAACCCATTGCCGTCGAGTCGATTATGACTCATAGTGACCCTATAGGACAGAGTAGAACTGCCCCATAGGGTTAAATTCCCATCTGAAAAGCCACTGAGTGTGCGGGTGGGGTGGGGGCAGATACCTGTTCTCTCTCGTGAGTTGTAGTTGCACCAAGTCTTTGTCAAGGTACTAGGACATAATGAAGAACAGCACAGCTTAATCAGAGGGGGAGAAAGACGTCAATGATTCCAATTAGATTCAGATCCTTAAAGGGCTGAAATATATTTTTAATTTGCCTGAAATTCATACACGCATGCCCTACTATATTTCAAAATAAAATATGTATTTATTAAGTGTAGAACACACTGTATGTCTTGTTAACCCAATGATAAGTATTGTGAGAGATACAGAAGTAATGCTATTTTATTCTGCAAAGGTTTGGGGATGGCTTATAAGAACATATATAACAAAAATGAAAAAAATAGAAATAGTTAGAATGCAGGAGCGGGAAAATAAATAGGATATCAAGTTGTTGTTGTTAGGAGACGTCGAATTGGTTCCAACTCACAGCAACCCTAAGTATAAATCACAGCAACTCTGTACAGCAATGAGCCCATTGTTGTAGCCACTGTGTCACTCCATCTCGTTGAGGGTCTTCCTCTTTTTCGCTGACCCTCTACCAAGTACGACATCCTTCTCCAGGGACTGATCCCTACTGATAACATGTCCAAAGTATGTAAGATGAAGTCTTGCCATCCTTGCTTCTAAGGAGCATTCTGGCTATTCTTCTAAGACAGATTTGTTCATTCTTCTGGCAGTCCATGGTATACTCAATATTGTTCACCAACACCATAATTCAAGGCGTCGATTCTTCTTCTGTCTTCCTTAGTCGTTGTCCAGCTGTCACATGCATATGAGATGATTGAATATACCATGGCTTGGGTCAGGCGCACCTTAGTCTCCAAAGTGACCTCTTTGCTTTTTAACCCTTTAAAGAGGTCATTTGCAGCAGATTTAGCAATGCAATACTTCATATGATTTCTGGACTGCTGCTTCCATGGGCATTGATTGTGGATCCAAGTAAAATGAAATCCTTGACAACTTTACTCTTTTCTCCATTAATCATGATGTTGCTTATTGGTCCAGTTGTGAAGGTTTGTTTTTTCTTTATGTTGAGGTGCAATCCGTTTTGAAGGCTGTGGTCTTTGATCTTCATTGGTAAGTGCTTCAAGTCCTCTTTGCTTTCAGCAAGCAAAGTAGTGTCATCTGCATATTGCAGGTTGTTAATGAATTCCTCTTCATATAGTCCAGCTTCTCTGATTATTTGCTCAGCATTCAGACTGAATAAGTACGGTGAAAGGATGCAACCCTGCTGTACAACTTTTCTGATTTTAAACCACACAGTATCCCCTTGTTCTGTTCAAACTACTGCCTCTTGGTCTATGTAGCTAAAACGAATGGAAGAAATGGTTTCACAGGAGCACAATTAAGTGTTCTGGAATTTCCATCCTTTGCAACGTTATCCATAATTTGTTATGGTCTACACAGTCGAATGCCATTGTACTGTCAATAAAAAACAGGTAAACATCTTTCTGGTATTCTCTGCTTTCAGCCAAGACCCATCTGACATCGGCAATGATATCCCTCACTCCAAGTCCTCTTGTGAATCTGGCTTGACTCGCTGGCAGTTCCCTGTCTATGTACTGCTGCAACCATTTTTGAAGTATCTTCAGCAAAATTTTACTTGTGTGTGATATTAATGACATTGATAACTTCCTCATTGGGTTGGATCACATTTCTTTGAAATGGGCACAAATATGGATCTCTTTCAGCTGGTTGGCCAGGTAGCTGTCTTCCAAATTTCTTGGCATAGACAAATGAGCACTTCCAGCATTTACATCCGTTTGCTGAAACATCTTAACTGGTATTCCGTCAGTTCCTGGAGCATTGTTTTTCACCAATGCCTTCAAAGCAGCTTGGACTTCTTCCTTCAATACCATCGATTCTTATCATATACTACCTCCTGAAATGGTTGAACATTGACCAGTTCTTATGGTACAGTGACTGTATGTATTCCTTCCATCTTCTTTTGATGCTTCCTGCGTCGTTCAATATTTTGTCAATAGAATCCTTTACTATTGCAACTCGAGACTTGAATTTTTTTCTTCAGTTTTTTCAGGTTGAGAAATGCCGAGCGTGCTCTTCCCTTTTGGTTTTCTAACTCCAGGTCTTTGCACGTGTCATTATAATACTTTACTTTGTCTTCCCGAGCTGCCCTTTGAACTCTTCTGTTCAGCTCTTTTACTTCATCATTTCTTCCATTCACATTAACTACTCTATGTTCAAGAGCAAGTTTCAGCCTCTTCTGACATCCATTTTGGTCTTTTCTTTCTTTCCTGTCTTTTTAATGACCTCTTGCTTTCTTCATGTATGATGTCCATGATGTCATCCCACAACTCCTCTGGTCTTCAGTCATTAGTGTTCAATGTGTCAAATCTATTCTTGAGATGGTCTCTAAATTCAAGTGGGATATACTCAAGGTCGTACTTTGTCTCTCATGGACTTGCTCTAATTTTCTTCAACTTCACCTTGAACTTGCATGTGAGCAACTGATGATCTGTTCCACTTTTGGCCCCTGGCTTGTTCTGACTGATGATATCGAGCTTTTCCATCATCTGTTTCCACAGATGTAGTCAATTCGATTCCTGTGTATTCCGTCTGGTGAGGTTCACATGTATAGTTGCCATTTATGCTGTTGAAAAAAGATACTTCCAGCGAATAGGTCCTTGGTCTTGGAAAATTCTATCATGCAATTTCCAGTGTCATTTCTATCACCAAGGCCATATTTTCCAACTACTGATCCTTCCTCTTTGTTTCCAACTTTTACATTCCAATCACCAGTAATTGTCAAGAGAGGGAGTAATTAGAAGGAGGAAATTAAAGACATTGTCTCAACCTCAAGGAGATTATAATCTGGCTGGGGAGAAAATACAAATGCATAAGTATGAGAAATACTAGAAGACATTGTATCATTATAATAACTTGGAGGTTGTTGTTGTTGTTAGGTGCTGTTGACTTGACTCCGACTCATAGCGACAGAATGAAACACTGCCCGGTCCTGCACCATCCTCACAATCATTTTTATGCTTGAGTCCTTTGAGGTAGAGACTACAAATACAATCCAAGCTCAGATGAGAGGTCAAAGAAGGCAGAAGTAAGTTTTAGATAAAAAGGTGATAGGATCTGGGCAATGAAAGTAGGATTAAATTTAAACAGATATTGGAGAAAGCAAAGAGAATGCCGGAGAGTGGACCAAAAATGCAGTGGCTCAGCAGCAGACATGGGGCAGGCTCATTGTGGGGAGATGGAAAACCAGCATGACTAATGCAGAAAATGTGTACACTCACTCTTCACTTATCAACTGTCTCGTTACCAAACATTTCCATTTTGTTAAAGAATGTTGTTGGGATTTGGATCGGGATTGCACTGTATCTATTGATCGCTTTGGGCAGTATTGACATTTTCACAATGTTAAGTCTTCCAATCCATGAGCATGGAATATTTTTCCATTTATGTAGGTCTCTTTTGGTTTCTTGCAATAGCATTTTGTAGTTTTCCTTGTATAAATCTTTTACATCCCTATTTGGATTTATTCCTAGGTATTGTGTCCTTTTGGAGGTTGTTGTAAATGGTATTGTTTTCTTGATTTCCTTTTCGGATTTCTCCTTGTTAGTGTACAGGAACCCAACTGATTTTTATATATTGATCTTGTATCTTGCCACTTTGATGAGCCCTTCTATTAGTTCCAGTAACTTTCTTGTGGAATGTCTGGGATTTTCTATGTATAGGGTCATGTCCTCTGCAAATAGGGATAGTTTTACTTCTTCCTTACCAAATTGGATTCTGACTTAGTTATCTGGTGCTGCTATAACAGAAATACCGCAAGTGGATGGTTTTAACAAACAGAAGTTTATTTTTTCACGGTTTAGGAGGCTAGAAGTCTGAATTCAGGGTGCCAGCTCTAGGGGAAGACTTTCTCTCTCTGTCAGCTCTGAGGGAAGGTTTTTGTCTCCTTTCAACATCTGTGTGCCCAGTGTTCCTTGGAGAGCTCCATGTGTCTTGGCGTCAATGTTCCTCTGGCTCTAGGAGGTTCTCGGCACAAGGAACCCTGGTCCAAAGGATGCACTCTGCTCCCTGCACTTCTTTCTTTGTAGTAATGAAGTCCTTCTCCTCTCTGCTCGCTTCTCTCTCCTTTTATCTCTTGTAAGATAAAAGGTATGACGCAAGCAAGGGTGCAACTTGAGTAAGGGTGGTGACTTGAGTCACGCCCTCTTGTAAGGCTGTGACTCAAGATACACCCCACAGTAATTCTGCCTCATTAACATATAGAGGTTACAATTTACAACACATCATCAAATGGAGGATAATTACATCAGATCACAATATGGAGGACAACCACACAATACTGGGAATCATGACCTAGCCAAATTGACACATGTTTTTGAAGGACACAGTTCAATCCATGACAGATACTCTTTGTTTCCCTTTCTTGCCTTAGTGCTCTGTCTAGAACTTCAATTACAATATTGAGTAAGAGTGGTGATAATGGGCATCCTTGTCTCATTCTCTTTCTAAAGGGGAATGCTTTCAATCTATCTCTATTGAGGATAATGTCATCTGTTGGTTTTGCATATATGCCCTAAATTATGTTGAGAAACTTCCCTTCTATTCCTATTTTGTTGAGAGTTTTTATCAGGAAACCGTGTTGGATTTTATTGAATGCCTTTTCTGCATTGAGATGATCACATGATTCTTTTCCTTTGTTTAATTTACGTGGTAGATTACCTTGATTGATTTTCTAATGCTGAACCACCCTTGCATCCCAGGTATGAATCCCAGCTGATCGTGATGTAGTATTTTCTTGATATGCTGTTGAAGTCTGTTGGCTAGAATTTTGTTGAGAATTTTTTCATCTCTATTCTTGAGGGATATTGGTCTGTAATTTTCTTTTTTTGTGGTGTCTTTGTCTGGCTTTGGTATCAGGGTTATGCTGGCTTCATAGAATGAATTAGGAAGTATTCCTTCCTTTTTTTGTTCTGGAATAGGTTAAGTAGAATTGATGTCAACTCTTCTCTGGATGTTTGATAGAACTCTCCAGTGAAGCCATCTGGGTTGGGGCTTTCTTGTTGTTGGGAGTTTTTTTTTTTTTAATGGCCTCTTCAATTTCTTCTTTTGTTATGTGTCTGTTCAGGTTTTCTGCCTGCTTGCATTAGTTTAGGTAGGTACTGTGTTTCTAGAAATTTGTCTATTTGTTCTAGGTTTTCAAATATGTTAGAGTACAATTTTTCGTAATATTCTATTATGATCCTTTTTATCTTGGTTTGTTCTTTTGTAATGTCACCCATCTCATTTCTTATTTTGATTATTTGCATCTTCTCATTTTTTTTGTCAATTTGGCCAGTGGTTTGTTAATTTCATTGATCCTCTCAAAGAGCCAACTTCTAGTCTTGTTGATTCTTTCTATTTAATTGATTTCTGCTCTGATCTTTATTGTTTACTTTCTTCCGGTGACTATGGACTTCTTTTGCTGCTCCTTTTCCATGTGTTTGAGTTGTAGGGCTAAGCTATTGATTTTGGCCCGTTCTTCTTTTTTCATGTATGCATTTGTTGCTATAAATACTTCTCTGAGCACTGGTTTTGGTATGTTGTGTTTTCATTCTTGTTTGAGTATAAGAATTTTTAAATTTCATTTTTAATTTCTTCTATTACACAGTAATTTTTAAGTAAGGTGTTATTCAGTCTGCATGTATTTAATTTTTTCTTGTTCTTTCTGTTATTGATTTCTAGTTTATAGCACTATGGTCAGAGCAGATGCTTTCTATTATGTAGATGTTTTGAATTTATGGAAGCTTGCTTTGTGGCCTACAATATGGTCTATTCTGGAGAATGAGCCGTGTGCGTTGGAGAAGAAAGCCTACTATGCTGCTGTTGGGTGGTGTGTTCTGTGTGTCTGTGAGATTGAGGTGGTTGATCATGTTGTTTAGATCTTCTGTATCTTAACTGAGTTTCTTTCTAGTTGTTCTATCCATTGTCGAAAGTGGTGTGTTAAAGTCTCCTACTATTATTGTAGAACTGTCTATTTTTCTTTTCAATTCTGTTAGAGTTTGTCTTATGCATTTTGGAGCTCTGTTATTGTGTGTATAAATATTTATCATTGTTATGTCTTCTTGGTGGACTGACTCTTTAATCACTATATAATGTCCTTCTTTGTCTCTTATAATGGATTTTGACTTAAAGTGTATTTTTTCCAAAATTATTATTGCCACTCTTGCTCTCTTTTGGTTACTGTTTGCTTGGTATATTTTTTCCATCCTTTTGTTTTTAACTTATTTATGTCTTTGTGTCTAAGGTGTGTCTCTTGTAGGCGACATATTGATGGGTCATGTTTTTTTAAATCCATTCTGCCACTCTCTGTTTCTTGACTGGTGCATTTAATCCATTTACATCCAGTGTGATTAACAATAGGTATGAATTCATTGCCCTCATTTGATATCCTTTGCTTTGTGATGTTAACAGTTTCTTTGTTCCTCTTCATTTTCTGTGCTGAGTTCTTTTTATATATGGATTTTCTTTTCCTATCATTTACTGTTGTTGTTTTTGTGTTTACTAAGTCTTTTTTCTTTTCTTCATTTTGGTGAGTAGATTTATTAATTTTCTTTGTCGATACCCCGAAGTTTACCTTTATCCTCTTAAATTTAAAACAGTCTGTTATATCTTGAAATCACCTTAACTGCTGCTCCATATGAAAGTTCTGTATCTACACCTTTATTCCCACTTTTTTGTGTTGAAGTTGTCATTGTTTACAACTTAACACATCTGGTTCCCTGTAGTCAGTTTTGTAGCTTTATTTTACTTTTGTGAAATCTTTATCTGGCTTGGTATCCGGGATGCTGTCGTGTGTCTTTATCTCAGGTTGCTATCTGATGTCTTTGGTTCTCTACCTGAAGGACTCCCTTTAATATTTCTTGTAAGGCAAGGCTGGTCTGGTTTTCACAAATTCTCTTATTTTCTGATTATCTGCTTGTCTCAGTTTTGCCATCATTTTTGAAAGACAATTTTGCTGGATATAGATTCTTGGTTGGCAATTATTTTCTTTCAGGATTTTATATACATCATCCCATTGCTTTCTTGCCTGCATGATTTCTGACAAGAAATCAGGCTTAATCTTATTGGTGCCCCTTTGTTAGTGGTATTTCATTTTTCATGAGCTTCTTTCAGAATTCTTTCTTCGTCTTTGGTTTTGGGAAGTTTAATTATAGTATGTCTTGGTGAATTTCTTTTGAGGTCTATCCTGTATGTGGTTTGTTTGGGCTTCTTGTATGGAAACCTTTTTGTCTTTCATGATATTTGGGAAGTTTTCTGCCAACATATCTTCAGAAATTCTCTCAGTACTTTTTTTTCCCCTCCTCTTCTGGAATTCCTGTTACAGGTAAATTATTCCCTTGATGGCATCCCACATAACTCTTAGGTTCTCCTCATTTTTCTTCATTCTTTTTTCTGATTGTTCCTCAAACAAATTAGTATCAAGGAATTTGCTCTCTATTTTGCTGATTCTTTCTTCCATTGATTCAATTCTATTTCTGTGTCCTTCCATTATGTTATCTATTTCTGATATTTTATTGTTAAACCTCTGAATTTCTAATTGTTGCATTTGTGTGGTTTCTAATTGCCTACTGAGGCTGTCATTTTTTTTTTTCTTGTATTATTTTCCTGAATTCTTCAGGATTTTTTCTGTGTTTGCCTTGATCTCTTTGAGGTTCCTAAATATAAGTCTTTTGAATTCCTTCTCAGGTAGGCCTATTATCATTTCTTCCTCAGGAAGGATTTCTTTCCCTTTATTTTGCTCACTCATTTGAACCATCTGATCCTGTTTCTTCATATGATTTGTTATTGTCTGCTGTCTCTGAGGCATTAAGATGTTCTTTTATTTATATATATTTATTTATTATGTTTGTTTTGTTCTGATTTTCTTGTTTTGCTTTGTTTTGATATATGGGGGTGTGACAGGGGTCAGGCATGCACTGCCACCAGTCGTTGGTCTGGCAGTGTGGGATTGTGTGCTGTCTCTCACTGCGAGGGTGAGGCAGTGGTGGGACTGGCTGTTAGGGTGGATGCAAGTCTCCAGTTGTGGGCAGGGCAGGGCTGGGAGGGAAGTGGGGGCTTGTATCATGGTCCCTGGCCAGGCAGGGTGGTGGAAGTAGGGGAACCTTACACCACTGATCATCGGGAGGGGAAGTGTGCTCCTCTGGTCAATGGGCGTGGATGCCGGGGCACTCCTCGTTGGCTTCAGCCAGCAATCGGGACCTGGCCCCAACCAAATGCAAGGGGAAACACTGCCAGGAGTCTAGTTGGGTGTTGGACCTCCTACTGACACTCTATTGATCTACTACTCCATGTGCACCACCCAGCCTAATGATAAGGGTTGCCACTGGTGAGTAGTCCTGTCTCTGGTACCTAGCTCCCTCCCTACTCTGTGGTCACCAGGATCCTTGGAGTTCTTGCCCACCTTCCTGTACTTTCCCTTCTTAAATCCAGTTTATGTCTTGCTCATCTTGCTTCACTCTGGGTTTGTCTACACAGTTTCTCTGTCTATTATTGGGAATTCTATGAAGTTGCCTTCTTGTGCTCCTTACCCAGGGTGATTGCTCACTTTGTCTCAAGATGGCAGTGATGCACTGGGCTGGCTAGCAGGGCACCTCTGATCTGTAATTCATCTCGTTCCCTGTTTTTGTTCAGTTTCTCCTTCCAATCAGTGTTTGATCTAATTCTTCATCCTTCCTTTTGATGCTCAGGGTTCCAGGTTTGTTATTTGTATCTGTTTCACTTGGTTTCTTGGGTTTTTGTTGTTGGGGGGACAGCATGGTGTCTGACTAAGCCACCATCTTGGCCCTTTCTCCATTGAGTTAATTCTGACTCATAGCAACACTGTAGGACAAATAGAACTTCCCCCATGGGATTTCCAAGACTGTAAATCTTTATGGAAGCAGAATGCCGCATCTTTCTCCGTGAAATGGGCTGGTGAGTTTGAACCATTGACCTTCCAGTTAGCAGCCAAGTGCTTTAACCATTGTCCCACCAAGGCTCCTGGAAATCTTATAGGCAATTGAAAATATGAAATTTAAGTGCAAGTGGAGTGACAGTGGGAGAAATATCAATTGGATGATTTTGAATCCCTTAAAGGAAAAAGGGTCTTGTAGGTGGACAAGCCAAGGACAAGTGTCTTCATTTTAGAGATGTTCACAGGGATGTAACTGCACGAAGAGAAACATCAAAGAACATTTTCTTTTGGTTATAAAGACAGGAATAAAGAGTCAGGATAAATCATGCATCACAGAAGCGAGGCGAGGAGAGAATTTCGAGAAGTAGAAGTCAACAATATCTATGGCAGCAATGAAAGGAAGTGAGAAAGAAGTTTATAGTTCCCCATATCTTCTCATAGCACCAGCAATCCAGCTGAATCCCTGAATGGGATTCTACACTTGAGATTCTGCTCAGAATGCTTTGGAACCAAACCAAGAAGTTTTTGGCAGCCATCCTGACTCTTTTCCCTACTCTGTGGGAAAAAAAATGCTATTCCTCCTCAGGAAGGTAATACAAAGATCTTGTAGACCTAATCAGAATTGTAGTCTCTATGTTCTTTCTATAATGTAATTGTGCAGTGATGTGTAAATCCTGCTGGAAGATCATATGGGAGTAGACATATGAGAAGGATGTCTTTAAAATCATATAAAAATCTCATCAAACACAGCACAATATTTGATGTGTAAATATGGCAATGTTTTCCCTACATTGATCTTTCCTGTGCAAAATAAGAACAGATCATTTAGGAGAGCAGTCGCATATCACCCTTGCCTACTGTGCTGTTCAGTAATTGTGTGCAAAGAACTTACGTCCCTAGTGTGAGTAGCAATTTCGGCAAATGCTTACTGCTGTGAACACTTACAAGCATCCCCGTTTGCTATTTGGATTCACATCTTGGCCAGTCGTTCCCTTTATGCAGTTTTTTTCCATCTCTAATCATTTTCTCTGCTTCTTATATTACATCTCTCACTCTGGGCATATGGTCATGGAGAGGAAAGAAATACACATAGTTTTTGATTCTGCAGTGCTTGTGATGTCTATTAACTCTGCTGGTGATTTCTAAAGATCAAGAGCCTGTGGTGACTTTACGGAAATGTTTCTTTACTGACAGGACAAAATGGAGGAGAAGTACCCAGAGCTGTTAGTGTGTGTTTTTCTCTTGTGGAAAGAAAACATCCTGGGAGCCAGACAACCCTTTTCTGGAGCCCTGCATTTGTTGAACCTCAAAGAGAGCAAGTTCAGACTATGGGTTTGTGGGTCTCAAATTGCACAGCATGCTCTCTTGGGCAAACGCTGAGGGACTAAAGCTACCCTCAAGGGCTGGCTTCACCAAAGGCTTGGAGACCTGGGGGAGATGTTAGTTGACCTGAGTCAAGATTCTCCTAAAGACCTGTGCTTGTGCCTTTCCACCTGTTCCTTCTGTCCCGAAACAGAAAGGACACAACCCTGAAATAGAAAGGTACTGTCAGCGATGTCACAGGGTATCGACCTGTAGCATTGGGCACGCTAAGGCGGGGAGTGGAAGGTCTAAAGCAAAATCTTGCCCTAAACGCAGGCGCTCCAAGGCTCAGCTCTGCTCTCCGCTGCAGGTAAGTGCCAGGAGTCTGAGAGGGAAGCTGCCGAGGGAGGCCCCCTTGGACATGCTCTCTCTTCTGTAACTGCTCAATAAGAGTAGAAATTAAACATTCTAAAGCATTTCTCCAGTTTCTTTCAAAGGGGGCAGTTACTGTGATATCTCAGATTGGTCTACATTGCACTGTTTGATCTTTTCATATGTCTGGTGATTTGTCTTTTGTGATTTGCTTATCCTTAAAAAGGGAGGTCTATGTGTAACTGGTAACAAAAATTAAGATGTGTTCTTCTAGAATGGTGTGGACTCCACTGCAAATCGCTGGGAGAAGGGACATGTTTGGATTTATTGTATTTTTTCTTTGGCATCTGACAGATAAGGACGAGAGTAGGTGCAGGGTTGTATTTATCAAAGGCCATACTCTTTGGGCCTAAAGGTTTCTTGGAGGAATAGCATGCCCCATCCCATCCCCAGAGAGCTCTCATCTAGTAATGGCAGGGAATTCAGATGTCAATCTTTCTGAAATGCTCCAACCCCTTCTTGCTTATCTATCCAGGAGTTTTCTAGTAGCTTGGATGGGGATATGCATCCAGATGGACTTGGTCTTATGTCAATATGGGATTAGGATGGGGAGGAATGATTATTGAATAGGACCTGGTGTTGGCAAGTCGTGTCCAGAGTCCAGAGCTAGACAAAGACCCCAACTCATATGGGGGCAAGGGTATTTAGGAGAGAGGCAGTATCCCCTGCAGAAATTGATCTCAGAGTTTGTACCACCATCTCTTCCATTCTAACTGAACACGACCTTCAAGTAAAAGATCGTTGACATTACTTCTATCTTAGTGAACAATGATTGGAGCTAAATTGGCCGAGGGATCCAACAAGTCAAACCTCTTCAATTCATCCTCAGTGCATGGGTATAGGGTAGCAGAGAATAACAATGGTCAGCCAAGGAGTTGTGAGTGGCTGGGTCTCCTTACTGGAAGAGGATTGGGTAGGGTTGAATCTGTCCCTGAGTTTTGGATCCTCTGCCCCTGGTGCACCATCCAGGCTGGAGAAAAGCTCTTTCATAGCACTTCTAGAAATAGAGACTCCCCAGAATGGGGTTTGATTATAGGGACCTCACGCCTTACTAGGCCCAAACTCAGGGTGTTACAGCTCTTAGTGATCAACTCTATTATCATAAGCACACCCATCTCATGGGCATCAATCTGCCCTAGGAGTTAGGACACAACTTTGCACAACTGAGGAGAGCACCATTCATTTTCTCTTCCTTGTGAAGGATACCCCCTGGAGGCAGCCCTTGGCTGGGATTATTTCTAGCTCACCACTATGTGGAGCAAGAAAGACCACCACATCTCCAGCCCCTCAAACATTGACTTTCCCAGGGATGGGGTAGATTTCCTCTTAAATTCTCAAAGCACAAAGGATCTTGTGAATTGGCCCCTTTTCTCCAGACAATGTGAGTCATTGACCAACTCTTATTCTCCTAAGGAAGACGTTCCTCTTTGACTATCATCAGAGGACATATAAAACAAAGTTAATTTCTGGCAGAGCACAGCTTTCAAAAGGCACCCCTCCACACATGTGTGTTATGGTTACCTAAAGTTATCTCTAACTATACAACTGCCCTCACAGGAGCCAGAATTGGGAGGGACCTGACTTGTTCTTCATCCCATCTGCATTAAATGTAAGCCTCCACACTGCAGAGCCATTTCCCTAGGATGGGATTCAGCGGACCAAGTTGGCCCTATTCCAACTGTTCAGTGGCCTCATCTCAAACCTTGCACCATCCTCCCCCAAACCTCACCAGAATTGGGAGGGGCCTGACTTGTTCTTCATCCCATCTGCATTAAATGTAAACCCCCATACTGAAGAAAGTCCCATGCCTTCAGGCTTAAATACACATCTCTGTTGTTGTTGAAGGCTGGATTGTGGGGGTGGAACCATGAAAATAAGGTGTGTGGAATGCCAGCGAGGGGATTGATCACTTTTGCCATCCTGCTAGACGTAAAAGAGCAGTCAATCCCAGAGCAGAAGAGGAGCTACCACCACCAAGAAAGAAGAGCTAGGAGCGGAGAATGTCCATTGGACCTGGGATCCTTGTGCTGATACCTCCTAGACCCAGGAGGCAGAGAAAGAGCTGTAACACCAAAGACGGCAAGAGAAGGTGAGAAGCAGTGTCAGAGAAATGGTGGCAGCAGAGGCCGGCGAACCAGGATACCTGCAGGAGACAGTATGGTGGGCTTTCTGGCCCACAGAGCAAGGTGGTTACAGTGGGTGTGCTGACTCATGGAGCGAGAGATCTGAGCACCTTCGGGCCAAGGCTTATTGGTGAAGTGAGGTGCTTCTGGGCACTTATTGACGGAACTGAAAGAGGTTTGTAACACTTGCCCAAGCAGAGGCCAAGGGGCAAGAAGGATGCGTGCCTGTGGGCACAGCTGGGAAGAGTCTGTCCAGATGGAAGAACTGTATCCTGAGCATTCCTGAACCTGAATTGTAACTGTTACTTCCCTAACAAACCCCATAATCGTGAGTATTGTCTGTGAATTCTGTGTGGCCGCTACAGTGAATTATCAAACCCAGAAGAGAAGCAGAGAGTGCTGTGGGAGGGATGACTGGTGTCAGAACTGGCGAAAAAGTTGGAGGGTGGAGGCATGTCTGACGTTAGCATTCAGTCTTGGGCTACTGATCTTGATTCTCCTTCCCCCTTGTGAAGTTAGAGGAGGTCAGATGCCCCACCACACCATTTTTATACATGGTAAAGATGTTTATTCTTTTAGTTTTAACACACATATATGTTCAGTATTCATTCAATTGCTGTAACTGAATGTTTCATTTTTCTATTTGCTCAGACAAGTTTCTCTGAGATTGCTACTTCCTACAGGGCATGCTTTCTCTAATTCTGCCCAGTTTTCAATCAACCCAACACCTTCCTCACATAAGGGCCTCCTGAGAAGTAAACTATTGGACTAGATGTCAGGTGTCCTGGAAATACTAAGTGATTCAGGGACTTGGAATAAGGCTATTTTAAGGAATTCAAAGACACTATGAAGTGAACTGAATCCCTGGGTGGTGCAAACAATAAATGCGCTCGGCTGCTAACTGAAAGGTTGGCAGTTTGAGTCCACCCAGAGGTGCTTCGGAAGAAAGGCTTGGTGATTTACTTCCCAAAAACTCAGCCACTGAAAATCCACAGTTCTACTCTGACACATATGAAGTTGCTATGAGTCAGAATCGTGTGGTATTCAAAAATAGCAGAGAACATGGAATTCCTCAAGGCTTGCTTTTCTTCCGTCTTCTCAAAGACCAATTTTCTTTAAATAAGTGCAAATCAAATATGTGAGAGGATTGTGAGAGAAAACTTTCCTAGTAAGGAAAATTGGATCCCAGGATATTGAGAGCATTTGCAGATATGATTGAGAAGTCGTTTTGGATAATCTGTGGGTAATCATGAAAAATAAAAGAGCCATAAGAGATAGGAAAAAATGTTATTCTAACTTGTAAAAAAGAGGAAGAAGATAGATTCTATAAACCATAGATTAGTGGGCCTGGTATTGATCTTCAGTAAGAATCTCGAAGAAAATACTAGAAAATGGTTTCTTGAGCTCTTAGAAAGGAAAGCCATGATTATGAAGAGCCAACATAGGGTCACTAAAAACAAATCGTGTCAGGTTATTTTCATCTCCTTTTCTGACAAGATTGTTTGGCTAGTGAACTCATTAATGAGACTGATATCTCATATGGTGTGTCTACATTTCAAGAACGAATCTGACATGGTCACTCCGGTACAATGGGAATAAGTTGGTGAAGAAAGGTATTGGTCACTGTTTTTAGGTTACAGCAACAGAAACAAATGCTAGTGAAAGCGGAAAACGAATTTATTCAAAGGTAGAGGCAGCTTACATACTACCCAGAGGGGTGAGATAAAAAGGCTTGGAGACCACAAATCAGAACCACATCCAAAATCAAAGAACTGACTTAGGAGCACATGACAGCTGTCAACACTGGGCACAAACTCCACTGCTTGTGGTGTTGCCACCGCTGCCCCTGCTGCCCCCAAAAGGGAATAAACTGTCCCAAGTCTCTGCTAGAATGCAGTCCTTAAAGTCCCAACTCCTTTGCATCACTAGCTCCTGGGTCAAAGTGTAGCATTGATGCCTCTGATTGGTGGATCCTAGGTCACATGCCTGGACCTAGCTTCAAAGGAGGCTGGGAAAGCCAGTAGCTGACATTTCTTCCTTTCAGAGTGGGAGGTGGTCTCTGCCTTCTAAAAGACTCATGTGATAGATAAATCCCCCAAATAGAAAAGAGGTTCAGTTGCTGGGCTGTCATAAGAATGACTAAGGTCCCCCTCACAGGGGTTGTGGGACAGGGTAATTGGGTAGGTTTATAATTGGTTGAAGGATAGTAGCCAAAGTCGCTAATTAATCAATCCTTTTTAATCTAGAGGAAGGTTTTTATTTGCATGCCACAGGACCCTGGATCTTTGCGCTGCACAAGATTTTTTTTTAATCAGTGGTTTGGCTGAAGAATGAAAATAAGCTTATTGTATCTGCAGATGACACAGAACTAGAGTGGAATGCTAATACATTCAAGGCCAAAAACAAAATCCCAAAAGATTGTCAAAAGTCCGAGCCAATAAGCCCATATAAGAAGACAAAGTCCATCAGTGCTAAATGGCAGGCTCTGTTTTCTGGTTATAAAAATCCAACTACTCAAATACATGCTTGCTGCTAAGAAATGAGCCATAGTTTAGTGTGGTTGCCAAGAAACCTAATTAAATTCCAGTCTGCATTAATAGATGTATAGTATTTAGAACAAAGCCTCTGCCTCCTCTGCACTAGATAGGCCACAGCTGAGCAATGGGCCAAGCTATGAGCACCACAGTCTACCAGGGATCTGACTAGTTGGAGGATGTGCGGAAGACAGTGACCAGGATGGTAAACAGTCTCAGACCCACAATCTAGGAAGAGCGGCAATAGGAACTGGAGGAGTTGGCCCTGTTGCGATGGTTAAGGTTGTGTGTCCACTTGGCTGGGCCATGATTCTCAGTGGTTTGGCAGCCATGTGATGTTGTGGTCACTTCCATGATGGGATTTGCTGTGAGTAGCCGATCAGTCGAAAGGGAGTTTCCTTGGGCCTGTAGTGTAGCCTGCATTGGTTATAAGTAGACATTCTGGTGAGCTTTGTGGGCTCTTTTTGCCCATGCTAGATCCTGCAGCTGGCTCCTGTTTGTCTGACCTTCGGCTCTTGGGATTTGAGCTAGCAGCGTACCTGCGGTCTTGTCAGCTAATCTTGGGATTTGTCGATCTTCACAGCCTGTGAGCAAGAGCATTGCTCTCTGACCTGCCGATCTCGGGTTCACCAGCCACTGAGGCTATGTGAATGGGAAGAAGCCTCTATCCTGACCCACGAGCATGGAACGGTCAGGTCTCTACAACCACTTGAGCCATTTCCTTGATATAAATCTCTCTATATATATTTATGCACTTTACTGGTTTTGCTTCTCTAGAGTCCCCAGCCTAAGACACCTGTGAAAAGAAGCCTTGGAGACAGAGATATGATAGTGGTCACCAATTATCTGAAGAGCTTTCACACAGAAGAGGAGTGTCACAAGATAAAACTAAAGCCGATGGGTGCAAATGATCTGAAAACACCACACCTGTTGCCGTCAAGCTGGTTCTGACTCATAGCGACCCAATAGGGAGTCTTCAATGTGAGGAAGACTTTCTATCAGAGCAACCCAAAGATACTGGGAAGTAGTGAGTTTCATGTCACTGAAGATGTTTGGAGAAGGAATTAGATAGCCAGCATTTAGGGGGTGCTATTGAGGGGTTTCAAGCTAGGTGGGTGCTTAGATAAATGAATTTTTGACTTCAAGATTCTATTTTTTATGAAAATATAAGGCATTATGAAGATAGTATATCTGCTTCTAATGTGTGTGAAGATCTTAAGATATTTTTAACATAAAAAAATAAAGAAGTTTCTTGGACGAGCTAAGGCTGACAAAGATTGGTTAGGAAGCTTCAAAGTCAGAGAGTAGAAATGCTGTGGGGTAGGGCTCCCACGGTTCCATCCTGTTGTGCATGGGGTCACCATGAGTTAGGGGCCAACTGGACGGCAGCTGAAAACAACCACAGCAACAGGGTTCATAAATGGCCCACAGCTAAAATCTTCCCAGGCCCACGTGGGCCACAATAGCAGGGAAATAAATTGCCTGGAATTCAACTACTCATTTAAGGAAGGATTCAGAACAGAGACTACCATCCCAGGGAGCTCTGCGTTTTCTTGCCTCCCACACAAGCCAACAAGCTCTTCCCTGAGGGCAAGCAAACCAAACAACCAGCAGTCTCTTAATTTATTCTCCATTGAATACTTAGGCTACCCCTAATTTGTAATAGAACTTAAAGAACATCCTCTTTTTACCTACAGGGCTGGGAATGCTTTCATTTCAGTCACTCACTGAGTCATTACAGTCACATAGGCCTGTGAACCGCAGCTTCCTTGTATGGAGGGGAGAAGGGAATAAGTCAGATTACTCCAGAGAAAGAAAACAAGGGCACTTGGCTCCAGGGCCCTTAGAGAATCACAGTCTGAGCCTCTCACTCAGGAGATAAATAATTCAGAGGCCTACCAAAAGGGAGCAGAGGAGTCATACTGGGTGAGCACCTGCTACGCGGCACCCAGCTTGACAGGGGTGGTGTCTATGAGGAATTCTTATCACTGTGGATGTAATTTAAAAGGGATAGTCTCAGCAAATGTTACATTATAATTTTCTGCTTCCAAGATTGCAGTTAAATTGAAGGAAAAAAGTAAACATTATACCAACCAGTTCCTGTCAAGTCAATTCCGACCCATAGCGACCCTCCAGGACAGAGTAGAACTGCCCCATAGAATTTCCAAGGAGCACCTGGTAGGTTTGAACTACCGACCTCTTGGTTAGCAGCCATAGCACTTAACCCCTATGCCACCAGGGTTTCCTGAAAGGACATTAGGGAGACTCAAAGTGGGGTGGCAGTTTCAGGTCCTCTTTCATTCCAAGTCTTCCCTGCTGACCTTTCTAGTTTACTATGTCCCCCTTCTTCATGTTCTTGCGGGATAGTTAGCGAGAGTTTTAGAGAGAAACAAGTCCTCAGTCCCTTCTGCCCTCATTCCCCTACCCCGACACCCACCCAGCAGAATTGCAACTCAGGAAGCAGAGTCACACCTCACTCTGGGGATATGTATCCTATATAACTCCTTCTTATCTCTCCTTATCTGTCTAGTCTCTACCAACACCTGCCCTGTCCCCAGTCAAGAAATATTTTTATTGCTTTCTTTTGTGATGGGAAAACGGCCTTGTACCATGACCTGCACTGTTCAGTGGTTAATACCTATAAACTCTACACTATGGTCCTCTAAGCTTTTCCTATCATCTTAAAGCTAGGCCCATTTGGAATTCAAAACAAAACCACCTTTCTCTTTCAGATGAATAGCTCAGTCAAGTCAGTTTGACTTCAGACTGTGTGCATTATCCAATCTATTCAGTGTCTCCACCGACTGCTTTGTTCTGGCGGTTTCCACCTTCTCTTTAAGCAATAAATGTCATTGAACCAATGGATAGAGAGCCAATTACTTTTGCCAAGAAAAGAGCCTCAGTTTAAAATTTTAAAATATTATTTTAATTTTTGATAACTTCTGTGCTTCTGCTCCAAATAAATGAAAACCAAAATACGGGACTAAAACTCAAGAGGACATTGATCTAGTTTGTTCCAGTCTTGGTGTATATTGAACAGTCAAAAGCATGTCTCCCTAGTAATAGGTCAAAGTAATTCACTCAGGTTGTTAATATTTCTCCACTTGTCTACCATTCACATGAGTCCCTGGGTGGCACAAACGGTTACGCGCTCAACTACTATCAGAAAGATTGGCCGTTTAAACCCAGAGGCGCCTCAAAAGACAGACCTGACAATCTGCTTCCAAAAGGTCACAGCCTTGAAAACCCTATAACACATAGTTCTACTCTGCACACATGGGGTCTCCATGAGCTGGAATTGAGTAGATGGTAACTAACAAAGACAACAACCCACCATCCACTAACAAAATCACATGTAGACCAAAATCTCGAGGCGTCCTCATACCATCTGGATGCACGTTTTCACCTATGAAGAACTGATGGCTTTTTAAAGTTCGGCCTTTTATTTTATTTTATTGTGCTTTAGGTGAAAGTTTATAGAGCAAAGTAGTTTCTCATTCAGCAATTTATACACAAATTGTTTTGTGACATTGGTTGCAATCCCCACAATGTGTCAGCACTCTCCCCATGTCTACCCTGGGTTAACGTTTCCGTTTGTCCAGTTTTCCTGTCCCTTCCTGCCTTCTCATCTTTGCTTTTAGGCAAGTGTTGCCCATTTGGTCTCGTATACTAGACTGACCTAAGAAGTATGTTCCTCACGTGTATCATTATTATTATTATTGTACTTTAGATGAAGGTTTACAGAACAAGCTAGCTCCTCATTAAATGGTACACATATTGTTTTCTGACATTGGTTACCAACCCCATGGCATGTCAACACTCTCCCTTCTTGACTGTGGGTTCCCAATCACCAGCTTTCCTGTCCCTTCCTGCCTTCTCGTCCTTGCCCCTGGGCTGGTGTGCCCTTTAGTCTCCTTTTGTTTTATGGGCCTGTCTGATCTTTGGCTGAAGGGTCAACCTCAGGAGTGACTTCAGTACTGAGCTAAAAGTGTGTCTGGGGGCCATATTCTCAGGGTTTCTCCAGTCTCTGTTGGCCAGTACGTCTAGTCTTTTTTTTTTTTGAGTTAAAATTTTGTTCTACATTTTTCTACAGCTCTGTCCAGAACCCTCTGTTGTGATCCCAGTCAGAGCAGTCAGTGGTGGTAGCCGGGCACCATCTAGCTGTACTGAACTCAGTCTGGTGGAGGCTGTGATAGGTGGTGGCCATGGTAGTCCTTTAGACTAATCTTTCCCTTGTGTCTTTGGTTTTCTTCATTCGCCCTTGCTTCTGAAGGGGTGAGACCAGTGGAGTATCTTAGACAGCTGCTCACAGGCTTTTAAGACCCCAGATGCTACTCACCAAGGTAGAATGTAGAACACTCTCTTTATAAACTGTGTTATGCCAATTGAGCTAGATGTTCCCCGAGACCACGGTCCCCACAGCCCTCTGCCCAGCTATGCAGTCCCTCAGGGAGTTTGGATGTGTCTATGACGTCTCCATGACCTTGCCTTGGACAAGTTGTGCTGGCTTCCCCAGTACAGTGTACTGTCTCACCCTTCACCAAAGTTACCGCTTATCTATTGCCTATTTAGCCTCACATGTATTATTGTTTGTTTTATAGGCCTATCTAATCTTTGCCTGAAAGGTGAACTTCAGGAGTGGCTTCAGTTCTGAGTTAGAAGGGTATCTGGGGGCCATAGTCTAGGGAGTTCTTCCAGTCTCTGTCAGACCAGTAAGTCTGGTCTTTTTTGTGAATTTGAATTTTGTTCTACATTTTTCTCCAGCTCTGTCTGGGCCCCTCTGTTGTGATCCCTGTCGGAGCTGTCGGTGGTGGGAGTTGGGCACCATCTAGTTATTCTGAACTCAGGCTGGTGGAGGCTGTGGTTTATGTGCTCCATTAGTCCTCTGGACTAATGTTTCCCTCGTGTCTTTGGTTGTCTTCATTCTCCTTTGCTCCGGACGGGAGGGGACCAACAGATGTATCTTAGGTGGCCGCTTGCAAGATTTTAAGACCCCAGACGCTACTCACCAAAGTAAGATGTAGAACATCTTTTTATGAACTATGTTATGCCAATTGACCTAGATGTCCCCCAACACCATAGTCCCCAGCCCTCAGCCCCAATAATTTGGCACCTCGAGGTGTTTAGATGTGTCTAGGAAGCTTCTATGACTGTGCCCACTTTGTGCTGTATTATATGTGTGGCTATACATGCTGTACATACAAATATGTATGTAAAAATCCACAGCCTAACCTACTTCTGTATGTGGGTGTACCCCTATACACCCTTCTTCCCCTATTCAGCATAGGTATCTGCCTATTTATCTGCTTGTAAGTTATTATTTCTTTTTACTGTTGTTGTAGGTTTGTATATGCTATAGTATTTAGTGTGGTTGCCTCTTTTGTGTGTGTGTGTCCCTCTAAGTGTCTTCCTTTGCCTTGGTCAAGTAGTGCTGACTTCCCCTATATTGTGTGTTGTCTTTCCCTTCACTAAAGTTAATGCCTGTCTACTATCTAGTTAGTGATTCCCTCTTCCCACCCCTCCCCTTATACCCATCAAAGATTGTTTCTTCTATCAGTAGATGTTTTCTTGAGTTTTTGTAATAGTGATCTTATACAATATTTGTCCTTTTGTAATTGACTTATTTCACTTAGCATAATGCCCTCCAGATTCATCCACATTGTGAGATGTTTTACAGATTCATCATTGCTCTTTATTGTTGTGTAGTATTCCACTGTCTGCATGTAACACAATTTGTTTATCCATTCATCTGTTGATGAGCACTTAGGTTGTTTCCATCTTTTTGCTACTGTGAATAATGCTGCAATGAACATGGGTGTGTGTATGTCTATTCGTGTGACAACTCTTATTTCTCTAGGATATATTCCTCGGAGTGGGACTGCTGAATCATATGGTATTACTATTTCTAGCCTTTTAAGGACGTGCCATACAGTTTTCCATAATGGTTGCATCATTTTACATTCTCACCAGCAGTGTATGATAGTTCCAGTCTCCCCACAACCTCACCAGCATTTATTGTTTTCTAAATTTTTGATAAGCGCCATTCTTGCAGGGGTGAGATGGTATCTCACTGTGGTTTTGATTTGCATCTCTCTAATGTCTAATGATTGTAAGCATCTTTTCATGTATTTGTTGGCTGCCTGAATGTCCTCTTTGATGAAGTGTCTGTTCATGTCCTTTGCCCATTTTGTAATTGGGTTGCTTGTCTCTTTGTTGAGTTGTTGAAGTTTTCTGTATATTTTGGAGATTAAATCTTTATCATATATGTCATTGCCAAAGATTTTTTTCCCAGTCTGTAGGTTCCCTTATTACTCTCTTGGAAAAGTCTTTTGATGAGCGTAAGTATTTAATTTTTAGGAGGTTCCAGTTATCTAGTTTATCTTCTGGAGTTTGTGCATTTTTAGTTATACTTGACATTCTGTTTATGCCATAAAATTAGGACTTCTAGCATTATCCCTATGTTTTCTTTCATGAACTTTATAGTTTTACATTTTACATTTAGGTCTTTGATCCATTTTGAGTTAGTTTTTGTGTATGGAATGAGGTATGGATCCTGTTTCATTTTTCTGCAGATGGATACCCACTTTGCCAGCATCGTTTGTTGAAGAAACTGTCTCTTCCCCCATTTAATGGATCTTGACCCTTTGTTGAAGATCAGGTGTCCATAAGCAGATGGACTTACTTCCGGGTTCTCAATTCAGTTTCATTGGTCTATGTGTCTGTCGTTGTACCAGTACCAGGCTGTTTTGTCTACTGTAGCTATATAGTAGGTTCTGAGATTGGGTAGTGTGATGCCTTCTACTTTGCTCCTCTTTTTCAGTTTTTTTTTTTTTTTTTTTTACTTCTCCAGAGGCTCTTTCCTTTCCATATAAAGTTAGTGATCAGTTTTTCCATCTCAAAGAGTGTTGTTGGAATTTGAATCGAGATTGCACTGAATCTATAGATTGCTTTGGGTAATGTCTTAGGCTGGGTTCTCTACAGAAGCAAAACCAGTAAACTGTGTGTGTGTGTGTGTATATATATATATATTTTACATATTTATATATGTAAATAGAGATTTGTATCAAGGAAATGGCTCACACGATTTTTAAAGGATCTAAGTCCCAAGTCCACAAGGCAGGAAAGAGAATTCTCCTGATTCCTGTAGCTACAGGGGCTGGTGAACCCAAGATCAGCAGGCTGGAGAGCAGTGCTGCCACAGGCTGTGAAGATTGATGATCGGCAGGCAAGACCACCAGCAAGCTGCTAGCCCAAGTCCCAAGAACCAGAGGCCAGATGAACAGAAGCCAGCTACAGGATCTAGAATAAGCAAAAGCCCTGGCAAGGCAAGCAGGAAGGAAGTAGGCAGAGGAGTGTGGGGAGATGAAAGCTGAGGGGGTGGTGACGCCACAGGCCCTGCCCCCACCGGAATCACTCAGCAGATTCCATCATGGGAGTGATCATGTATCAAATTTCAGCAAGGAAGTGGTCACAACATTATACAACTGCCAAAACACTGAGAATCATGGCCCAGCCAAGTTGACACACAATCTTAACCATTACAGGTAGTATTGACATTTTCACAGTGTTATGTCTTCCTATCCATGAACGTGGTATGTTTTTTCCATTTATGAAGGTCTCTTTTGGTTTCTTGCAGTAGTGTTTTGTAGTTTTCTTTGCATAAGTCTTTCACATCCCTAGTGAGGTTTATTCCTAGGCGTTTTATCTCTTGGGGGGCTATTGTAAATGGTATCGTTTTCCTGATTTTCTTTTCGGAGTTCTCTTTGTTAGTGTAGAGGAATCCAACTGATTGTGTATGTTGTCTTGTACCCTGCCACTTTGCTGAATTATTCTGTTAGTTGCAGTAGCTTTCTTGTGGATTCTCTGGGATTTTCTATGTATAGGGTCATATAATCTCCAAATAGTGATAGTTTTACTTCTTCCTTATCAATTTGGTTATCAAAACTGATGGGTTTTTAAATTAACACAATGGACATAATTTGTTCTGTAGTTTATTGTCATAAAATGTTTTATGTTTTAAAAGGAAACTGGGTCTCCGTTCTTCAAGTTTGCCTGGCGCTGCTTTTATGTCATCTCTGATGTATTTTTTGTCAGTTTCTTTTGTGGACATGATGGTTCAGTGCAAGGTCCAAAACCTAAAATCAAACCCATTGCCTCCAGTCAATTCTGACTCATAGTAACTTTAATCTTGTAACATCAGACCTCTAACTTCACAGAGGATGATAAGAATCACCAGGATCAACATAAAGCTGATTCCTATGATGGGGAGGTCAGACATATCTCCACTCTTCAACTTTTTCACAATTTCTGATGCCAGCTAGTCCCCTACCCCAACCTCTTTACTTCTCTGCTGGGTTTAATAATTCGTTGCAATGGCCACATGAACTCACAGACCATACTCAGGATTATGCGGTTTATTAGGGAAGTAACAGGCTACAACTTGGGATCAGAATCAACTTGGAAGTAACAGGATACAACTCAGGAGACAGAGTACAGTTCTTCAGTCAGGACAGCTTCCAACCAAGACAGTTCTCAGCTTCTTCTTGGCTGTGCCTACAGGCAGGCTTTCTCTCAGCCATGCCTGGAGGCACCCTATTCTGCTAGCAAGCCTCCAGCCCAAAGGCGCTCAGGTATCTGTTGCTCCGTGGGTCAGCTAGCACACTGCAGCTGCCCTGCACTGGTCTCCTGGTTCTCATTGCTCATACTGTGACCACCATTTCTCTGCCACTGGGTTCTGCTTTGTTTGCCACCATTTCTTGAAATCTGCTGCCATCTCTAGTGTTACAGCTCTCTCCTCTGTGTCTAGAAGGTTCTCAGCGCAGGGACCATAGGTCCAAAGGACACGTTCTACTCCAGGCTTTTCTTGATGGTAGTGAGGTCTCCCTCAACCTCTGTGGTACTGGTCCTTATAAGCTTAGTGAAATGGCAAAACTGACCAATCCCCTCAGTAGACCACAATCACTTAATTTGGTAATCGATCAATTCTCGCAAGGTCACTTAATCCTATTGGGTGGTTTTACACATGCTATTTGCATAGTAAACTAACCAATCCCTTGTGAGATTATGACCCACCCCATCATTTCTGGCAGAATTATAAACGTAAGGCCAGAAAGGCTATATGTAAGAAAAACCCACTGCACTGCCGTGACCCTATGTGTGCAGAGTAGAGCTGCTCCAGAGAGTTTTCAAGGCTGTGATCTTTTTGAAGCAGATCTCCAGGCCTTTCTTCCAAGGCACTTTCGGGTAGGTTTGAACTACCAACCTTTTCGTTAGTAGCTGAGTGTTTAAGCATTTGCGCCACCCAGGGACTCCTCCAGTGATTCCTGGGATAGCTGCTATGTCCCGTCTGGGTCTTCGGCTGAGGCATTCTTGCCAGTGCAGCAGCTACAAGTGATCCCTTCACTTTTCGCAACCATTTTCCCTTCCTCCATCAACCCCAGCCCATTCCTACTCAAGGATCTTGCAAGTGTTGGTGGACATGTTATTATAGTTGATGGGATTCGGGTGGATGATCCCAATGGCAGGCAGAGGAGGTAGACAAAGGACCCAGAGAAACATATGAGTTTGATATAGCTGAGGAGCCCTGCTGGCTTAGTGGTTAAGCGCTCGGCTGCCAACCAAAAGGTCAGCAGTTCAAATCCACCAGCCGCTCCTTGGAAACCTTATGGGGCAGATCCACTCTGTCCTATAGAGTTGCTGTGAGTCAGAACCGACTCTACAGCACCTAACCACAGCAACAACAACAAGGCAGTGCTTGCTGGCAAGGCAGGGAGACGGGAAAACAAGTAAAGGAAATTGTTTTCTTAATGAGAAAGAGGGAACAGCACTCACCTCATCAACTATTTAGAGTGTACTTACTTTAGACGCTCTACCTAACACTTCTCTACTTGCTGTGAGGGGTAGGGGTGGATCCGGATGGGTGGGGCCGAAAGTTTACACGGTCTGGGGGTCTTCTTTAAGAAAAAGAATATGCAATTATGTATACAAAATTAGTTATGACATGAGTAAAGAAATCACAACAAATTACATATTTTAGAAAGATAACAAACAGCCCAAAATCCATAAAAAAAAACATATTTTTATTGATTAACTGTCTGAAACACTTCTGTAATGCTTTTTCTTTCTATATTCTCTGCTGCATATGCTTTCATCATCTTTTTAAAGTATACAATTTTATAATTTCATTTTCCGTAATGGAAATAGAATCATTCAGTCTTTATCATGGTTGATTGAAATTTGTATATTGATAGTTTGAAAGTTTTATTGTTGGTATTAGCATTTAAATGTTAGGATTGTTGTTGACTTTGGGATAACTTCTATCAAGTTTCCTTGATATATGAGCTGTAAAATTTGGAAGCATTTTCTACAGACTAGCTTCTGGTTCCAAACATTTCAAACTTTGTTTGAGCTTCATGATCCGTATGCGTGTTGTGTGAGAAACCACAGCTTACATTTATATTGCGACGTAAATGCTGACCTTGCACCTTCACATCATGATGCCAGGTGACTTGGCTCCGTGGTTGGTGGGAGTTTTCCTAGAAGCCATTCCTACATCAGGATGACTAGCAATAACTAACTATGCACAAGTATGGCTGTAAACCCATGCAGATGAGGGAGTTTGAGGCTTACACTTTATTGGCTTCACAGCGTATCTATCTCTGGTGGGGTGGCAGCGGAGTGGGGAAGGAAGGAGAACAGAAAACAGATTCTTGCCAAGGACACCTGCACAGGATATAGTCGGTCATCATTATTCACCGATTCTGTATTTGCGAGTTTGCGCTTTTTGATCATTCGTGGACATACACACAGCAGGGAAGATTTGAATCATTTGGGGCGCGTCTTCCCAGTGGAGGGCGAACAAGGTGCAGCTCTGCTTTCTTGTGTCAGCTCTCGTACTGTAGACAAGTGTCCTTTTCATGGTCTACTCGTAGTTGTCATGTGTCGTTCAGTCGATTCCATCTCATAGCGACTCCATAGGACAGAGTAGAACTGCCCCGTAGGGTTTCCTAGGCTGAAATCTTTACAGGAGCAGATCACCAGGTCTTTTCTCTTGCAGGGCAGCTGGTGGGTTCACACTGTTGACTTTTTGACTCGCAGCTGAGCGCTTAATCACTGCACCACCAGGGCTGCTTACGGGTCTGTTTAGGGCCATGTTTTTCACATTTTTGTACTTTATGTTGGTGGTATTCCTTTTAAAATGGCCCCCAAGCTTAGTTTTGAAGTGCTGCCTCGTGTTCCTAAGGGCTAAGAAGGCTGTGATGTAGCATGAGTCACAGTGTCCTTGACCGTAAGTCCCATGTGAGTGAATCAACAGTATATATTAAGTGAGGTGTCTTTCAACAGAAACACACATAAAACAAGGTTGTAACTGATCAGTTGACAAAAATGTCGTGACCCGAGTCTAGTTGGAACCGAACCATACATTTTCCCTGGGAGCAATAGTTCAATATTCACTAATTCCGTGTTTGCAATGACTTTATAGAACATGTCTGCCATGAATGACGAGAAATAGCTGTACCAGACTACCACAACGTTCAGTTCAGTGACTAGCTGACTATGTCATTTTGAAGAAGAGGTGAGGGGTTGTAATGAAGAAAGTACCGAATGGCAACTCAGAGAAAAGGAGGGGAGGATTTTTGACAGGGTCCTGAGCATTTGCTTGCCCAAATGCCCACTCGGGTAGTCAAATCTCCATCCTGACCTGGCACAACCTCATCATGATGACTTTTGGAAGAGGTTGAAGCAATGTCTCTGCCAACTTAACTTCTTGGACATTAAGGTGATTTCTTTGGTCATTATAGTCTTTATTTCTCTTCTGAGCTATGTTACTACTGTGGATGGATAGTTATTCAACTGAGAACAAACGGTACCCTTTTACATATCTCAAATGTAGTGATGACTCTCCCATCCTAGTGGCCTAGAGTTTGGTGGGGGGCACATTAGAGGCCACAAAGGCAGCATTTAGCTGAGGAATTACAGTTATTGCCCATTAGGGTATATTTCACTCTGTCTGGAAAAGTTAATGTGTTTCACGACTGCTACCTGGGAGATCTTGGTTCAACAATGACTGTCTCATGTACCAGAGTCATTTGGTTTATGACCACCTTAGGAGCATAATAACAAATACACAGAACCAGGTGTGGGACTGCCCTTTTTCCCTTTGATTCAGAAGGGAACAAGATAAAGTTTCACAGCCTAAGAAATGTCTCTCTCTAATTATCAAGGCCAGCACAATGACAGAAAAGTCAGTATGGAACACTGAATATTAGTGACTATCTGTGGTCAGGCCTAACTTGCAACCCCCTTTCCTGTTTAATTCCATCAGAATTTTAGGGGCGATACTTCAGTTAATTATCTTTTTTCCTCCTCCCTTCCTTTTTTCTCATTGCTCTGAATCGCTGCCAAAGTAACTAGAGTCATGTAATTTTAGAGCTGAGATCTCAGGGAGAGAGGTTTGGATCTTGATGAGCCAAGCACAGGTGGGACTTGAAAAATGTGAACAACCTTCAGTTGTTGATCCTAGACACTGACTTAATATTAGCTGGTGTTGGCAGAGGATGTGCGCCTGACATAAGCAAGATAAAACTTGGGGCAAGGAGTGTTGGTTTAATTTAGAAAGGCTCTGGGTTTTCTTTGACACTAAGCAAGTCATGTAGTTTATAAGTCCTGTGACACTCAACGATTTAACCAGCATTTTTCAATATTCTGTGCAGGGTCTGTGAAAGACAAATGCCAAGACAGGGGCTTTGAAAATATGAAACGTCTGTACATAATAACCTTTGGGTATTTCACCTGTGATTGCTTCTTTTCTTTGTATTACTGTGTTCTAAAATTACTATTGATATGGCACCCTCTTTTTTTTTTTTTTTAAATATTTTATTGTACTTCAGGTGAAGGCTTACAGAACAGATAGTTTCTCATGTAACAGTAACACACATGCTGTTTTATGACATTGATTAACA
>NW_004444156.1:2273058-2298246 GCF_000243295.1 Trichechus manatus latirostris
TCTTCCCTTTCCATATAAAGTTAATGATTAGTTTTTCCATCTCTTTGAAGAATGTTGCTGGTATTTGGATCGGTATTGCATTGTATTTGTAAATTGCTTTGGGTAGAACTGTGATATGGCACCCTCTTTTTGCCCCGCAGATGCTATTTAACAAAACATATATCATTGGGACAAGAGACCTACTGGACAGCCAAGCTGAGTTATTCTCCAATGTCTCACCGTTCGTTTTTAACTCTAGCGTTTGTATGTACGGTACTGTAGACCTCATCCAGTAATGAGTGCAATGATGACATCATATGTTTTTCAACCTGAAAGTCACAGGGTTCGAATGCTTTGGATTAGCTCATTGATCATATCTCTCGAATTTTCCTCTGGACTCTGCAAGCTGAGGGCTAAAGGAGGTACATTCATTCTCCTCTAACCCAGGAAAACTGTTTGGAGCTTCTCAAGGGTAACTCATTTCCTCTCCTGCTAAATGTATAGCCAGGCCTGACTGGGCTCTGTTCTATCCTGCCCCCCAAAATAAGAAGTAACAACACAATTGAGATTGTTTCCATTATCTCAACAGTCAATATAAACCAACTAGTTTCAGTGACGTCCAACTCTGACTCATGGGGACGCCATGTATTTCAGAGCAGAACTGTCCTCCATAGGGTTTTCAATGGCTGAGTTTTCAGAAGGAGATCACCAAGCCTTTCTTCTGAGGTGCCTCTGAATGGACTCGAACAGTCAACCTTTTGGTTAGCAGCCAAGTGTGCTGTTCACATCACCCGGGGACTCCACCATCAATACAGCTCTGTATAATTGATGTTGTGCTGGCAACAAGCTCCAGTCATGACAGTGATGAGATTCCAGGCCACAAGGAAGAAGAGAAACTGTGTATTCTTATAAGTTATCCATGAACAAAAATACAGGCAAAGAGTCATACATATGTGCCACTGGAGGAATGGAGACTTGTCCGTAATTTTCCAGAAAGAGAACTCAGTGGTGTTGACCTCCCAAAGCTCAAGATGCTAAGAAGCTGTGTGACTCAGGGTGGTCCCAGGAAGCCAGACATGAGGGATCCTGTAGCATGACTTTTTAAATCTGTGATCACTCATCTCCCAGAGTGAAATCTGGGACTTGAATGCTTTGATGAAAAGGAAGCAGACTTCCCAGATACCCTGGTAGCTCAGTGATGAAGTCACTTCCGAGGTTCACTGTTCAGCCGGGGACTGGACAGCCCCATAAAACAAAACGGGACTAATGAGGCACAGCAGTCCAGGGACAAGGACTAGAAGGCAGAAGGGGTCAGGAAAGCTGGTGATAAGGAACCCAAGGTTGAGTAAGGACAGTGTTGACACGTAGTGGGGTTGTTAACCATCGTCATAGGGCAATATGTGTACTGTTTAGTGAGAAACTGTTCTGGAAACCATCTAAGGTACAGAAAAAAAAGAATTATCTATGTGAGATCAAACTGACAACAGCAACTCAAAAAGTTTGATGGGAAGCCTAGGGGGCAGTGAGTTGAAGATAACGGTGATGGAATAATTTGGAGAAGGATAGTGAGAATAGCAGCACAGCTGAAAGAATGTAATCGATGTCACTGAATTGTACATGTAGAAGCTTTTGAAATGGTATAACTTTGGCTGTGGATATTTTCACCAAAAAAGAAAAAACGTCCTCCAAGGTCGAGAAGGGAGTGTTCACATGTCCTGGGGTTGTTAACCAATGTCATAAAACAATAGGTGTACTGATTGTTTAATGAGAAACTATTTGTTCTGTAAACCTTCATCTAAAGTGCAATAAATAAAAAAAAGAAAAGGAAGCCGACTTTGGGAGGTATGGTTTCAGAGGGTGTCTCCAAGAGCTGAATGTTACATTTTATTTGTTCCAGAAAGTCCTGGCAACTTGGTCCAGCGAATTTGATCGGCACCATACACCCAACCTGCCTCCCTAACGGTGCCACGTGTGTGACTAGGACAGCAGAGCAGCTTGCGTTAGTGGGGAAATGACAGGCAGGAAGGGAAAACTGAGAAGGCCGAAACCACTGCTAATTGTGCAGCAGGAGAAAGGAGACTGGTGTGGTGCCTCGCAGGGTGGCATGCCGGCTGGAAGGGGAGGGTGATGAGCAGGGCTGGCAGGAAGAGCGTAGACTCACTGTGCGTCTGACAGAAAGAGGAAGCCATCTGGAGGAGCCCCGGATCAGAGAAGAGATGCAAAGCCCTGAGAGAGATGGATCTGATTTCTCCCATCCGGGGACCAGGGTGGGAGGCCCATCGGAGCCTTTCATGGGAACTGCGGAATGGGCTTCTCTGTTCCAGAGGGATGAGCTGTGAACGAGGTGCACACTGTTTTCAAAGGCTTGAAAGTCACAGGCAGGTTTGCCTTCGTGTGTTGAAAGATCCTTTATCAGGGAGGTTTCCACTGAGGTTCTGGCTTGGAAGAAATACCCACTCTTTCTCCCCCACCAGATCAGACTATTTGTCCTTGCAGAAACCTAGGGCTCACGATTGTCCCTAGCGACACGTTGGGATTACTGGTGTATTTGGCCTGAAAGCTAATTACTAGCATACTGCTGTCATCACGCTGGGCCTACTATGTGGTCAGTGTGGCTGACATTTATCAGACAGGCCTGAGTGAAAGAAAGGAGCCAGAGGGAGATGTGTTTGCCAGCTTTACAAAGTGCAGACTCTCCAAAGCACAAGCTTCAGAGGGACTGTTGTGAGCCTGCAGAAGGAGGCCCTCATTGCCTTGTCCAGAGGAAGGGAGCAGCATGAGGGAAACCTTCAGAGGGCTGGGGGTGATTGTCACTGGGGAGGTCACACAGGCTCACACACAGCTCAGGGAGGAGAATAATGGTCCCTAGGACTCACTGGAGCCCTGGTGGCACAGTGGTTAAGAGCTTGGCTGCTAACCAAAAGGTTGGCAGTGAGAATCCACCAGCTGCTGCTTGGAAAGCCAACGGACAGTTCTACTCTGTCTTATAAGGTTGCTATGAGTTGGAAGTGACTCTATGGCCACGGGTTTGGTTTTGGTTTTTTTTGGAACTCGGAGCACACTTTGATGTGTTCGCTAGAAAAGCGCCATGGAACTTAACGACACAGTGACCCTGCCCTTGGAACTAAGCCTGGGCTCTAGGGGACAATGTGGAGAGAGGACATAAAGGAGGCTCCTCTGTCCCTGTGCTTGGGTTACAAATAATTCTCAGCGTGGGAGCTTGTGGACTTCTAACCATCAGTGGTGAATCTGTGACATCCCAAACGGGTGGTTGACCTCAAGGGACTATTATGGCCATTGTGGGACCCACAGTCTGGGAAAAGAATTACTACCTCCTTCTCTATCCCATGGCCTCTAACAACCTCATCACTGTCATGACCTTTTATTCTCAGAGGGGGCAGGAGCACTGGAAATTTGAGTCACTCCATTGCTTCCTCAGGTCATCTTCCCAGACTTGGCTAAGTCTCAGAATCTGTCTTCTGCTCAGTTTTTCATAACTTTTTGTTTGAAAAGTTTTTATTTAATTATAAAATATTGTATTACAAACATATAAAAAACTGCAGAAAATAATAATATAACAAATCTTCAAGTACCCGACACCCAGATTTAACAAATACTAACATTTTTATAAGATATTTAAAAAACCTAACAACAGCACAGATAGAATGAAGGCCCCTGTACATCTATTTTTAGTGGAGGGGAAAACATAAACAAATTTAATCCAGTAAGTCACTGGGCTGTACACAGCAGCTTCCTTTGAGTCTTCGGATAAAGCAAACTTTGTGGACTTGTGCACAACACATACATCCCAGTGATCCACCCCAACCTGAAAGATTGCCGATAAAGTGTTTGCCTCAATACTGGGACAAATTTTCTCGTACTCACATTGGGTATCTTTGTCCACCAGCTTACTGAATGTCTGCAGGGTTAATACCCATCCAAGCCAAATGCCAAAAGACTTGGGACCCCAAAGGCGTGCAATAGTATTCCTTAATCTACCAGGAGTTTTGCCCCATTACGTAAAAAAAAAAAAAAAAATCAAACCAGTTACCATCAAGTAGATTCCAACTCATGGCAACCCCATGTAGGTCAGAGTAGAACTGTGCTGCACGGAATTTTCAAAGGCTGATTCTTCAGAAGTAGATTGCCTGGCCTTTCTTCCAAGACGTCTTTGGGTGGACTTGAACCTCCAAGCTTCCAGTTAGCAGCAGAGCGTGTTAACCAGTTGCATCACCTAGGGAGTTCTCTTAAATGATTATTAAACGTTTTTAGAAAATTGAGCAACCCTTTGAACACCGTTCAAATCTTTTCAGCGTCCACATTAGCCAAACCCTTAGAGAACTAAGCATGAATTCACTCACCTTTATGGAAGCTGGAATATATAAGGCTTCGTGGAGACATATTGCCTGAATTCTAGTGATGATTTCCAGTTGAATTCATTCCCACTAGAATGTTCTGTCAATGTTTTAAACTTGAAATACCTGAAACCCCAAACTCATTCTCTTACCACCCAATTATGTCCTCTTTCTAATCCCTTTTTTCCCATTAAAGGCACCACTATTCTTCCCGCCCCGGTGGCACAGTGATTTAACGCTCAGCTGCGAACTAAAAGAAAGGTCAGCAGTTTGAACCCACCAGCCACTCTGCGGGAGAAAGATGTAGCATTCTGCTTCTGTAAAGATTTACAGCCTTGGAAACACTATGGGGCAGTTGTACTCTGTCCCGTAGGGTCACTATGAGTCGGAATTCGATTCGACGGCAATGTGTTTGGTTTGGTGTTTATTCTTCCAGCCACTCTGATTCAAAGCCTTGAGTCAGCCCCACTCCCTCATCTCCTTTGCTTTCAACATGCAGTTATTCACGAGGTCCTGTTGAATTTTTCTTCAAAGTGTTTGTCCCGTCTCTCTGCTCCATTCCATTCTTACTGGTGCCATTCAGATTGAGACTTTCTTTTTCACCTTTATGGTTTGGCCATTGCAGTCTACTTCTTCCCCTTCTCCTTTCAATCCACTACCAGAATCAAATTAATCTTCTGGAAGAATCATTTTGTGCTATTCTGCTCAACGTCATTCAGTGGTTCTCATAGCTTGTTGTTGTTAGGTGCCACCGAGCCAGGTACGACTCATAGTGACCCTACAGACAACAGAACAAAACATTACCTAGTACTGCGCCATCCTCACAATCATTGTTATGTTTGAGCCCATTGTTGCAGCCACTGTGTCGGTCCATCTCGTTGAGGGCCTTCCTCTTTTTCACTGACCCTTTACTTTACTGAGTATGATATCCTTCTCCAGAGACTGGCCCCTCCTGATAACATGTCCAAAGACCAATATTTTAGCCGGAACCTTCAGTGTTTTTTTCAATCTTTTCTGCACCTACCTATCTAGACATATCCCACAGTATTACTCCACTGAAGCCTCTGCCCCAGGCATACAACCTTACTTTCCCTTCTCTGATTCCTGTTCAGTTCATGTCCTCTGTCCGAATCTTCCTTCATCTTCTTCATTAAGTGAACCAACGGTTATTTAGCGCCTAATATAAACTAGATCATGTGGTAGGCCTATAGTATACTAGTAAACAGGGCAGAAATAACCCCTGCCTATACAGACCTCACAACCTAGTGGAGAAAACAAATGAATAAATAGGCATGCCATGTCATACAGGAAGTGCTATGACAAGAAAAGACAAGGATTCCAGATGTAGACATGGGGATTCAGAGCAAGCTTTCCAGAGGAAGGGACACCCAACTTAGGATTCATTCTTCATGACAGTTAACTAGGTGAAAGAGACAGAAAAGGGGAGTACAAGAACTCTGCAACAGAAGGAACCATCATGCTGAACTTCTACCCATCCTTTAACACCCAACTCAAATGCTTTCTCGACCATACAGATGGTGTACTGTGAGAGCGCAGGCTTCAAAGACACATCGTCCTGAATTTTAAGCCTGACATGGCTACTCGCTAGTTGTGCAAATGACCATGCAAAATTTATTCAATCTCTCTAAGAGTTAATTTCCTAACCTATCAAAATGCTAACTCTTGCATGACAGTGTCACTCATTGAATACATATTTATTTGTTTATTTATTTTTAATATTTTATTGTGTTTTGGGTGAAAGTTCACACAGGAAATTAGGTCCTTATTTAACAATTCTACACATATTGTTCGGTGACACTGGTTACATTCTTCACAACATATCAACATTCTCATTATTTCCATTTTTATTGTTCTGTTTCCATTAATCTAGCTTCCCTGTCCTCCTTTGCCCTCTGATCTTTGGTCTAGGGCAAATGTTTACCATTTGGTTTCATCTAGACAATCATTTTGAGGAGCAGTTACTGGTGATATTATTTATTTTATGGGCTAATCTGTCATTTGGCTGAAAGGTGACCTCTGGGAGTGGTTTGAGTTCCAAGTTTAAAGACTAACTCAGGGCGATAGTTTCAGGGGTTCATCTAGTCCAGTAAGCCTGGCCTTTTTTAGGAATTTGAGTTTTGTTTTATGTTTTTTTCTCTCATTCTATCCAGGACCATCTATTGAGTCCCTGGTCGGAATGGTCGGTGGTGGTAGTTGGGCACCACCTAGTTCTTCTGGTCTCAAGACAGGTGAGATCGTTGTTTGTGCAGACTATTGGTTCTGTAGACTATTTTCTTCTTTGAGACTTTGGTTTCCTTCTTTCTCTTTTGCTCTCAATAAATATTAAGTATACATGCCAGGCACACTTGTTAGTGGTCAAGTTACAACCGTGATACAACAGACAGAAATCCTGGCTGTTATGACACTTACCTTCAAGTAGGGAAAAGTTGTTGTTGTTGCTGTTAACTGCCATTGAGTCAACCCAGACTCATGGTGACCCCATGTACAATGGGATAGGACCGTTGTGATCCATAGGGTTTTCACTGGCTGATTTTTTCAAAAGTAGATCACCAAGTCTTTCTTCCTAGTCTGTCTTAGTCTGAAAGCTCTGCTGAAACCTGTCCGGCATCGTATCAACGGCAAGCCTCCACTGACAGATGAGTGGTAGTTGTGTGTGAGGTGCATTTGCCGGGAATTTAACTTAGGTCTCCTGCATGGAAGGCACTGAACCACCACTGCCCTGTAGGGAAAAGTGAACGGTAAATTTTAGAGTATATTAGAGGATGGTAAGTTCTATGGAGAAAATCAATCAGGGAAGGGAGACAGTGTGTGCTGAAGTACCAGTTTCATTCATTCATCCATTCATTTATTCCTTAATTAATTCAAACCAATAGTGTTGAAAGCCAACCACATGCCAGGCACTGTTCTGAGACCTGGGGATACGCAGGCAACAACAGACAAAAATCCCTGCCTTTATGGTGCTTACATGCTGCTGGGAGAGCGAGACGAGAAACGAAATAAAAACAGGAAAACAGAGAGATGTTAGTGTAAAGCAGGGAGGGTGGATGTGAAAAATGAGTGGAGATATTAAAATATTAGTCAGGGAGGCCAGGTGAGTCTCACTGAGAAAGTGATATTTGATTAAAGACACGGAGGAAGTGAGGAGGTGTCGTGGATTGAATTATGTCCCCCTAAAACATCTGTCAACTTGGCTGGGTCATGATTCCCAGTATTGTATAATTGTGTACCATTTTGTAATCTGATGTGATTTCCTTATGGGCTGTAAATTCAATCACTATGATCTAATAAGATGGATTAGTGGCAGTTATACTGATGAAGTATGCAAGATTGGATAGTGTCTTAAGCCAATCTCTTTTGAGATAGAAAACAGAGAAGCGAGCAGAGACACATGGGAACCTCATACCACCAAGAAAGTAGTGCCAGGAGCAGAGGGAGTCCTTTGGACCTGAGGTTCCTGCGCAGAGAAGCTCCCAGACCAAGGAAAGAATGATGTAACACAAGGACCTTCCTCCAGAGCCGACAGAGAGAGAAAGCCTTCCCCTGGAGTTGATGCCTTGAATTTGGACTTGTAGCCTACTGGACTGTGAAAGAATAAATCTCTCTTCATTCAAAGCCATCCACTTATGGTATTTCTGCTAGAGCAGCACTAGATGACTAGGACAGGAGCTAAGCCATGTGAACAAATGGAGAAAGAGAATTCCAAGGACATCAAGCACAAAGGCACCAGTGCTTTGAGAAAAAGTAAGGCCAGTGTGGGTGGAGGTGGGGTGAGTGAGGGGGACAGCAAGAAGAAGGGCAGAGAGGTAAGATGATGAGGGGAGTCAGGGCCTGGGGAATTATTGTGAAGAATTTGGCTTTGACGCTGAGTGACGTGGAAAGCTGGTTTGGAGCAGACAGGTGACCTGGGAGAGTGGTTGGGAGTCTACTGCAGTCCTCCAGGCAAGGGAAATGGTGGCTTGGACCGGAGCAGGAGCAACAGAGGTGGGGAGAAGTGAGTAGGTTCCAGATGTATTTGAAAGTCAGGGCCAACAGGACTTGTGATGGATCAGCTGTGTGATGTAGCAAAAGTAAATTGATTCCATTTTTGGCTTGAGCAGCTGGAAGAATGGAGTTGTCCTTTCTGAGAAGGGGAAGACTCTGGGGGGAATGGGTTGGGAGAAATACCAGAATTTCAGCATCTCACATGTAGAATTTGGTTTAGGGTAGTTCAGCAAGGTTTCTCTGCAAAGGAGGCAGTTGAGTAATGACGTGAAGATGAGGAAGCAGAACTCGGGAAGACTAAATGAGAGGAGATTTGAGAGGGCATCTAGCGCAGCTCAGTACAGGCAAGCCCAGGCCCCGTTAGTTCCATTCCTTCATCTCTAAAGATGTTCTCATGCTTTGGGGAGGGGATGCGCAGAGGCTGATGCTTACTCACCATTGACACCTCCCTCTAGTGGGTAGACTGTACATTGTCCACTGTACTTGGTAAATAATATTTGCTGAATGCATGAGTGAAAGAAAGAAACACTCCTGAACCTATCACCCTGAGATACCCTTTAAACTTTATGCTGAAACCGCACCCGGAGGTCGCTTTTCAGCTAAATAACAGACTGGCTCATAAAATAAACAATATCACCAGTGAGTACTGTGCTCCTTTAAAAAAATCATTTCTATGAGACCAAACGGTCAACGCTTACCCTAAAGGAAAGAGGAGAAGGTAAGGGGGGGGCAGGGAAGCTAGATTAATGGAAACTGAACAACGAGAAAGGAAGTAATGAGAATGTTGACATGTTGTAAAAAAAAAAAGTGTAACCCACGTCACTGAACAATATGTATAGAAATTGTTAAACGGGAACCTAATTTTCTGTGTAAACTTTCACCGAAAACACAATAAAATACTATAGTTAAAAAAAAAAAAGAAAGAAGCAAACAATAGTCGGTATTGGAAACTGTACAACCAGCTTCATTTTCTCCCTTCCAAGGAAGGGATCCTAGGCACGATGCTCTTGCATTCAGGGGAGTGGAGCTGGAGATGCGTGTCCTCTGTCGTATGGTTATCATGGTGGAGGTGATAGCCCAAGCATGGCTCCAGCTGCAGCAGAATCAGCGGGATGTTGTTAAAATACAGATACCTGGGCCTTTCCCTGAAGCTCTGGTGGTGCAGTGGTTAAGTGTTCAGCTGCTAACCGCAAGTCAGCAGTTGGAATCCACCAGCCGCTCCTTGGAAACCCTATGGGGCAGGTCTACTCTGTTCTATAGGGTCACTATGAGTGAAAATTGACTCGACGGCAATGGGTTTTTGGACTCTTTCCCAGACCTTCCCTATCCGAATTTCTGGGAAGAACTGGGATCTGTCTGCTACAGACTACCCCAGTGAGTCCTTTGGCACTGAAGTTTAAGAGCTACTGACAGTCAGGAAGATGGTCTTTCACTGACGTTTTTCCTTGGAGGCAGATCATTTCTAGCCGCGATGTGGTGACTTACAGCCTCTCCGAAATTTTATGGTAATGCTGCTCATCACCTAATCAAACTGCCCCAGCTGAGTTAGAACCTGGCTGGCTTATGTCCCCACTCACATTGTCAGGTGATTGCGTCAGAAAAAGGACTGTTGCCAAGTACGTCTCAGTTGAACTGTGTAGCTGAAGGAGCAACATATGAAGGAACGCGTAGGTGCCAAACCTCATTATTCTAGACGTTCTCAAACAATGAATATGACTCCGCACTACGGTCTCAAGAAGTGGGGCAGCACACCGATTTCACTCACCACTACTACGAAGCAGGAGACTCGGGTAGTTTCTTCACATTGCTCAGTGAGTCTGTACCACAAACAGGACTAGAGGTCACCTGTTGACTTTTTGGCACCATTTTTATAAGCCCTTAATGACCTGTGCTCCAAAGTCCCTACAAGGTAAGCTCCACAAGGGCAATGTTGGCATTACCCACTGCTCTCTCCCCAGCACTTACAAGAGGGCCCGGTACACAGTAGTCACTCCGTGAGTATCTGGCTGAGTGAATAGATCCATTCCACTTCCTGAAGTGAAGAGCCAAGTTTACACACATTTCCATCTGTGGAGTATCGCTGCTTTCCGGAGTTTACTTTCACATACCTCAGCCCACCAGTTAACCACCTCCTATATAAGACTGTGGTGCAGTGGTTTAAGAGCCCATCTGCTGACCAAAAGGTCAGCGGTTCAAATCCACTAGCCGCTTCTTGGAAACCGTATGGAGCAGTTCTACTCAGTCCTATAGGGTTGCTGTGAGTTGGAATTGACTCTGCGGCAAGAGATTTGTTTTTTTGGTTTTAACGTATAAGTCTGTGGGAGGCCTGGTGGCGTAGTGGTTAAGAGCTCAGCTGCTAACTCAAAGGTCAGCAGTTCAAACCCACCAGCCGCTCCATAGGAGAAAGAGGTGGCAGTCCGCTTCCGTAAAGATTAATAGTCTTGGAAACCCTATGGGGGAAGTTCTACTCTGTCCTATAGGGTTGCTATGAGTTGGAATTGACTTGACAGCAATAGGTTTGGTTTTTTAAATGTAAGTTTGTGTAGTTTTCACTTAAAATATAACTTTCTGGTGACCCCATAAAAAATTGGCAGAATTTCTCAGAAAGGATGATATTGTAGTTGGTCTGGTGGGGGATTCATGGAGGAATAAATCTCACATTATTCATGTTTCCAGATGGGCTGGAGTCCCCAGGGCAGTCATTCCAGAACTTTTCTCAGCATTAAGTTTACTCCAAGGTATATAAATAGTGATTTAGGGCCTGATTGCTCCCACCAAAGGCTCCCCTGTTTTGGTGCAGGATGGGAAGCAGGACAGAGGAAGAGGCAGCTGGGAAGCAGGATGAGGGGCTGGCGACCACAGGGAGGGCACTGTATGTGAGCCAAGACCTGGGTCTGTAGTTTCTCTCTGGAGGATGAGGGCTGAGTGGGGCAAGGGCGGGGGACTCGCTAGAAATGGTCCTTCCTAACCATCCTTTCTCAAATCTTTCCACACATTTTCCTCACAGCCTCTTTATTCCATTAAAAAAGCCGTCGAACTCACGGCAACCCCATGCATGTCACAGTAGAGTCGTGCTCCCCAGGGTTTCTCATGGCTGATTTTTCAGAAGTAGATCGCCAGGCTTTTCTTCTGAGGTGCTTCTGGGTGGATTCGAACTTCCAACCTTTCAATTAGCAGCTGGCGCCTTATCCAAGGATTCCTATTAGCCGGCAGCAGGATCTGAGTTCATCTTATTTATTTGTTTGATTGCTTGTTATTACCCATCTCTCCCTACTGGAATACAGGAGCCCAGGTGGTGCAAGGGGTTTGTGGTCGGCTGCTAACTGAAAGGTTGGTGGTTTGAACCCACCCAGTGGCTCTCCAGAAGAAAAACTCTGGTGATCTGCTTCTGTTAAGATCACAGGTACAAGAACCCTACGGAGCAGTTCTACTCTATAACACATGGCGTCATCGTGAGTTGTTGGCCAAACTTACAGCAACTAACAATAACAACCCTACTAGAATATAAGCTTCTTGAGAGCAGGGACCTTGTCTATCTTGTTCACTGAAGTGTCCCCAGCATTTAGCAGAGGGTGGTACATAGGTGGCAGTCAATTTGTTGAATGAATCCATTCCTTAAACATTGGAGGGTCTTCTGGGACATCTATGACTGTTACCAGTTTGCCAATGATTTGATAAACCCTAAACCAAACCTCTTGCCATTGAGTCGTTTCCGACTCACAGCGACCCTATAGGACAGAGTAGAACTGCCCCACAGGGTTTCCAAGGAGCGGCTGGTGGATTCGCACTGCCGACCTTTTGGTTAGTAGCCATAGCTCTCAGCACTGCACCACCAGGGCTTGACAGCACTTTTAAATCCTATTTGAAAACATGGTGTACGACACTGCGTCCCAACACCTAGTATGTGCCCCATATTTTTTGTTAAATTGACTTGAACTGAATGAACATGAGACCAGTGACTGGAGAAATCACATGTGAGCAAAGAATCCCACTGATGGTGCCAGACAGTGACTGCAGAAGAAGGGTCCATAATGGCTGCTTGTTAAAAGAACTGATGGAAATGCATGGTGATGGCAGGGCCCAGGGAACATGGTGCCACCCCAAAAATGAAATGGCCCATGACAGGGACAGGGCTGGTGGAAACAGGCTGGAACGGTGATGATGCAGCGGTCTTGGGCTTGATGGCATTTTGAGACCGGGTGTTGGTAAGGTGGCGCCCTTCGGAAGCATGTTCAGTAGCTGCACTTGCTGAGTGGACAGTCTCTCTGTTTAAAACCGACAAGGAGAAAACGGAAGGTCCCCTTGTTTTTTGTGTCACACATGAAGAACCAATTGCGTGGCAGCTAGTTAAAATTCACATTTCCTTTGTCAGGTTTTTAGCAGCTGTGAAGATCGGGTTAATGTAAGTCTCCCCTTTCTTTACCCTGTTGGCTAACTAGCTAGCTATATTTGCATTTCTTTTCAGATAAATCTTTTTTTTTTTTTTTCCGATCCCTTTGACAGCACATTATCAGAAATGACATATTATTTTCACAGATGTTCCATGTTGGAAAAATGTTATTGCTATTTAACTATGGAGACAAAAGGAGACACTTTGCCTGCATCCAATCCTTTTTGTGACTTAAGGTCAAAGATGGCTTTTTTCTCCATGGAATGACTATCATGAAAAATAAAACATAAAAAAAGACTTGTCAAGGACTTGGAATTTGAGAGTTTTGTAATCCTGCTGGAATGGGATGTTCTAAGTCTTGTGAAATGGAGATTTTCATCCATGTAGCTTCACTTATGGGTCCTAAGCCACACAGCTGTGTCACCGACTCATGGAAAAGAAGACTCACTTCACATTAGTGTGTTTTTCACACCTGCTAACCACCTGGCCTCCACTACCCTTTGGTTCCTTTCTCTTTTCAGCTCCATAGAACGGTCACATCTCAGGAGAGTGGAAAACAGAAAACCTTTACTCCAACCGTCTCTTCTTGATCCACAACTTAACCTAGTATTGCCCCAGAGAGTCAGTTAACTGGCAGCTGGAGCCACAGCCCTTCCATCCACATCGCAGAGAAATGGCCGAGTAGGGAATTAAAGAGTTGTCTCTAGGTTTTGTAAACAATGCCTCAGGAACACGGCTGGTCATCACCCCGCACAAGGGATGAGAACTAGAGAGCACGATATGAATTTTTCTCACCTCAAAGAAACCCGGGAGAGATACTCCCCTAAGGTCTATAGGAAATTTATTTTCTAACCCCTGGGTCAGAGCATAGCTCAGTATGAATTTTAATTGGCCACCAAGCAATTGCTAATTCATCTCTGACTTGGACAGAAAAACAATTAAAGGTTAAAGGAATGAATTTAGCAGGAAGGAAAAAATGTTTTACACACACATGATTCTCCAGCTGCTGAAAGCCCAGCAGACGGGGTGGTAATAACCATATGTTGCTGAGGCACGTTCTTTTTCAGAACTTTCTGCTCGAAGAAGAGTCTGGAAAACTGCAAGATTCATTTTGGATTATAAATCTTTCAGTCTGACAAGGGAGTTATTCTGCTACTGCCAAAAAACAGGCCACCCTATCGTGTGATGTTGTGAGACAAGGCAGAGTGAGGGGGGACATGCTGAAGGGACAGGGCATGTCACACCGTGACAGCCAAGTGAAACCAGAGCCAGCTTAACTTTGAGAAACTGAAGTCCCGTCTCTAGCCACGCTTCTGACGTAAGTCCTTGCGGGCTTTGGGGGATCCTGCAGAGTTGGCAGTTCAAACCTACCCAGAGGTGCTTTGGAAGTAAGGCCTGGTGATGTACTTCTGAAAGGTCGCACCCTTGAAAATGCTCTGGAGCGCAGTTCTGCTCTGAGTACGTGGGATTGCCATGAATCAGAATTGACTTAACAGCAACTAACAATAACTTAATCCCTAGTCGTTCCTTGCGTTTCCTCCTTCCCAAATTTTTTATTTTTCTTTCCTCAAACCCATCTTTTCTCTCTTTCTCTCACTAGATCCCTGTTACATATAAAAACCCTACGCGTTGCCATTGAGTCAATTCCGACTCGTAAAATATCGAAATTCACGGTTAGATCACCAAACATCTGAAGATCTGTAACAAAAATGAGCATCCTTTCTGGGAATTTGTGTTCCTTGACAGATATTGTTGATCAACTCCTTCAGTCTGCACCCCTAATCACTTCTGACATTGTCTTCCTTTATTATTGAGGAAGGAAAGAAAAATCCTCAATTTCTTGGCTTCCCTTACAGCTAGTGGGAGACAAGTGACCCAATTTTGATCAATTAGATCTAAGAGGAAGTTGACTGTTTGGCTTATAAGAAAGCTTTTACTTGCTTGCTCAGGCAGGAAGGGTGTGTGGTGTGTGTGTGTGTGTGTGTGTGTGTGTGTGTGTGTCTGTGCGTGTGTGTGAAACAATGGCGTTCTGCCTAGAATACAGATATGATCCCTGGAGATGCAGTAGCCATCATATGGCCAAGGTGATAAAACAAGAACCTAACAACGTTGAGAAGAAATCTAGAAACAGCCTGGGTTCTTGATAATATTGTTGAGTCACTGTTATCACCTTGGAATATCTACCTTTGTACTTCTTCTTATGCAAGAAAAATAAACGTCTTGCAGTGATTTTAAAGCATATCCACAAATTCTTTGACCCTCTTCTCATCAGAAGAAGTCTAAAATCCCTCCCTTTGATTATGGGTCAGATTTAGCGAGTTGCTTCTGACAAATAGAATACAGTGTGCTGCTGAGGGTAAGCTGAGACAGCTTCTCTGTCTCTCTGTTTTCACACGCCTTGGGGGCCCTTAGCTGACCTGTAAGAAGGCTAACTACCAGAAGCCACCACGCTAGAGAGAACACGTGGAGAAACTACAAAGAAATAGATAACCAAGGAGCCCCAGTTCCAGCTGTTGGAATGAGCCTTCAGATGATTGCAGCCCCCACCCAACTGAGGCAAAGTGATGGGGAAAGATGGGCTCCCCTGCAGAGCGGAACTGAAGATTTGTAAGCAAAATAAATATTGTTTTAAGCCACAAAGTAGTGTTTTGTTATGTAATGATAGATAACCAGAGCAACCCTGTTAGCTTAAGCTATTGCTAGTCAGGTATCCTGACATTTGCAGCCAGGAGCACTCCTAACTGACAAATGTTACAATGTTAATGAGGAAAAATAAGTATCATAATCCTATCAAAATAATACAAGATACTTCTTTAGTATATCCACCTGATTTCATGGCAAACCCCAATTTTATATCCTAATAAATTCAAACTTAGATCTATTGTGTAGCCATTTATATGAAACATAAAGACATGAAATATATATGAAACATATGACATAAATTTTCATTAACAGGTTTCTATAATCAAAAATCTTGACCATAATAAATATGTTTCCTATACCCTTTTATGATTAGAATTAATATCAATTCATTCATTGAGTGCTTGCTATGTGCTAGGTGCTAGGGACACAGTAGAGAGCAAGCCAAGTCACTCACACAAGACCCCTGTCCTCATGGGGCTTACATTCTAGTGGGGGAAGAGAGATGATAAAAATGCAAATGAATATGTTAATATGACCATGTCAGATATTAGTGTTATGAAGAAAGTAAAGAGTTTCAGAGATGTGAGGAAGATGGAGAAAAGATAGTTAGATACACACATCCAAGCTCCCTGAGGGAGCGAACTGCTGGGTGGAACATATAGCTCAACTGGCATAACACAGTTTATAAAGAAAATGTTCTAGATTCTACCTTTGTGAGTAGTGTCTGGGGTCTTAAAAGCCTGTGAGCAGCCATCTAAGATACTCCACTGGTCTCATCCCTTTGGGAGCAAAGGAGAAAGAACAGAACAGGATACAAGGATAAGATTAGTCCAAAGGACTAATGGACCACAGCTACCACGGCTTCCACCAGACTATGTCCAGTACAGCTAGATGGTGCCCGGCTACCACCACTGACTGCTCTGACCAGGATCACAACAGAGGGTCCTGAATGGAGTTGGAGAAAAATGTAGAACAAAATTCTTACTCACAAAAAAAGAACAGAGCTACTGGCCTGACAGAGACTGGAGAAACCCCAAGAGTATGGCCCCCAGACACCCTTTTAACTCAGTAATGAAGTCACTCCCAAGGTTCACCCTTCAGTCAAAGATTAGACAGCCCGATAAAACAAAACGAGACTAATGTGGTACAACAGTCCAGGGACAAGGACCAGAAGGCAGGAGGGGACAGGAAAGCTGGTGATAGGGAACCCAAGGTTGAGAAGGGACAGTGTTGACATGTTGTGGGATTGTTAACCATCGTCATAAAACAGTACGTGTACTGTTTAATGAAAACTATTTGTTCTGTAAACCTTCATCTGAAGTGCAATAAAAAAAATTAAAACAAACGAAAAGATAGTTAGATGCTAGGGATGGAACCAAGGGGACCAGCCATGTGATAATCTAGGATAGAAATGGTTCAGATCAAGGGAATAGCTAGTGCAAAGGCCTTGAGGCCAGAATACGCTTAGAAGCTTCCAGAAAAAAAGGGAAGAGGATGAGGGCAGAGGAGCAGATCACTTAGATCCTTGTAGGCCATAGTAAAGGATTTAGATTTTATTATAAGTCAAATGTTAAGCCTTTTGAGGTTTATTAGCAGGTTAGTGACAGAATATGATTAATATTTTTTAACAGATCACAGTGTGGAGAATGCACAACAGAAGGGCCAGAGTTGAAGCAAGGAGACCAGGTAGCAGGCTGTTGGAGTAGTTAGGAAGAGATGATTGTCGCTTGAATACAAGTGGCAATGGAGGTGGTGGCGAGCTATGAGATCTGGGATCTATTGGGAACCACTTTTGAGACTGAGCTGATGGGAATGGCATGCAGTGCTGGTGGATTTCCACATAAACTAGAAAGGCTAATTATTAATTTATGTGAAACTCAATGACTTTGTCATCCTTCAGCTGTATCATCCTATTGTCCTCCTGGCCTATGTTTATGGTATTTGGAGAAGAAACCAAAGAAACATAGGTGTGTGGACACTGAGAGTTTAAACGTGAAGCCAGATGTGTCCTATAAATCATTTCAAACAGGCGTCTTTAATGAATCTCCCCTCTGGCTGTATAGCAACCAGCTCTATAGCTCTCCTTCTGGTATCATCCTCCAGCTCTAGGTTCCTTTTGTTCCAAATCAGAGCACTAGGATTGGGATTACTTAGGATTTAGCATGAATCATTCTTAGAAGACTAGAGGAGAGGGAGTAATGAATGCTACTAATTAGCCTGCTAAATATTCTCGAGAGGATATTTGGTTGCAATTAGAAAGCTTAGGTAATTATCTCTTTATTATGTATGATTCTTATTTACATGATCCACATGGGCATTTATGACTGGTTAGCTCAGAGAGATGGATGCCCAGGTTAATGACATCATCATGGATTCAGGCCCTGTAGCTTCTTCTGTTCTAGGGCTACAGGCTCCACCTCTTATAGTACAAGATGGCCACCAAGTCTGGAAACATAGGTAACATTATTTTATCATGTAATATTTATGAACCATGTATTATGTATTTACCTGTGTTTCCAGAATTTGGTGGCCATCTTGGAGACACTATTTGGGTTATCTTTACCAAAAATCAACATTCTGGCTCTCAAACCATTCTACCTTCTCTGAGAAGTGCCCTTGATCCACATGGTGGCTCATCTCTCTGGCCTCAGATAATTGGACAAGAGGTGAACACTTGATCCAAGCTGGGCCAATAGATTCTCTCTCCCAGGAGCAGGAATGGAGAGATAGCAAGTCAGATTGTGCTAATGGCTGGAACAGTCGTTAAGTCCACTCGATGGTTGTGGTCCAGCCACGTTCAGCCTTGTGGACAGAGAAGCAGAGAAAGCTGGACTCTAGTGTTAGAGAATGAAGCAAATGTGCAAGAAAAAGCAGAGGAGAGATGGACCAAGAGTACATCTTGGGGATGTGGATGCTTTTCAGTTTAAAATCCCAGTCCTTCCTAAGGTCTTGCTGTAGTCCTGCCTTAGTTCCTTGACACACTCCTGTATCCTTACAGCAAATTCGCCCTTTGTGCTTAAGATGAGTCCGATAGGTTTCTATTAATTGCCACCAAAGACTGTTAACTAACAAAACGTTAAATCTTGTCCACCGTCTCCCCAGGGAACACCATTGGTCACGATACCCAAAACAAAAACCAAACCCATTGCCTTCGAGTCAATTCTGACTCATAGCGACCCTACTGGAAAGAATAGAACTGACCCATAGGGTTTCCAAGGAGTGGCTGGTGGATTTGAACTTCTGACCTTTTGGTTAGCAACTGAGCTCTTAACCACTGCGCCACTAGGGCTCCATTGGTCATGATAGGTCAAAATAAACAAACCAACCAATCCATTGAGGTCGAGTTGATTCTGACTCATAGAGATGCTATAGCAACCCTATAGGACAGAGTAGAACTGCCTATTGGGTTTCCAAGGAGCAGCTGGTGGATTTGAACTGGTGACCTTTTGGTTAGCAGCCAAAAGCTTAACCTCTGCACCACCAGGGTTCCAGGAGTCAGGCAGGAACGTGTAAGTAAGTATGAATCCATTGGCACTGCCAAGAAAACAATTTCAGAGTGCCCTCTTCTAGAATGGCAGCCACAGCATCATCTTTGAACACAGAGGGCAGAGCAGGGAAAGCCCCTCTTTCTAATCCAAAATTGGCTTTTTTTTCTAATAGGAAAGAGTTTCCCAGATGTATTGACAAACGTCTCGGCTTGCTATAAGAAAAACCGTTTCAAATCCTTATACTCCAGCAGATCTTCACAGAAACGAAACATTTTCCTGAGATACGCATGTCTGAAATGTCCCCATAAATTGTTTGCGCCGTCCATACACTAAAACTATCTCTGGTGAGTATAATCAAACAGAACTGCTTTCCTAGACTTGGTTCTATACACCAAAAAAACCCAAAAAACAAAAAACCATTGCCGTTGAGTCGATTCTGACTCACAGCAACCCTGTAGGACAGAGTAGAACTGCCCCATAGGATTTCCAAGGAGCAGCGGGTGGATTCGAACTGCTGACCTTCTGGTTAGCAGTCGAGCTCTTAACCATTGCGGCACCAGGGCTCCTGGTTCTATGTACAATGACACCAAATTACATTTTATTTGATGACAAGGGTGTTGTTTCTGATGTTTTGAATAGTTAGCAAGAAGGCAGGGAATGCGGCAAAAAAAAAAAAAAAAAAAGGCAAAAGATTTTAAATATGAATGTGAAAGGTACGGATAAAGGAAAGGGAAAGGCTAACAACCAAACTAGCAAACGAGGAGCAATGGGTGGATGAGTCAGTGAGCTCCTGAAGGCGAGGGCCACTGCCCAGAGCCAGGCACAATGCCTAGAATAGAACAGGAAATAAATGACTGCTTATTGAGTGAACTGATCGAATAAACAAATGATGATTGAAACGATTAATTAAAGAAAAGCCAGAAAACGGTATTACCCATTGCTAATAGGAAACGGATTCGTTTCTGTCAAATTTAAAGTAGTAAATCCTCCTGAAAGTGTCCACCCCAATTACAATCTGATGTAGCCTCTGGATATAAAAATTAAAATTCTAAAAGCTTGCCAAGCTCCCACAGTTAATGCTCTTATACCATTTCAAATATAAATACAAGCCACAACCCAAAGACCCTGACCTTCCCTCCATTATATGAACAGGTGAGTTCACGCTATGCCTGCAGGTAAGTCCTCCTTCACGGGAGCACCCTTGATCTTCTAAAGGCTGCTCTGCTCTGATCTGGTCGTCCATCCCCATAAAGGACTGTCCGGGAGGAAGAGCCTCTGACCTGCAGTCACCAGCCTGGTGCCAGCCCTGTCATGGGGCACAGAGAACTGCTGCCACCCCCTTTTAATTACAGTCTCTGGAAGAAGAGGCTGAACCCCCTCTGAATGGAGAAAGGCTGGTTTCTTCATCTTATTAACAATAACATATCCCAGTGCTCCAGTAATTACAGACCTATTCCTGAAGCAATCAAATTGCTTATCTGAAAGACTGTTTCCTTTCCCTAATGAATGTGAACAGTTCCCCAGAGCCCCAAGGTGATGTGTATGAATGCCCCGCTGTAACAATGAAAAGCGGTTATAAATAAATGACACAGAGCTGCTCTGTTCTTAAAAATCACTGCGTGATCAATTTGAGAGACACGCATAGAGATGGGACCCATGAGATTTTTGTTTTAATTATTCTGCCTGAAGGAAAACCATACTTTGTTCGTTGCTGACACCATTGTGCAGAGAAGCTCAAAGAGACTTTGAAAGCATAATCCTAATCACCCTTCTCAAACCACTGCCGGATACAGCTGCTCTCATTTTTTTAGAAGGGGAAACTGAGGTGCAGATAGAAGGGCACCTCTGTTCTTAACAGGGTCTTTAACAAGTGTCGTCAAGTCCCTTCTGACTCACGGTGACCCCATGTGTGTCAGAGTAGAAAAGTGCTCCATAGGGTTTTCAGTGGCTGATTTTTCAGAAGTAGATCACCAAGATTTTCTTCTGAAGCACTCTGGATGGACTTGAATCTCCAACCTTTTGGTTAGCAGTGAGCATGTTAACCATTCGCACCACCCAAGGACAACTTGTTATTGTTGTTGTTAGGTGCCATTGAGTCGATTCTGACTCATAGCCACCCTGTGTACAACAGAACAAAACACTGCCTGGTCCTGCATCATGCCCACAATCATTGGTTATGCTTGAGCCCATTGTCGCAGCCACTGTGTCAATCCATCTTGTTGAGGGTCTTCCTCTTTTTCGCTGACCCTGTACTTTACCAAGCATAATATCCTTCTCCAGGGACTGATCCCTCCTGACAACATGTCCAAAGGACACCTTAGCAGGATCTTTAAAGGCTCATAATCTCCCCTACTCAACTGCTCTGACAATTGTCTGTATTTGAAAATCTGTCAAAAAGGAGAGAAATTAACAGAAGGCTATGAAGAAGCAGGTGAACTTTTAGTTTTATAAGCTACCAACTTCTCCAATGTGTTTAAAATTGTGTGTATGGTTGCACACACATGTCTGAGTATGCCTTGCTTGGTTTGGGGCTCAGGAAACAGTAAGAATGGAAAGATGGGAAAAGGCAAGGTATTTCCAGATGACTTGAAAGCATTGAGAGAAGGCTGATGAACGCTGGAGTGAATGCACTTCACTGAAGGTGACACCATATGAGCTAGAGGGCTTGGGACAGCCAGGGATCGGAAGTGGAAGGGGACTGATAAAAAAAAAATCTAAATTACACTTTTCTCAGACCAGAATACCCTTGGAATAAAACATTTTAGAGTTTAAAGAAAAAACTCTGCCACTGGTTGATACAGAGCCCCAAGTCCAACTGCTGCTGAGAACGGCAGTTTGTAATTAATTTTCATTCCGAGCTTGTACTGTCGCTCACCAACAAGGCCCTTTCAGATTGAAAAATCACCATACTACTCTTTGCCATTTTTAAAAACGAAAATGGTATCCATTTGAAATTCATAGACATAACTCTGCAACTGCAGAGTTCCCAACAAGATAGGCCAAAAATTCCTCAGGAGTCCAGCTATTTCTATTATTTCCAGGAGTTCTTTACTGCAGTATTAAGTTGTCATTGCTTCTGAGATGAGTTTCTTGATTCTAGATGACATATGCCATATTGTATCTCTTTTATGTACATCCCTTAGCCATATGACATTCATCAGGAGTTGGCAGAATTTCCCTAAAAAAAGAACCTCATTTCTGTTTACTTCTAAAGGGAGAGAACGCAGAAAATTATTTAGCAGAGTTGCTAGAATTTGACCATCTATAAGTTGTAAGGGAATTGACTAGTCAACCAAATCACAAGCTAATTTAATAAAGATATCAGTTTAACTAATTGTCTCTTTGATGGATCAAATCAACGCACTGACTTCGTTACGGTGTTCCATTTGTTGGCTTCGTTTTTGACGTTGTGTAGGCACAGCCCAAATTTGGCAAGCCAGACACCTATAGACGGATGATTTTGTTAAAGCCTAAGGAAAAGAAGCGGGCAGGATGTTAGCAAATGTAAAAGACAATATGGAAAACAGAGCCTCATTAAAGAATTGGATGGAATTAAACGGGTTAAGCTCACCAGAAGAAAAAAGAAAGAAAGAAAAGGCTATTCTCACCAAGGAATGAAGTCTCTGCAGAAATTGATTATGTGGACCATCCCTCTGGGCCTTGGAACAATTAACTCTCAGAAAATTAGAGGACAGCCTTTGTGCTTCTGGGGATTCGAATCTAACAGGTGTCTGCTAGGGCCTTGGGAAATGGTTCACTCCTTCCAGCCTCTCATTTTTGGATACTTGCCCCCGGGGGGTAAACCCAAACCCAGGAGAGTTAAAGACTGCGAGTCCTAGAGAGCCTGAATAATTGGATTCTTGGAAGACATTACTTTTGCAAGATTCGGCCGCAGATGTACTTCCTGGGTGTCTTCTGTCAAAGAAAAAAAAATCCCTTCTACTGAGAGAGGGCGAGAGCTAAGCTCCTGCTTTCCCCGAAGTGGCTGATGGAGAGGAGACTTTTTTATTTCCTGTCCTTTTACTAACTTCACTTTTAGGGCAGCATGAACACTAGGACAAGAAGACCAGTCATTAATCTCCCAGATGCCTGAGAAAAATGAAATGTGATCTCCGTAGCGAATGGGGGTGGTGTTAGTAGGCATTCACAGAAAGCCGGGAGAGCGCCAAGGAGAGCAATTTTCTCATTTTTCCTGCCGAGATAGATTAGACGTATTTACCAGGATAGGTGTTATTAAACAGATGAAGGAGGAGCTGATGGAGAGTTAATTAAGGATCTCGAGAGTCAGGAGCTGTGGAAAGAGATATCTCCTCAGCCCTGTAGGAGGAGGAAGGTGTGGGAAAGGTAAAATGGGTGGGAGTCAGCACCTTCTTTCTTCAGGATAAAAGACTTCACATGTTTTGAAATTAAAATGATGAATATTGTATATTATTAGCAGCTAATGTGACATTCCTTCGAGGGAGAGATCTGTCTTTGGGGCAACTGCTTCTGCAAGGCCCCTGGATAGGAGCCAAGCCTCCAGGGTTTGAAAGCTAGGCCAGGCCCTGCTGTTAGAGGCCAGGGGGAGGCGACGTGGCCTAACAGAGACGCAGCCTGAGAGGACCGACAAGGAGAGAGGGAGAGGGGATGGGGAGGCGGTGACGTGCCCTGCACTGCATGCTGTAACTCCTCTCCCTGGCCCTCCAGGTCTTTGTGGGTAGTTTCTAAAACTGACAAAATGTTTAGGTGGAATGGAGACTATATATCTATAATGGCAGATATATATATGTGTATATATATGTATACGCCATTAAGTCGATTCTGACTCGTAGCAACCCTGTGACAGAGTAGAACTGCCCCCATAGAGCTTCCTAGGCTGAAATCTTTATGGGAACAGATCACTAGGGCTTTCCTCCTGTGGAGCGGTTGGTGGGTTCGAACTGTCGACCTTTCGGTTAGCAGCCAAGCACTTAACCATTGTGCCACCGGAGCTCTCTCTCTATATATATATTTTAAAACCAACAAAGGTGATCACCGAGGAGTGGAACAGAGCTAGAAGCTGTGATGCAGGGTCTGGAGGCAGAGGGGCCTCTAAGACTGTAAGTCCATGACGTGGGCTCAGGAACCACATCAGGCCCCAGCTGAGGTCTGGGTTACAGAGCAAACCAGAGCCCGGCTCTGAGAGCGTACCTTGTGTTTTAATATGTGGCTGCAAAGATCAACATCCAACACATCCGACTTCCACCTGAAGCAGAGAGAACCACTTCAATATAGAAATCTACTTTCAGCCATGATTCTTATTAAGAGTATACATGGACGTGGCCTTTTTGGAGGGAGATTTGGGAGCATCTGTCAAAAGTTTAAATGAACACATCTTCCAACTCAATAATTTCACTTCAAGGAATTTGTGCTACAGAAGAGCTCACACGTGTATAAATATATTAGTATAGGGTTTTTTTTTAAAGCATGATTAATAATAGCACAAACTTGTCCATAAATAAATGGGGGAATGGTTAAATCGATTATTATACAATTGTATAGAAAGACCTCCAAGATATATTGAGAAATGATTTTTAAATGTTGGAATAGTATCAATAGTATTATCCCACTTGTGTTTAAAGAAACCTTCAAACTAAATCCTGTGTGCCCACTTACCTACTGAGGCAGGGTAAGTAGTGGGTATAGGAAGGAACTCTGGAACTAGCCTGCCTCGGTTTCAAATGCTGGCTGTGTCGCAGGTGAGCTGTGCACCTCTCTTTCGGAAGACATGAAGATAATAGTAGTGCCTATAAAGCAGATGTAAAGAGTCAATCAGTGAGGAGAAACCAAACACTCAGAACAATGCCTGCTATGATCACTGTTTATCTGCTTCTGTATTGTTTGAATTTTTTACCCAAATCATGAGCAAATCAATCTATTTCCAGCTTAGGGAGCAGGTGTGCCAAGCCCATATTTCCAGAAAGATCCCTTTTGGGATGCTGCTCCACCACCCTGGATGTGCCTCTGCCGTCTTGTTAACACAAAGGCCAGGAGGATGTTTGTGTTCAGTGCAAGCAATGAGCAGTCCCTCCTTTAAATCTCCTGAACAGCACAGCAAAAACGCTGGCTTTACTATCAACCGAATTCAGACTAAAAGGACTCAGGGGGAGTTCCTGTTTTAGAACTTATATCTAAATCACAGTCCAGCAGGCAATTCAGAGAGCAAGAAGAAGGGTCTCTCCGAAGCTGAGACATTTTATGGGGAAGGGGAGAGAAGGGAGGGAAGGAAGGAGGGAGGGAAGGGAGGAGGGAAGGAAGGAAGGAAGGAGGGAAGGAGGGAGGGAAGGAAGGAGGGAAGGAGGGAAGGAGGGAA
>NW_004444156.1:2298346-2334795 GCF_000243295.1 Trichechus manatus latirostris
ACGAAAGGAAGGAAGGGGGCAGGAGGGAGGGAAAGAGAGGGAGAGGAAGGAAGGAGGAGGGAGGGAAGGGAGGAGGGAAGGAAGGAAGGAAGGAGGGAAGGAGGGAGGGAAGGAAGGAGGGAAGGAGGGAAGGAGGGAAGGAAGGAGGGAAGGAGGGAAGGAAGGAGGGAAGGAGGGACGGAAGGAGGGAAGGAAGGAGGGAAGGAAGGAAGAGAGGAAGGAGGGAAGGAGGGAAGGAAGGAAGAGAGGAAGGAGGGAAGGAGGGAAGGAAGGAAGAGAGGAAGGAGGGAAGGAGGGAAAAAAGGAAGGAAGGAGGGAAGGAGGGAAGGAAGGAAGGAGGGAAGGAAGGGAGGAAGCAGGGAAGGAGGGAAGGAAGGAAGAGAGGAAGGATGGAAGGAGGGAAGGAGGAAAGGGAGGAAGGAGGGAAGGAAGGAGGGAAGGAGGGAAGGGAGGAAGGAAGAAAGATGGAAAGAAAAAGCGGAGAAGAAGTCAAGAGGAGAAGGAAGGGAGAAGCAGCAGGGAGGGAGGGAAGGGAAAGGAAAGGAGGGAGGAGGGAAGGGGAAAGAAAAGGTCAGAATGAAGGCGAGGAAGAAGGCGGGAAGGAGAAAAGGAGAGCGAAGCGTGAGCGAGCTGGGTCTCTGCCCAGATGACGGAGATCAGCTCTACACTGCTCAAGTTAAAACGGAGCATGTTAAGCCCGTGAACCAAAAAAAGTCAAGAAAAAACAAATGGAAGCATTTGCGGTTTTATTTTTTCTCCCCATTTGGTCGTCCTCTACGTTCGGGTCAGAAACACGACGACACGATGCTGCCGTGACTCGGGAAGCCAGCGTGGCCACACTGCGGGGTGAGCCCGGGGCGCCTTCCCCAGCTGTGCCTGCAGAATCCACTTCCCCGACAAATCCCGGTGTCCGAGTCTGAACACGGACTCTAGGCTGCTGGTCAGTCATCGGTTTGGGACTATCTAACAAGCTTGGGAGAGGGCGAACAGAAAGCTCATGTCCACTCCATTTCCTTGTCAGAAGACAGAAATGCAAGTCTGGAATTCGCCAAGCCTGGCAGAATGGGAGAAGCACCATTGAATTTCTGTCTTTTCAAAGGGGATATTTGAAATCTCAGACGCTACAGAACTACCAGAAACAAGGTAGCTAATACTGCATTTTGCCAGCTTATATTTTCAAATCTTTCAAGAATGTTTTGTATGCTTCTGTGCTCTGTTAATGGAGTGATTCGAAAGGGTTAAGCAGGGTTTGGCATCTTCAAAATGGCGATTTGGCTTCTGATAACTTTTCAGAAAAATTAAATGGGTTGGGAAGGATAAATGAGTTTGATGTGAGTCGTCTTACTCCTTTTCTCCAGCAGCCTACTTCCCGTCTCATGAAGCCAGTTGACTGGATCTATCTAGACAATTATGACGGTGATTTACAACCTTAATGCTCAGTTGTTATTGGGAGCTGAAGGGTGGGAGAAGGGAAATAACGTTCTCATCTTTGTTTCTTGGAGGAAGGACTGATCAAGTCCTCAGCTGTAGCATGAAACGCAGCCATAGAAAGCAGAGACACAGTAAAGCATTTTCACTGCCGTTATGAGCAGAGATATAAAATGAGATTTATTTGCAGCAATCTGATAGAGAAAATTGAGTCCTGGGAATTGATGTCCCAGAAAGCCTTTCAAGTCAGCCAGGAGTTACTATAGGATGTGAGTCACACAGCAAAATAGGAAAGAGTTGGAGGAGAAAAAAAAAAATCGAGCTTTGATATTTTCTGTGGCGACTGTTAAAGATAACAGCACTGACCAGTTTGCACAATATGAATTATAGTCACAATTCCAGTCTTCACCTGATCCGGTCTCTTATAACGATTGGATACATTGGGCCCTTAAATTGGTCCCATAATTCAGCTGTTTTCTTTTTTAAATGCAGTCTTTTGGTAGATGTGATGCTAAATAAACCAAACTTCCGAATCTCTCCTTTTCCAAAACGTTCATCCTAATAATCGATGTCAAATAACTGTGATAGTTCTAGCATTTCACATTTTAGTTCTTAAAATTCGCTGAAAATTACCACTGAAATTTGAATCTGATGATAGAGTCATCCCAAGATTATGTTTTAAAATGAGAGTGGAAGTTAGAAGTGTATGTTAATTTCATTTATTCAGTTATTCATTCAGCAGCCGATGTTTGTTGCACTTTTAATGTATATATGGCAGTGCTGGAACCCTGGTGGCACAGCAGTTAAGAGATTGGCTGCTAACCAAAAGATCAGCAGTTCGAATCCACCAGCCACTCCTTGGAAACCCTACGGGGCAGTTCTACTCTGTCCTGTATGGTCACTATGAGTCAGAATTGACTCTACGGCAATGAGTTTGGTTTGGTTTTTTTTGGCACTGCTAGGCTCCATGGTCAGAGAGAATATGTGTGTGTGTGTGTGTGATTTTTCAATGTGTATAATTCAGTTAGTAGGTCTAGAACATTTTCTATGTCTGTTTGTATTGGCAAACTATTAGCGGTCACAAGTACAGCTAAAAAACTTTAGTGTCATGAATGTATTAGGTCTTGCCAAAATCAGGGATGACCCCTGTTATGGACTGAATTGTATCCCCCAAAATATCTGTCAACTTGGCTAGGTCATGATTCCCAGTATTGTATGATTGTTTACCATTTTATCGTCTGATGTGATTTCCCTATGTGATGTAAATGCTATCACTATAACGTAATAAGATGGATTAGCAGCAGTTATATTGATGAGGTCTACAAGATCAGATAGTGTCTTAAGACAATCTCTCTTGAGATATAAAAGAGAGAAGTGAGCAGAGAAACACGGGGACCTTATACCACCAAGAAAGCAGTGCCGGGAGCAGAGCACATCCTTTGGACCTGAGGTTCCTGTGCTGAGATGCTCCCAGACCAGGGGAGGACTGCTGCATCACAAGGACCTTCCTCCAGGGCCGACAGAGACAGAAAGTCTTCTCCTGGAACTGATGGCCTGAATTTGGACTTGCAGCCTACTAGACTGCGAGAGAATAAACTTCTCTTTGTTAAAGCCATCCACTTGTGGGATTTCTGTTACAGCAGCACTAGGTGACTGAGACAACACCCCTCCCTGCTGGGCTTACTCTGGTTCTTTTTAATAAGCAATGAGTCTGAAGTTTCAGGACACTGGATGACTGGGACCAGTTTTTCTGCTGGGTCATCTATGTTCTACCCAAGATAATGCTCCACAACATTTACATATTAGCCACACTTGCTTCAGCTGCTTGTTAAAGTCATTTTTTAAAAACTTCTTGCAGTCTCCTCAACAGCAGAGCTAAAAGAGCTCTGTCACACTTGCCCGAGCAGGGCAGAGGCCGAGGGCCAGAGAGAGGTGTGCCTGTGAGCACGGCTGAAAAGAGGCTGTGCTGATGGAGGAACTGTATCCTGAGTGTTTCTGAGCCTGAATTGTAACTTGATACTTCCCTAATAAACCCCATAACCATGAAAAAAAGAATCCTTGCAGTCTGGACTCCCCTTTTTACTTGATTTTGGGATTTTGCCCCTAAAATACAGCTATTCCTGTCAATAAATAGATGGTTGCTTTAAAAAAGGACAGGTTTCAGGTATCTTTTATTACCTCTTCTAGACAGAAATGAGGGCTGGGTTAACACTCACTGGTAACTGGTACATTCAATGATAATTTACCACCTCATCCGAGGCAAAACCAAGGAGACAGCTCAGTAAACACCTTTTGCTTTATTCTCCTCAGAGAGGATTTGTGGAAGAACTTTGGAAGCATCTGCTGTTCTATTTGCTGTGAATATGTACAATTTATCTGTCTGGAAAAAGGGCACACAGTTTTTCTGTCACTCACTTAATAGTCGTAATTTGTTAATTTCATCTTTTTTTCCTCCAAGAGAGGTGGAAAAAATTATTGTGTGATGGGTGATGGGCGTCTTTCTCTTCCTCATCAAGCATAATGGGATCAAGTGTCTCCCAACACAATGTTACTGACATAAAAATTCACACCTGCACTTGTTACGTTCAGCTTTTTTTTTTTTTTTTTGACCATTGCTCATGCTTGAAGAAGACTCTTAAATTCCATTTTCTAACTGAAATTTTGTGGAAATGTTTTATTGTTTTATTACTATTGACCTCCAAGCCCAAAGGATGTGTTTTATTCCCTGCTGTCTTCCTCCTACCTTTTGTTCTCTCTCTTTCTATGGTTATGTCATATTAACTTTAATGAGGCTACACGGCCGTCAAGGTTTAATACTACGTGAGAAATCTTAAGGAAAAAGATTACAAACTCCAATCAGAAAAGATACTTCGCATAGTCAGTTATCTCTTTTTTCTACTTATCCAGGACGACCTCTAAAACAACTTTTTATTTTGAAATAATTAGAGACTCACAGGAAATTGAAATATTAGGACACAGGGTTCTGCGCACCCTTCCCTCAGACTCCCCCAATGGTGACATCTTATTATATAACTGTAGTGCATTATCAAAACCAGAAAGTTGACATTGGTCCCACACTGTTGACTAGACTATACACCTCATTCAGCTTCCACCAGTTTTTACGTAATCTGTGTGTGCATGGTGTGTATTCTCTGCAATTTGATTGCATGAATCAATTTTTGTGTGCCCACCACCACAATCAAGGTAGAGAACTGTAGAACTCTTCCTTCATCTAAAAGGAACTCCCTGGTACTTCCTTTCCACATTCTCCCTCCCTCCCCCTGTCTCTGTTCTTTGGCAACCGATAATCTGTTTTCCATCTGTATACTTTGGTCCTTTTGAGAAAGTTATAGAAATGGAATCACACAGTATGTAACCTTTTGAGACGGACTTCTTTTCACTGAGCAAATGCCCGTGAGCTCCATGTGGGCTGTTGTGCGTATTGATAGTTTGTTCCTTTTTATTGCTGAGTAGTATTCCATGGCATGGATGTACCAGAGTTTGTTTAACCATTCATCCATGGAAAGACATTGGGTTGTTTCTAGGTTTTTGCTATTACAAATAAAACTGCTGTGTACACTCGTGTACAGGATCTTTTTGTGAACATAAGTGTTCGTTTCTCTGGGATAAATGCCCAAGAGTGTGATTGCTGGGTTATATAAAAAGTGCCCATCTAGTTTTATAAGAGGAATCCCTTGCTAGTGCAAACAGTTAACACGTTCAGCTACTAACTGGAAGGGCCACCCAGCAGTGCCTCAGAAGAAATGGCTGGCGATCCACTTCTGAAAAATCAGCCATTGAAAACCTTATGGAGCACGGTTCTACTCTGACACACGTGCGGTTGTCATGAATTGGAACTGACTCGATGACAGCTGGTACTGGTACTGGTTTTATCAGAAACCGCCAAGCAATTTTCTAGAGTGGCTGTACCATTTTCTGTTCCCACCGGGAGTGTATAAGAGGTCCAGTTCCTCCACATTATCAGCAGAACTAAACTTTTTATATAGGTGAATGAACATCGAAACATTGTAAGAAGTCACACGAAAGCCACACACAGACTGAGCAAAGATACACATGGCTTGGTTATGAGTGTCAGGCTGCCTTTTCAGAAGGGCTGACAGCAACATTTGTTGTGATATAAATTTCCCCAGGCCTTATCAGCCTGTAAGCAGGTATCAGCTAGCAATGGCTGCAAGTGATGGAGAACCCACCCACAGCACTTTAAACACATAGGGGCGATTTGCCTCCCATAACAAGAACCCAGAATTCAGCAGTTGCAGCGGGAATCATGTTCACATTCCAGCAGGAAGAAGGGAGAAGGGGAAAGGGCAGTGTTTGTATCAGGAAGGAAAATGTTTGCCCAGGAACAGCCTTCTATAGCCTTCTGCTTTCTTCATATCTGCCTGAACCCTGTCTTGCATCCCCTCGTGGCTGGAACACTGTAGGGAGAAGGGTCTTCCAATGGTGAATGTCCAACCCAACCACCATTCCAAGACCCATCCCCCTACAATGTTCGGAGGCAGTCAATAGTAATAGTCCACTTTTCCAGCTTCAGGCTTCACCTGTTGACCCATGGCCTCATCCTCTTGCAAAGTCCCCCCATCTTCGAGTAATTCTAGGTGTTTCCATGGGGGTATCTCATTTATGGTTATGAGCAAAGCCCAGCCCCACACAATATTAGTGCTCTCTGGGAGGTCCCTCCTTCTCAGCCCCTGCCACAGTTTCTCCTGCTGCCGCCACGGAGGACCTGAACGCTTCACAGCTGGCTGGGGATGCATTCCTTGCCCAAGTGGGAGAGAGCTGAGTTGGTCTTCCCTGCTCTGTGTACCCTCTGCCACGCTGTCTGCCTGTTTCACACAGTCCCTCCTCGGCACATTTCCACATTTGGGCCTGCAGATCTTCCTTCTCCACTGGCTCAGAGCTTGTCCATGGGGCTGGACAGGTGACCAGACACCAGGTCATCCCTTCCGCCTGTATGTCTTCCTCATTTTTTGACATTCACACAGACTTGCGTCCTAGCACACCCTTTCTGCGGCTAATCCACTCATGCAAAGGGACACCTCCAGTCTCACCTGCCCAGACATGAATTTCAGTTTAAGCCCAGAAGGGACCACCCATGTATCCTGTCTTCCTGTTTGATCACCTGTGTTAATTCAGCTGGTCTAACTGGCTGGATTACTAACTTCTTCCTCCCTTCCCGCTCAGTGTTTGTTCTCCTGGTGAGTAGTGTTTGAGTGAAAAAGGACTATTCTCCAATCAGTTAGAGCATTCCTTAAATTCCAGTGGGGCAAGGCCTTTTCTTCCTCCTCTCTCAATCACCACCTTCTTGACTCAGTCCATGCAATAGTAGTTGGGGCGCCAGTTGCTATAACAAAACCCCAATACGGCTGGCTTAAGCAGGACAGAAGTTTACTTCTCTCAGGGATCACAGCTGATGTGGCCCCACTCCACGACACACATCTAATCACTGTTTATCTCGCTGCTCCGTCATACTCAACATGCAGCTCCAGTCCCTGCACCTAATAGGGCTTCTTTACCTGTTGTAGGGTAAAAACATCACAAAGTTTAGTAAAGCAAAAAGAAAGTTTTATTTGGCATGTATTCAAAAAGGCAAAAGTGGGAAACAGACAGCCATGCTGCCAGAGCCATGTCTGCCCTAGTCCAGAGACCATTACAGAGTTGTCAGTATATATTAACATTACAAATGGGCAAAACCATTAAAATCTTCCCCTTTTCACAGATTGGCTAGAAACTGTGATCCGACATTTTGAATTGTCTTTCTTAACAATCATTGGTACAGGTTTCAGTAAGGACAGTCAGGAAGGTCTTCGTTGGTCCAACAAATTTTCTATTCACTAAACGCTAATAGAAAAAGAGAAGAGTGGAAAGTCTTTTGTGTTCTGTTTGATTGGCTTATGTGGAAGATTCCCTAAAAGGTATTTTCCAAGATTATCCTAGCTATTGTCTTTATACCTCAGGGCCCAGTTGATGTGTCCTTGTGAGTCCTTGTGAGCCCAGCTCCAGCTGGGTCACATTCTCTATGCTCAGGAGAGGGAATAAATGATTCCAATATTATTTTCTAAATCACCTCTCATGATCATGTTTATACCCAGCCAGAAAGAAAGAGGAAAGAAGGGGAGGGAATACTCCTTTCCTTTTAAGGGAGTTACCCACTGTTATGAATTAAATTGTGTCCCCCCAAAATGTGTGTCAACTTGGCTAGGCCATGATTTCCAGTGTTGTGTGGTTGTCCACCATTTTGTGATCTGATGTGATTTTTCCTGTGTGTTATAAATCCTACCACTATGATGTTAATGAGGTGGGATTAGCGGCAGTTATGCTAATTAGGCAGGACTCAATCTGTAAGACTGGGTTTTGCCTTAAGTCAATCCTTTCTGAGATATAAAAGAGAGAACCCAGCAGAGAGACTGGGGGACCTCATACCACCAAGAAACAAGAGCCAGGAGAATAGCGCATGCTTGGGACCCGGGGTTCCTGTGCGGAGAAGCTCCTAGACCAAGGGAAGATAACCAAGACACCCACATAATTTCCACTTAAATTCTATTAACGTAAATTTAGTGGCATTGTCCCACTTCCGTGCAAGGGAGGCTGGAAAGGGTGGCCTGTATTCTAGATAGCCACATGACTAGCTAGAACTTCTATTACTAGATAGACTGTTATTGCTGTTGTTAGGTGCGCTGAGTCAGTTCTAACTCATAGCAACAGAATGAAACACTGTCTGGTCCTGTACCGTCTTCACAGTTGTTATGCCTGAGCCCATTGTTGCTGAGCCCACTGTGTCAACCCATCTTGTTGAGGGTCTTCCTCTTTCTTGCTGACCCTCTACTTTACCAAGCATGATGTCCTTCTCCAGGGGCTGGTCCCTCCTGATGACATGTCCAAAAAACATGAGATGAAGTCTTGCCATCCTTGCTTCTAGGAAGCATTCTGGTTGCACTTCTTCCAAGACAGACTTGTTCCTTCTTCTGGCAGTCCATGGTATATTCGATATTCTTCTCCAACAACATAATTCAAAGGCATCAATTCTTCTTCAATCTTCCTTATTCATTGTCCAACTTTCACATACATATGAGACGATTGAAAATGCCATGGCTTGGGTCAGGCGCGCCTTAGTCCTCAAGGTGACGTCTTTGCTTTTTAACACTTTAAAGAGGGCTTTTGCAGCAGATTCGCCCAATGCAGTATAGATACTGGGGAGCAACTAGCAGCCTCAGCTACAATGTCCTTTAGATCTGGGGCCAGGAATGAGTGCTAGAATCTAGAGCTGTGCTTCTCAGCTCAGGGCAAGTTTGCTCTCCAGGGGACTTTCGGCAATGCCTAGAGACGTCACTCGTCACTCGCTGCTGTGACTAGGGGCCGTGGTTGTGTGTGCTACTGGCACCTAGTGGGCAAACACTGCTAAACGTTCTACAATGCACAAGATAGCCTTCCGCAGCAAAACAAAACAATCATCTGGCCTACAATGTCAATAAGGGTACAGCTGAGAAACCCTGGCTTAAGGGTATTTCTTTCCAAAGCCTTAGCCCACCATGTGCTTGCAGTCTCTCCTGACTTCCCATTTTGTGCGTTTCTGGGAAAATTTCTAAGACCAGTGTAGGTCACTAAGGTCATATGGGTGATATTAATGTGCTTCAATAAATTAGAATTAGAACTGTAAGACATTGTTAGTTCAGTTTGCCACAGGTCATTTTAACAAAGGAATGCAACTTATAATGCAACATCAAACCATGTCAACCCTCATGGATATTTCCAATGGCTATATTTTCATAGTCATTATCAAGCCAGCTTTAGCGCTGAAGATAAAGATTTCCTTCTTTGGGCTTTGGCAAGCTATTTAATAATATATAATATCCCGCTAATCCAGAGGGAAGAAGGAAATCTATTCAATTAAAGACAAGTGTAATTTTGCACAATTAATCACAGTCTCCTTAAGGGAAATAAAAAATAATTTGTTTTTAGTAAGAAGGAAGCTATAATTATTCGGTGAGAGAGGAAAACCATTCATTAATATATCACGTTTATCTTGACTATGGTGAAATACACTGCGGTTTTTGCTGTTAGTCGTAGATAGGAAACACTGTGTGTCAAATCTTGTCGTTTCTGGTTCTGATAACTCGCTTTGATGACAGATTACAAATGCAGTTTGGCATTTCAGGACATAAATCTCCAATACTCAACCCGCGAGAACAGCACCAAATCCTCCAGAGAGTTTTCTAACATAAGACAATGACACTTCTTCATACACTCAGCATTTGTGCTGTGACTTGTCACTGGTTCAGCCAGAAAAAGCAGGAAGATGTCATGGTTGCTACAGTGACCACTCAGAAGCTGTATTCTGTAAGTCTGGAAAATCAACTTCTGGAAATTCCCCTCTGGGACGAAGATACACCGTGTGTCAGCTGGGCACCACAGAAATCTTTTCAGTATTTTAGATTGTGATTCAGGCATCGTGCATTTTTCTTACAGGCAGAATCAAGCATCTTGTTCCCCTTTTTCTATTTCCTTGGATCTGAGCACGTTTTTACCAGGTTCTTCAGAGGACTTCAAAGTCATCTCTCTTAAAGCATCTACTTCACAGTGACTCACACACTAGCTTGCTATTTCCATCTATTGTTTTATTTCTCATATCTTCATCATTTGTCTTCCCAATTCGACAGTAAGTTGCTGGAGGAAGAATTTTACCTCATTTCTCCCATGACACGTAGCGCACTTCCTTCCATGTACAATAAATATTTACAGATTTTTGTGTCACAGCTTATTTAATTCCATGGTTATTAAACATGCTTCTGGAGTCACAATTACACTTATAACCATTATGAGATGGTGCATTCAATTAAACTCCACTTATTACTATGGGACATGAAAGAATTTGGAACACAAAAGAATAGAGAATAAAAGATCTGGATTTTATGTGATTATAAGATAGTTTGAATAGGGAAATAAATGCACATATGTGTATTGAAACAATATACAGACTTTTAATTTGTTGTCTCTGCTGATACCTGGTAAAGATTATTTAAAGCAGAATGCATCTGGAATGTTAAGCTTATGCGGCAACACAAAACCAAAATCAAATCCATTGCTGTGGAGTCGATTCCGACTCATAGTGACCCTAAAGGACAGAGTAGAACCACACCATAGAGTTTCCAAGGAGCGCCTGGTGGATTCGAACCGCTGACCTTTTGATTAGTAGCCGTAGCTCTTAACCACTATGCCACCAAGGCTTCCATGGCAACACAGGATCTCTTTATTACCCCTGTTCTCTTGTGAGATCGAAGGTGCATAGCCTCTGACATCCAAGACCTCGGCTCTTTGTCAAGCTTCACCACTTACTCGTTGTCAGGGGCCAATTACTCAATAAGCAAGGTATGCACAGGCTTTCTTGTGCTTACTTATTAATTTGTAGCACACAATTTCACCTCGTAGTGAAACTCATGTGAAATTTGTGCGCTACAGTTGAGCGAATAAACACAATTAAGCCGGTGTGTACCTTGCTTACTGTAAACTGGTGCATATCTTGCTTACTGGTTAATCCACCCGTTTCTTGTGTGTCTATAAGCGAGTTATTGTAACCTCAATGAGCCTCCCTTGCCTTGTGTGTGAAATGGGGATTGTGAGACCTTTTTTCAAGGCAGTTGTAAGCATAAAATTAAATGAGTTCACACGTAAAGCACCTAACACTGTCTGCTAGTGTGAGTTCTTGGGTTACAGCAACAGACACCAAACGTGCTTAATTGTGAGAAGTGCTTCTGTTGGAACGATATTAGTTCACTCACAGAATCAAGAAAAAGCCAAATAACCAAGTTCCAGAGCTGCGGACTCTGCGCATCTCAGCGGCAAGAGTTCTTGCCTGTTTTCCGGGCCCTGCCGTGAAAAAGACTTGCCTTTAACCACTTTTGGTTTTTCTCAAGATTCAAATTCTCAAGAAATTCTTTTTTTTTTTTTTAAACTGTGCTTTAGGTGAACATTTACAGCTCAAATTAGTTTCTCGTCCAAAAATTTATACACACATTGCTATGTGACCCTAGCTGTTCTCCCTATAATGTGACCACACATTCCTCCTTTCCACCCCGGATTTCCCATATCCATTCAACCAGCTGCTATCCCTTTCTGCCTTCTCATCTCACCTCTGGACAGGAGCTGTCCATTTAGTCTCATGCAGCTACTTGAACTAAGAAACACTCTCTTCACGAGTATCATTTTATGATTTATAGGTCAGTCTAATCTTTGTCTGAAGAGCTGGCCTCGGGAATTGTTTTAGTTCTGGGTTGACAAAGAGTCCGGGGGCCATGTCTTCTGGGGTCCTTCCAGTCTCAGTCAGACCATTAAGTCTGGTCTTCTTACTAGAATTTGAGTTCTGCACCCCACCTTTCTCCTGCTCCATCAGGGACTCTCTGTTGTGTTCCCTGTCAGGGCGGTCATTGGTGGTAGCCAGGCATCATCTAGTTCTTCTGGGCTCAGGGTGATGGAGTCTCTGGTTTATGTGGCCCTTTTTGTCTCTTGGGTTAATATTTTCCTTATGTCATTGATGTTCTTCATTCTCAAGGGATTTTTATTGTTCTGGAAGGGAGAGGGTCACCTGCTTTTAGAAAGGCTGGAGGATCAGGTTAAGTCACTGGCAGCCTCGTTAGAGCCATAAGGAAAGTGGGAATAGCATTCATAGGAAATGGGAGCGATTGTTACCAGAAATAAAAGAGGAAATATGCGAGGCAGACAAAACATAGGTATCCACTTAAGTTGAACATGGTAAATGTGAAGTCTCTTTGGTCACCCATTTTAACCCTGGTTGTTTGATGTTGTTGTTCTTAGTTGCTGTTCCATGCACAACAGAACGAAACACTGCCCGGTCCTCCACCATCCTCATGATTGGCTGCGATCAGGCTGTTATGATCCATGAGGTTTTCATGGGTTAATTTTCAGAAGTAGATGCTGGGCCTTTCCCTCTAGTCTGTCTTAATCTGGAAGCTCCACTGAAACTTGTTCCATATCGTAGCAACACACAGTATCTATCAACAGATAGGTGGTGGCTGCCTATGAGGTGCATTGGCTGGGAAGTGAACCCAGGTCTCGTACATGGAAAGTGAGAATTCTACCATTGAACTACCAACGCCTCCTGTTTGTTTTATACCATAGTGTAAAACTTACTCTTTTTTCTCTTAAACCCTTGCTATCCGAGGACATATCAACGCCCATGGAAGCAGCAGTCAAGAAATCAAATGGTGTATTGCATTGGGCAAATCTCCCTCTTTAAAGTGCTGAAAAAGAGGTCACTTTGAAGAATAAGGTGAGCCTGACCCAAGCCATGGTATTTTCATATGCACTGGAAAGCTGGACAATGAATAATGAAGACCAAAGAAGAATTGATGCCTTTGAATTATGGTGTTGGCGAAGAACAGTGAATATACCATGGACTGCCAGAAGAATGAACAACTCTGTCTTGGAAGAAGTACAGCCAGAATGCTCCTTAGAAGCCAGGATGGCAAGACTTCATCTCACGTACTTTGAATATGTTATCAGGAGGGACCAGTCCCTGGAGAAAGACATCATGTGGTAAAGTAGAGGGTCAGAGAAAAAAGAAAGACCCTCAACATGATGGATTGACACAGTGGCTGCAACAATGGGCTCAGCATAGCAATGATTGTGAGGATGGCACAGGACCAGGCAGTGTTTTGTTCTGTTGTACAGAGGGTCACTATGAGTTGGAACTGACTCAATGGCACCTAACAAAAACAACAACATCCCAGAATATTGTGTGAGTGTTCAACATTATAGTTTCTAACCAACTTTTTACAGTTAAATTGACACTTTCCTTCATTCAGGGGAGACTTTGGTATCTGGCCCATAGTCTTCCTTTCCAGCCCAAACCCTGCCATCATCTTGGATGACTTCAACATCAACATGGTCAACGCACCTCTCCGATGCAAGCCTCTCACTTTAACTCTTCATCATCAATGCTCTTATCCTCCATCTCTTCCTCAGCCCCTACCTCAGCCATCCACTCCCACAATTATCTAGAAAATTATGAATACCAATGTCACTTTTCTGATCACAATTGACTACCTATCCTTTTAGCTTGCTTTCTCAGCTACTTCATATCTTTCTTATTTGTGTCTCCAATTAGAGTGAGTTTCTTGAGGAAAAACTCACTTTTTATGCTTTGTGTCTCCTCTCAGTGTGCCTTTTACCTCATTTTGTCTCTTGCTGCTGTGTTTCCTTTTCCATCTCAGCTCATTACATAGCCAGGTGCCTATGCCTGAAATTCTCTTCTCAACCTTCACCCTCAGCCCCTTCACCTGACTCTTTCTCATTCACCAGACTCAATTGAAACGTCACTTCCAGAGGGAATTTCTCTTGATTTCCCAGGCTAGGCTACTAGTTACCAGTTGCCAGCGAGTCGATTCTGACTCATGGCGGCCATGTGTGTCAGATTAGTACTGCGCTCCATAGAGTTTTCAGTCCTGTTTTTGGAAGTAGATCTCCATGCCTTTCTTCTGAGGTGCCTCTGGGTGGACTTGAACTGTCAACCTTTAGCTTAGCAGCAACTCCAGTTACGCATTCCCATGGCCTCTCCACCTGAAGTTTCCATAACAGATGCCACACCTATAATTACTTGTTCGATGTCTGTCTTCCCCACTAGACTGTAAGCTTCATGACGGGGATAATTACTGCTCACCACGAGTTCCCCAGACTCCAGCATAGTGAAGAGGAGAGAGTGAATGAATGTCTTCTCACCATATGTCTGTGGGCAGTGCTTCCAGTGATTTACTCCTTTTCCATTTCTCTATGGATTATGTGTTACATGTTATTCTGGGACCCACTACTGGTTACTGGGGATAGAACGGTTACAGATTCCACGGGGCACTGAGCTCAGCCGCTTTAGGAACAGAAAAACGCAGTAGTCCGTTAATGATGTGCATTTTGCACTTGAAACAAGAGCTTATTTTTAGCAAAGGTGGCCTTGGGAGATGATGCCTGCATGGGTTTATCTGACCTGCCATGGGGTATCTGCCCAGCCCCCTTTGGGAACCACCTCCACTCTGAGCCCCATAACAGGGGTGGTTGGCCATGATTGCGCCTTACATCTTTGAGCACCCTATTCTCATGGCACCCCCCAGTCACTGCTTGCCACGGGGAGCTAATCCATCAGCTGGCTAGTGACCACTCAAAGGGAAACGAAGGTTAGCCGCTTGAACGGAAAGGTCCTATGAGACTCAGGTAGCCATTTTCAACTCAGTGCCTGCTGATGAGTAAATAAAGTGGGACTACAGGAAGGAGTAGGAGTTTAGAACAGAGGAGAGCAGAGAAGTGGGACCTGGTGGCTTCAGAGAGTGATAAGGAGGCAGAGGGATTAGCGATGTCCCCATTGCAGTTCCAGTTCCTATGGGGTCACAGCTTGGGATACCCTGGACCAGAAATCCCTTGGTCTTTGAATTGTGTTAGTGGGTTTCTCTTCCTCGCAACCAGAAAGGCTTGACTCCAGTTACGACCACCTAAAGACTGCTTCCAGATGTGGCTTCACGTGGTACATTTTCAGGACTCCTGGGAAGAGCAGAGAGAGACAATATAACGTAGTGGCTATATAGCTAGACTGCTTGGATACGAATTCTTGTTCTGCCACTTACCGGTTGTGTGATCTTGGGCAATTTAACCTATCTGTGCCTTGGTTTCCTTGTTTGCAAACATGGGATGATAGTGTTTTTCTGCATCATAGATTGTTGTGAGGATTTAATGCATGTAAACAGTTTGCATGGTACACAGCAATCACACACTCAAAGAGCAAAGATCTTAGTAAGACCTTGCTTTTACATATATACATACATACATACACACACACATATATATTATAATATACACTTGCCTATAATATATACCTATAATAAAACAGTATATATTACATGTATATATGTATGTGTGTGTATACAGACATACACAGACATACATACATAATATGTATACATATATATATATCCCTCATTACCCAGCCTGAGCCTGAAGCTCTGTGTTCCTACAGCACTCTGTTCACATCTGTACAATAGCCTTCATTACACTGCAGTCTGTGTCTATTTCTCTCAATGAATGTGAGCTCCACAATCCAGGTACTTGCCTTTTTTGCTCGTTTATCCCCAGAGCTTTATGTCTGGGACTGGAGATGTTCCTGAGCTCACAACGGATTTATGTGGCTGGATAGGAAGTTACCAGATGATACTTCACTGTCCCGGTAGCTTAGCCCTTGGCTTCCTGTTAAATTCACATGTCCCTAGGTAAAGTAATGCTTCTTACTGTTGCATTATTTCCAATTTAACCTGTAAAAGCCAAACCTGTTGCCTTCAGTAGATTCCAACTCATAGCAACCCTATAGGACAGAGTAGAACCGCCCCATGGGGTCTCCAAAGCTGTAATCTTTAGGAGAGCAGACTGCTGCATATTCTCCTGCGGAGCAGACCCTCGACCTTTCGATTATTAGCTGAGCACTTAATCACTGCGCCACCAGGGCTCCTATTTCCAACTTAGAAGGACTGAATTTCAAAGTCCTCACTGAAAGTCAGCTTTGGCAAGAGGACAAGCAAGTGAGCTTGAGAAGTCTGGGTGCCTGTGAGCGATGGACAAGGTGAAGAGGGTGAGATCCACGATCTTCTCACTTCTGCTCTGGAATAGTTCTCATGGTAACCTTGGTCTTCCCCACTCAGCGCACGTGATCCGCAGGGGCTGCACGGTAATAGGCAGAAGTGCTGAGCAGGTTGGGTGTAGTAGAGAAGAAAGCGAACAGCCACATTCAGCTGAATTGGAAGCCTATTTTAATTAAGTTTGTGTCTGTGTCTGTGTGTGTGTGTGTGTGGTGGGTCCAAGTTTTCTACCATGCATCACCATGTAATCAAAATCGAAGCTGGCAGATGAGTCTCTGTAGCCTATAGATGCAGTACAAAAAGCAGTCATCATTGAAATGGGATCCCCACAGTGAAACAGTTGTTACCTGGGAATGCAGAAGCTATTAAATTTTAGTTTGATTTTGAACGTTAAGCCACACAGTGTAGATTGTGGCTTTCCTGGGTGAATTTGGAGGAGTCAGAATGTGCAGGATCTAAATGCAGTCCAGGCTGCCAGCTGGAGCTCACCAAGGTGGTAGGGTGCCCCAGAGCTATGCCAGGGCCTCTGATACAGATCTGTCAGTCTAAGGAGAGGCAGGGCCAGGGTGGGAAAAGCTGACGTTTAAGTCTGGGAAACACAGCAGGTGAGCTGAGAGCCAAGGAGACAATCCAGCCAGAAGGGCAGGGCCAGGAAGGAGCCCAACGAACAAAGTGAGAGGTGGAGATGGAACGGTAAGAGGATGGTGTCAGAGGAGTTCAAGGCCAGTCTCAGAATGAAGTCAAGAATATTGACTTCTCTTACAATGACTTGGCAAACAAGCTGCGTTGGGGGCCTGATCTGAAGTTTCCAGAGCTGGCCATACACCATGAAAACATTTCTGGCAGGTGAAAAAGAGACATTTCGTAAAATCTCAGGCATTACACTCTTCCATGGCACTTCTGGAGAAACGTTCAAGCTAAGTGATCTCATCTAGGAGTAATACAAACCCTACTTCAGCTCCCAATCTCATCTTTAAAGGTAATTTTAAAATGGAATCTTTATTTATAAATTACATTATCTCCTACTTAACCTTGTAACAGATGGGTGGATAGAAACCGTACTCATAATTCTTCACAATATTTCTTAGTTATTATTCATTTACTTTGTAAACATGACATCCTCAAGGACCACAGCCCCTCACACTGACCCATAAGGCCCCCAGGCTGAATCAAATGCTCCATTACGCCCTCTCTTAGTAGATTGCTACTCTCCTTTATAGGACTTCTCACCATTGTAATTAAGTAATAATTACATGATTAATAGTTTAACCTCTGTCTTCCTTGCCAAATTTTTTCTCCAATGAAAACAGGGACCAGGTCTGTCTTAATCACAGCTGCATCCAACACGGATTCTTGCCCATAGCAATAAATTCTTTTTAAATGAGGTATTTACCTCACTCACTTATTCATCCATTAACTAATTTACTTAACATTCTCAGGACCTAGGAACTGTGCTATAAACAAGGGAAACAAAAATGAACGTCATAGCTCCTGCGTTCAAAAAGTTCACAATTTGGTAGAGAAAGTTCTCCCTTTGAAAACCTGACAAAATAAGTGGCCCCCCTCCCCAAAAATTGCTCAGCTGAAACGGACACAAGATTTTGCATTCAACTTGTAAGGTTCGCAGACTCCTGGAATTCTACTCACTGAGTTTCTAAAATTCCCTAGATTCTGAGGTTAGGATCCCTGCATGAAACACAGTCTTGTAATTGCAAAGCAAAGACATACAGAAGGTAAGGAGAAGGATGAAGATGGGTACCAGCATGCCCTCCTATGGGTTAGGAAAGACTTCCATTGGAAAAGATGTTAGAGCCATGTCTTGAATGATGGATAGAATTTTGCCAGGAGAAGAAACAGGAGCGGTAGAGATTAAGATGACAGTGTTAGGAGAAGCATGGAAGTATGAAAGAACACGTCACTTCAGGCAATTGCGAGAACCTTGCATAGCTGAGTGTGGGATTGGGAGGAAGTTTGGTGGGGTGGGGGATTGTCAAATGATACCGGAGAGGTAACTAGGTCTAGAACTTTGCGTGTCGTGCAGAGGAGAAGGTCTTTCTCCTGTGGTGGCAGGGTTTTATTCATGGAGGAGTAATCAGATTTGTATTTTGGAAGGAACTTTCTGGTGGTGATGCTGAAGGTGACTTGGCGTCAGCAGACCTGGAGCAGTTACTGTCCGAAGAAGGTGGAGTGATGAAATTTAAGGGGGTGGGAGGTACAGCCTGGCGTGATATTTAGAAAAGAGAGTCAGTGGGACTTTGCGGCTGATTGGATGTGGGGTGAATGAGAGAAAGAGGTGAGGATAAACTCCAGGCTTCTGCCTTAAGCAACTGAGTAGTGATGGTGCCATGTTTAGGTCTCCCCAGGGCAACCTCCGTGGCATGAACACTACAGGGCTTCAAACCGGTTTGTTCCGGTTCAAACCCTGCTGAGAATTTGCATTTCCACCCCCAGATATACTGATAATCTACATTTTAACAAGATCCCCAGGGGACTCTTAGGTATCATAAAAATTGAGAACCACTGCTTAACCAGTGGATCTCAGAACCGGTCCCTGACCAGCAGCTTTAGCATCTTCTGGGAACTTGTTAGAAATGCACATTCTCAGCAGGGGTTTGAACCGGACCGAACCGGTTCAAAGCCCCTGGAATGCCAATGCAATAAAATAAAAGTGTTTATGGACCATATCTATTTTTTCATTTAAAATGAAATAATCTTTTGTAAATGATAAAATGCGATTTTCTTACAACTTACATTACCTAGCAGATTAGGTCGAAGAATGTTAATAAGAAAACAATGCTGCTTTTTAATCACAAAAATGTTATATCTGTGCAGAAACACCGAGGCAGCTTCCGAGTCTTTCTTCGTGAAATAGGAGCATGGACTATTTTAAGAAGGTAGGTTGGCGCATGCAGTCCGGGTACAGCAAGTTACTCGTTACTGCCTAAAGGATCCTGGGAGAGCCTGTGCTTGGCAGGAAGGTGAGAATTCCATTACAGACCTGCTAATGTGTAGGCTTTGTGTAAAGCGGACTTTTAATAAATATTGAATTGCTTACACAGAAATTTTCTTTGGTAGTAGGATCCTTGTGTATTATAAAGCTTAACACAGATATAAAAATATCTGTGAAGGGCACAATCCACTTACAATTAGTTGCATTTCAAACTTAATATAACAGAGCAGTGGACTTTCAATGAATTTTTTTATAATTGGCTTATTAAGATATAATTCACATGCCATACAATTCACCTATTTAAAGTGTGCAATGCTTCCAATACATTTTTTATTTACTTTTAAAAACATTTGTTTTTTCTTTTTCTTTTTAAAATTTAATGGTATTTCTTTTGTAATCAGAAAAAAAAAAGTACGTACGTTTAAAAATTTGTATATCAGTCCTGGTGCATAAGGAATTTTTTTTGCGGGGGGAGTGTTCCTCTGATTATAGAAGCAAAGAGAAAATACATACTTATCTGGGTTTAAATTAATGAAAACGAAAATGTGGTGAAAATAGTATCACAAAAAGTGACAAGTTTAGTGAGAAGAAAAGACTAAAGGTGAGTTGTCTTAATAGCTTTCTCCAGTGTGCTGCTAGGTAAGAAAAACTCGCTGCCGTCAAGTCGATTCTGACACATACCAAGTCTGTAACACAGAGCAGAACTGCCGCATAGGGTTTCCAACGCGCAGCTGGTGGATCTAAACGGCCGACATTTTGGTTACCAGCCAAATGCTTAACCACTGCACCACCAGCATTTCCGCTGGGAAGGGAGACCAGATTAATTTACAGAACGTCACCTCCCTATCAAGGGGTTAAGGAGAAACTGCCCCTGCCAATCACCCTCCCAGCTAATGGCTGATAGGTTGTGACGGATGTATCTCACCCAGGATAGTGGTGATACTGTATTAAGAGGGAAAAAAACAAATAATAGCCTTGGGGTTTAAAGTGAAGTATCTAGCTACAGAAAAGCTCAACGTAACCATTTACTGTGCCTACAGAGTAAGGAAAATTGGAAGGTTTTGAGAATTTTGAATGCAACTTCACATCATGCGTTAATGATGTTTGTGATGGATGGAATCGACCTAAAGAACATGTTTTTTGCTGAAATAACAGTGCACAGAAAAAAATATATAACCCTTTTCCTATGTAATTGACAGAATTGTCCACAAAAATTGAACTTTTCTGGTTTACCCTAAGATGTTGGAAGCCAGGAAGACAATGGGCATTTACACAGACTTACATATTGTGGCCCAGTAGTTAAGAGCTAGCCTGCTAACCAAAAGGTCGGTAGTTCAAATCCACCAGCCGCTCCTTGGAAACCCTATGGGGGCAGTTCTACTCTGTCCTGTAGGGTCACTATGGGTCAGAATCGACTCGACAGTAACAGGTTAGGTTTGGTTTATATACTGATAATGAGAAGCCCTGGTAGCTTAAGCGCTCGACTGCTAACTGAAAGGTCAGCTGTTCGAACCCACCAGCTGCTCCTAGAGAGAAAGATGTGGCAGTCTGCTTCTGTAAAGATTCACAGTCTTGGAAACCCTATGGGTGGTTTTACTGTGTCCTATAGGGTATTTATGAATCAGAATCCACTTGTTGGCAACGGATTTGGTTTTTGGTATATACTGATAATTTGTCGAAAACAGCTGTTCCTTTCCAAGACTGCATACGGGTGTATAGTGGGAGAGGGGATTAGACATATTTGCTCCACCCCATCCTGATGTGCCTACTAGACTAATTGTTCTTAAATGTAGCTTTTATCGTGTTACTTCTGGGGATAAAGGCCTATAGCACCTGGCTGCTCGCTGCCTGCATCTGGCTTTCAAGCCTGCCGTAATCAGTCACCATTCCAACTGGCCTGTAACGAGGCTTCTCTCCTCATTGTTTCAGGTATACAAAACACTCATGCTTGTGTCTGAACGTTGGTTTATATTATGTAACTTCCTACTGTATTTGCTTTTAATAAAGTCCGATTTGGCGTCGTGTCCTCTGCTTACAATAATAGATGCTGAAAAAACAGCCTTACAGTGTTTTTTCCCCCCAAAGAGCATTGTCCATTATAATGCTTTGTTTGCCCTTTATGAGAATTCACGGAGGAACCTTCGCCTACACCTCTCTGCTGCACAACCAGTGTGTTTGTTTCTTATAGAAATTACTATAGTAACGAATTAGTTTCCCTTGGATACTTTGGAGCCCTGGTGGTGCAGTGGTTAAGAGCTCAGCTGCTCACCAAAAGGTCGGCAGTTCAAATCCCCCAGCTGCTCGCTGGAAACTATGGGGCAGTTCTACTGTGTCCTGTAGGATCGCTATGAGTTGGAATTGACTCGATGGCAATGGGTTTGGTTTTGGTTTTGGCTGCTTTGGCCACTAGGAAACTTGGAATCACCCATGCATCTCTTCTTTAGCACTGAATAGATTCTTATGACATGGCTTTATTTGTATTAACTTTCAATTGGCCTCGCTTTATTGTTCTGGCCTTGGGAGTGGGTTGGTCCTCTTTGCCTTTTAAAATAATTTAATCATGTATTTTTGCAAGCCATTTCAAATCCCTTTTGGATTTAGGTGGAATAAACATTTTTTAAAAATACTATTCAATTTGCTTACAGCCTTTTATTCTTCCCCTCTTTTTATTTAAACCTCACCCAGCCCTCAAGCCCACCTTTCCCATGCACCCCGTCACTCTTCGTTGACCTCCTTTTTCTCTGAGTTCTTGTGTTAATAAAATGTTGCACTTTATCAAATAAGATTTTGAACTACTTGTTAGGGTTTCACGTGTATTAGTCCTGTTGTCCCAGGTTATGTATTTTTCAGAGGTGGTGTTGTTACTTGCTGTCCAGTTGCCTTCGACTCACAGTGACCTGATGTACAATAGAACAAAACATTGCCGGTTCTGTGCCATCTCCATGATCATTGGTCTGCTCTAGTCCACTGTTGTGGCCACTGTGTGTTTTGAGTGCCTTCCATGCTAGGGGGCTCATCTTCCAGCACTACATCAGATAATATTTTAGTATGATCCATAATGTTTTCATTGGCTAATTTTCAGAAGTAGATTGCCAGACCTTTCTTTCTAGTCTGTCTTAGTCTGGAAGCTCTGCTAAAACCAGTCCACCATGGGTGACCCTGCAGTATTTGAAATATTGGTGGCATAGCTTCCAGGATTATAGCAACATGAAAGGCACCGTGGTACGAAAAACTTACACATGGGTGATGGTTTTTAATGGTAGGGACCATGATTCATGCTTTTCTGAATCATCGAATGCAACGATTTTGTATCAAGAAATGCTTCCTTTTTGTAATAAATGCTCAGTTTTAGCTAATTAATCCACAGAGCACTGCAGGAACCCATTTTTATTTGTCTACAGCAGCCTACATTTGTTTAATCCTTGCAAGACCATTCAGTCATTCAATGATGTATTGAGCTCCTCCCACATGGTGTTCTTTGACAGAGAGTCAGTCCATCTTCGAAACACCGTTTGAGATGAACGGTAAGGTCCTGGCAGGGCCAGGCCCAGTCTGCAGCAACTTGGGGATGGTAGGGTAGGTTTTGTCGAGAGTCGGATACTTAGGGACCACTCCTACAACAGGCGGGACACCAAGTTTTCATCCAAAGACAAAATCCGAGTGAAAGGCAGACACTGAAGGTCCGACATGCCCACGCCCAACAACGTAGAGTTGGGCTCTGACCAAGGTGAGCAACTCGTCTTGGTTTGCTGCACACTGTCCTGGCTTTAAAATCGAAAGTCCTACATCTCAACAACTCTCTCCGGCTGCCCTGGTTGAGTCCAACTCATAGAGTCTCTGCAAGACATGGTAGAACTCCCCACCCACAGGGTTGCCAAGGCTGTACATCTTTACGGAAGCCGACTGTCACATCTTTCTTCCGCAGAGCGGCTAGTGGGTTCCAACTGCCAGCCTGTCTGCTGGTTAAAGCCAAGCGCTTTAACCATTGCGCCACCGGGGGCCCTACCACTCCCTCCAACCAAAAAAAACTCTCTCAGACCTAGGCAAATCCGAAGCGTTGGTGACCGGAGCGCCAACCCCAACTCTCCACACCATGACTACATTTCCCACTGAGCAGCGCGCCCGCGCCTCCTCCCGTCTGCCTCAAGACTACAAGTCCCAGCATGCAGCGCAGCCCTTCCGTGCAGCCATTGGCTGACCGGTGTCCCTCGCTTGCGTCTTCTCGGACTCGACGCCTGGGAGTCCGTAGGCTTTGCGTCAGCGCGATGACGCCATACGTCTCGCTTCTCTTCGCGTCCACCTGGATTGCCAGAGTCAGGCGACAGGAGGAGGCGCGGAGCGGGGTGTTTGTGTGGCGCTTTGGTTTCCCTTGGCGCCGCAGTGGTGTAAGAACGCGAGGAACCTGGAAAGGGCCGCCATTCCCAGCCCTCTTTCTTCCGAGTTTGCGATTTCGAGGTCTCCAAGATGGCCAAAGTCTGTGCCATTTTTGGAGGTTCCCGGGGCATTGGCAGGGCGGTGGCCCAGTTACTGGCCCAGAAAGGCTACCGACTGGCGATTGTCGCCAGGAATCTGGAAGTGGCCAAAGCCGCCGCCGGGGAGCTCGGCGGTAGGTACCGAACTGCAGTTGTCCATTTGTGCGGCTGCGTTCCAGGCACCTGGAGTCTCTCCGTGTGTAAACCGAGCGGGTGTGGCCCCGATGGCACTGAGGTTTGGCCGTTGAGCGAGGCAGAGTCCGTCCCTAGTGCAGGCTGCGGCGTGCGCAGAAACCCCGCACCACCCACCCGGCGCCCGGCACAACAAGCCGTCACGCTGCCCGTGGGAGGGCTCAACACTGGGGCAGTCTGGCGGGGCCCATGAATGTGCACGCACTCACCTCCTGCGGCCAGGGCTAACCGTGAGGGGCTGCTTTGTTTGGTCATGTGGTAGGAGCGAGTCACACGACAGTTAGCTTTCTGCAGGGCAAAGGGCGCCCCGGGCGGCTGGGCGGAAAGGAGTTCAGGCAGGAAAGTAGGCGTGGCGGGGACACAAACGGTTCCCTTCAGCTCTGCTGAGGGCAGTTCCTGCCCCTGTGCGGATGCAAGACGCGCTGTTTCAAAGAGAAATCCTTTTCATTACCAGCCACTTTGGGGATTTACCAGACTGGCTTTACTACATCCACAAACACTCAATAAGTTACTAAATTGTTTGGTGAATTTTGCGAATGGGCAATTGAAGTTGGCTCTGTCAAATTCCTTTTTACTCTATTTAAACCCCATTTTTTCCTCTGCTTATTAATAATGGATTAGTCATTATTTTGCATGTTTTGCTAATTTAAGTCTCTCTTGATGGTTAGGGGGAAATAGGGCTTTTGAAAGGTACTAAGAAGCTGTATTGGAATGGACAAAATAGAGGCCTTGGGGTACATCTCATAGCTATAACCTTGGAAATAACATTACCGTTTGTTTTGGTGTTACTAATTTAGCCTGATTGTTTACTCTGGATGGAAGACTATTGGGTTCTCGAAAAGACAACAACAAAAGCAAGTTATAGACCAGGAAGAATGTCAGTGAACGCTGCATACTGTATTCATTGCCGTTGTGCTGTTCTGAGGAAGGGAAAAAAGACTATTCAGTTGGGTAGAATGGAATCAGTGTCAAAGCTACAAATATTAAATGACTTTTAGAAAGCATTATGAACGGGAAAAAAGCCTCCCTCCCCACTATGGGAAAGTTTTAAGGTTCACTTTATGTAATAGTATTTTATTTCTTCCTGTTCCTCCCCTGGCCATCCCAGTTTGCTTACACTAAATTTCAGGAGAACAGGAACTCATTATTTACTCATCTTTTTTCTCTTGGGTCTGGATTAGCATGGGCCTAGTATATAGTAGATACTTAACATGTGTATTCAATAAATTATTAATTCCAGAAATAATTTATAAATAACTCTCCTCTCACTTTGTGTAGGTGGTCATTTGGCATTTAGCTGTGATGTCGCCAAAGAACATGATGTTCAGAGTACATTCGAAGAGATAGAGAAACATTTAGGTCGAGTTAACTTCTTGGTAAATGCAGCTGGTATTAACAGGTTGGTCACCGATTTAAGTAAGTTTATAATATGTTTTTGATTAGTGTGAATTAATATACTAAAATATTTACTTCCCACTGGAAGAAAACAAAACAGTGCCAGGTCCTGTGCCGTCCTCACAGTCCTTGCTGTTTGTGAACCCATTGTTGCAGCCACTGTGTCAGTCCATCTCGTGGAGGGTCTTCCTCTTTTTCACTGACCCTCTGCCTTACCAAGCATGATGTCCTTCTCCAGGGACTGGTCCCTACTGACAACATGTCCAAAGCATGTAAGACGAAGTCTCGCCATCCTCGCTTCTAAGGCACATTCTGGCTGTACTTCTTTCAGAACAGATTTGTTCATCCTTCTTGCAGTCTGTGGTATATTTAATACTCTTCACCAACACCATTAATTCAAAGGCATCAATTTTCCTTCAGTCTCCCTTAGTCATTGTCCAGCTTTCACATGCATATGAGGTAATTGAAAATATCATGGCTTCAGTCAGGTGCACCTTAGTCCTCAAAGCGACCTCATTGCTTTTTAACACTTAAAAGAGGTCTTTTGCAGTAGATTTGCCCAATGCAATGCATCTTTTGATGTCTTGACTGCTGCTTCCATGGGCATGGATTGTGGATTCAAGTAAAATGAAATCCTTAACAACTTCAGTCCTTCCGTTTCTCATGATGTTGTTTATTGGTCCAGTTGTGAGGATTTTTCTTTTCTTTGTGTTGAGGTGTAATCCATACTGAAGGCTGTGGTCTTTGATCGTCATCGGTAAGTGCTTCACGTCCTCTTCACTTTTAGCAAGCAAGGTGGTGTCATCTGCATATTGTGGGTTCTTAATGAGTTCTTCATATAGTTCAACTTCTCGGATTATTTGCTCAGTTTATAGATTAAGTATGGTGAAAGGATACGACCCTGCAGCACATCATTTCTGATTTTAAACCACACAATATCCCCTTGTTGTGTTCGAACAACTGCCTGTTGGTCTATGTAGCTAAAGCAGATGGAAGAAATCGTTCCACATGAGCACAATTAAGTGTTCTGTAATTCTCATTCTTCACAATGTTATCCATGATTTCTTATGATTCATAGTGTCAAATGCCTTTGCATAGTCAATAAAACACAGGTAAATATCTTTCTGGTATTCTGTGCTTTCAGCCAGGATCCATCTGACATCAGCAATGGTATTCCTCGTTCCACGACCTGATGAATCCGTCTTCACTTTCTGGCAGTTCCCTGTGGATGTACAGCTGCAACCGTTTTTGAATGATCTTCAGCAACATTTTACTTGTGTGTGATTTTGATATTGTTCAATTATTTCCACATTCTTTTGGATCACTTTTCTTCGGAATGGGCTTGTATATGGATCTCTTCCAGTCAGTTGGCCAGGTAGCTGTCTTCCAGTTTTCTTGGCATAGACAAGTGAGAGCTCCCACTGTTGCATCTGTTTGTTGAATCAGTGTTCTGTCACTTCCTGGAGGCTTGTTTTTTCCCTGTGCCTTCAGCGCAGCTTGGACCTCTTCCTTCGGTACCGTCGATTCTTGATCATATGCAACCTCCTGAAATGGCTGAACGTCGACCAATTCTTTTTGGTACAGTGACTCTTTGTATTCTTTCCATCTTTTAATACTTCCTGCATTGTTCAATATTTTGCCCATAGAATCCTTCAGTATTACAGCTTAAGGCTTGAATTTTTTCTTCAGTTCTTTCAGCTTGAGAAATGCCGAGCATGTTCTTCCCTTTTGGTTTTCCAGGTCTTTGCACATTTGATTATAATACTCTACTTTGTCTTCTTGAGCCGCCCTTGAAATCTTCTGTTCAGCTCTTTGACTTTATCATTTCTTCTGTTCGCTTTAGCTACTCTGCATTCACGGTCCTGTCGAGTTGCTTCCGACTCACAGTGACTCTCTGTACAACAGAATGAAACACTGCCTGGTCCTGCACCATCCTCACAATCATTGCTTTGTTTGAGCCCATTGTTGCAGCCACTGTGTCAGTCCATCTCTTTGAGGATCTTTCTCTTTTTCACTGATCCTCTGCTTTACCAAGCATGATGTCCTTCTGCAGGGACTGGCCCCTCCTGATAACATGTCCAAAGTAGTTGAGCAAGAGCAAGTTTCAGAGTCTCTTCTGATATCCATTTTGGTCTTATCTTTCTTTCCTGTCTTTTAAATAACCTTTTTCTTTCTTCACATATGATGTCCTTGATGTCTCCCCACAACTCATCTGGTCTTTGGTCGTTAGTGTTGAGTGCATGAAATCTATTCTTGAAATGGTCTCCAAATTCAGGTGGGATATACTCAAGGTTGTACTTTGGCTGTAGTGGACTTGTTTTAATTTTCTTGAGCTTCAAATTGAACTTGCATATGAGCAGTTGATGATCTGCTCTGCAGTCGGCCCCTGGCCTTGTTCTGACAGATGATATTGAACTTTTCCATCGTCGGTTTCTGCAGATGTAGTCAATTTGATTCTTGTGTAATCCATCTGGCAGGGTCCATGTGTTTATGTTGTTGAAGAAAGGTATTTCCAATGAGTAAGTCGTTGGTCTTACAGAATTCTGTCATGCAATCTCTGGTGTTGTTTCTATCACTAAGGCTGTGTTTTCCAACTACTGATCTTCTTAGTTTCCAACTTTCACATTCCAATCACCAGTAATTATCAATGCATCTTAATTGCATGTCTGATCAATTTCAGACTGCGGAAGTTGGTAAAAATCTCTGGCCTTAGTGGTTGGTGCGTAGATCTGAATCATAGTTGCGTTGGCTGATCTTCCTTTTAGGCACGTGGATATTATCTTGTCACCAACAGCATTGTGCTTCAGGATACATCTAGAACTATATCCTGAAAGGTGCCACTATTCTGATTTCTACCACCATAAGTAAGTTTTGCTGGTTCATGAACTTCATACGGATGGAATCACAGAGTGAATATACCTTTTAAAGATGAACTTAGGACAGAAGTGATTTTGTTAAACAAGGTATAGCGTGGCAATTACTCAGATCATTCTAGCTATTTGGCTACGTGGCACTACTTGTTGCAGTTAGGAATATTTGCCCCTCCAGATAAAAGGGATTAAGAACCTGGCTTACTATTGTTACTTTTGCCTCTCGAGCGAAGTTGAGACTCTAATTCTAGGTATTAAATCTCACATACGAAGCACTTCTTGCACTCTCCTTTCAGTAGAATATGATTTTTGACTTTGTTTTATCCATCTTTTAAGTTACATGCTGTTTTTTATTTGTTTTGTTTTGTTTTTAGGGATAGCCTTTTGGTGAGAACTAAAACTGAAGACATGATAGCTCAGCTCCATACTAACCTCTTGGGTTCCATGCTGACATGCAAAGCTGCTGTGAAGACGATGGTTCAGCAACAACGAGGGTCTATTGTTAATGTAGGTGAGTCTTTACCTGTGTGGGTTTATAATCATCTCGGGTTGAGGTGGTGGGGGTCAGGTGCTGTCGAGTCAGTTTTGACTCTCGGTGATCCCGTGTGTGTCAGAGGAGAACTGTGTCCCATAGGGTTTTCAAGGTTCTGGTGTTTCGGAAGCAGATCTCCAGGCTTTTCTTCCGAGGTGCCTCGGGGTGGATTTGAACTGCCAACCTTTTGGCTTAACTCTTTGTACCACAAGGGGACTCCTAATTATCTCATAGCACCATAAAAATATATAATCCATAATCTAGAATTAATTTGTGTATATAACTGGGGTGAAATTTATCTTTGTCTTGTCTTTGGAAAAAAGGATTTAATGAACTGATTAATGGGTAAAGCAGGAATCAAAAACTCATGCCTGTAGAAGCTGGGTAGGTGTTAAATGAGCAAAGCCACCAGGTATTGGAGAAATGACAGCACAAGCCACGTGATAGATGGCAGAAGACGTTCAGCCTTGTTGTGCAGAAGCGGTATGGCATGGCAGGGCAACCACTGCTCAGATCCAGTAGATTGTTCCTATGCAGGAATGTGGTCCTAGTTTTTCCACCTAATTAGATTCTAAGAGAAATTGGACATCTTGAGTTTTATGTGAAACCTAATTTTTAAAATATGGGCAAGGAATTAAAAGTTTTTATATACCAGGGACTAAAAAATTACAGCAATCGCAGGGGTCACTGATAAATCTACTGCAGAGGTTTAACAATAAGTTTAAAATAATTTAAGAAAATATGTATTACACAGCATGTGTCAATTCGACATTTTCCAGATGCACAGCTTAGTGACATGACTTACATTAATAGGTGTGCACCCCTTACCCTTAATCTGTGCCAAATTTCCCATCCCCACACACAGAAACCACTGCTTCCCAAATTCATTGGCTTGCCTCCTGCCCTTGGTAACCCAAAACCCACTGCCTAGTCGATTCCAACTCATAGTGACCCTACAGGACAGAGAAGAACTGCCCCATGGGGTTTCCAAGGCTCTAATCTTTACGGAAGCAGACTGCCGCATGTTTCTCCCACGGAGGGGCTGGTGGGTTCTAACTACTGACCTTTCGGTTAGCAGCTGAGTGCTTATCGGCTGTGCCACCAGGGCTCCTTCCTGCCCTTGGTAACCACCAGTAAACTTTGGTGTCTGTGTACTTGCCTGTACTTGTCGTTTTATGTAAGTGAGGGCATACAGTATTTGTCCTTTTTGTGATAGACTTGTTTCATTCAACATCACGTCTTCACGGTTCAAATTGACGGAAGCATCTCAGTGGGTTAGATGAGAAGCTTAGGGAGCAGTGAGTTTATGTTAATGGTAGTGGAATAATTTGGAAAAGGATAGTGGGACCGGTTACAGAACTTGAAGAATGTAAACAGTGTCATCGAATTGTACATGTAGAATTTGTTGAAACCGTGCATCCTTTGCTGTGTATATTTTCACCCCCAAGAAAAATTTTTAAAAAAACTTAAGAAAAGTTTGAGTTTTTTTAAGAATGGCCGTTGGTAACCCCTGGTCTTCAGGTCATTTTTCCCACGGGAAGATAAATTAAGTCGTATGTACCTGCAGGTTTTGAAATGCAAAGTAACTTGAAATTGTGTTTCAGTTTGGTAGTTTGAACACAGTGATATATCCTCTGCCTTTTAATTTCAAGTGGTAATACCTTAAAAGGCCACAAAAAGAGGATGATGCGCCATTAAAGTAAATGACCTTGTTCCTTTTAATATTGGAAATGGCCTTCCAACCCAGAATTCAGGGCTTTTCTCTTTTGAAAATAAAAGTGTACTGTGCTAATAAACTAAGGGGGGAATTTAAAAAGATCACTTTTGACATTTATCCTTCAAAAATATAAAGAATCAATTTTTCTACCTTTGAAAGAGATTATTAAATGAGTAGCCCTACGGGTAACCCAGCTGGATAATAACTTTTGGTTCTTGTAAGTTGGCACACTGACCAGTATGTATAACCTAATAAGGTGAGGTATATTTCTTTAACTCTGAAATATCCCGTTTTTAGGTTTATTAAAAAACAAAACAATCCTCCAAAAACACAGGTCATTCCTTCATACACACACACACCCACCTACACACCTTTTAGAATTCTAATACACAAAAATAAAAATGGATAATTGAAAATAAACTAAGAGAATCTTATTATTAAAAGGACTACTTTAAACTGCTAGAAAGTTCATTGAAATTTCAGAGATTATCATTTACTTTAGTAAGTTTTTGACCAGATGAACAATCGTGTATAGCGTACATCAGAAGCCACGAAAGCTTCCTGTTTGGCATTTCTTCCATATTTTTCTTTCCTTTTTCTGTCTGTCTGTATTGCTCTTTCTCCCAAATACCCCTTTCTCTGTTCATCTGCATTTCCTCCGTCTGGTGTCTCTTTTCTCTTTTTCGATCTTTCAAAGTTCTCGTCCTTTGTCACTAACTAGCTGTAATATATTATAATGTAGATAAATATCTTAATATTGGGCTATTGGTTTTAGTATAAAAAGTTTTCTTTTTCTAAAAATCTTAATATTGAGCTATTGGTTATAACATAAAAAGTGTTTGGGATGTTTTCTTTTTCTAAAATAAAATTACTTTTTAAAGGATTTTGTGAAGTTCTTCTTTAATTTTTATGTCATAGGTACAGGTCAGTGGTGCAGAAAATTACTTCCTCACTTTTGTTTTGCAAGAATTTATTTGCGTACTGTTGATATTTGAATTACAAATTATTCTTACATGTTTGTTACACGAGGCTGTCCAGTTATCTTTACTGGGCAACACAAGTTATATCACTGAAAGTAACTGAACTGCAGTTTTACAAGAAGGTTTTATAATTGAAGCTTTGCTAATTTAGATTGACTGTAGTTCAAATTTAATGAGATTTATCTTCAAATGAACTTTTTTTTTTTTAAGTGGAAGTGAACACTTCCTTATTCTGTATTGTAGAATCATAAAATGACTTAACTTCTGTTTGACTTTTCTGGTTCTTGACCTCTTCCTGCTGGAAGCCTTTATAAACATTACAGAATTTTTATTGTATCTGACCTCCTCCTCTTTCACTTAAAGAGCGACATCTCAGCCCCCTGCCTGGCATCTGAGCTGTCACACCACGTCTTTCAGATCCTGTTGTCTGTGTGTATCTGGAACAGACTCGAGCTCTGTGTCTTACGATCCAAATGACAATGGTTAGAATTTCTGATTTTAGCAAAGGACAGTGTAAAATGGTTTTACTTTTTTTATTTGTTTCTTTAGTATAAATTATCCGAATTTTCAAACAACCTCATAAATTTGTTGGTATTTTACTTTGTTTTTTTCTTTCCCCCCTAGGAAGTATTGTTGGTTTAAAAGGCAATTCTGGCCAGTCAGTGTACAGTGCCAGCAAAGGAGGATTGGTTGGATTTTCACGTGCTCTTGCCAAAGAGGTAGCGAGAAAGAAAATCAGAGTCAATGTAGTTGCTCCAGGTCAGTGTAAACTTCTTATTAAATAGCATTATCATTATGATTGTTTATAGAGAAGGAAGCCATTAGCTAGTCTTTTAATCGGTACTCATTGCTTGACATCTAGATAGAATAGTTCTAAAATGATTATGAAAAGAGTGAAATAATGAACTGGTGACTAAAAAAAAAAATATTTTACATAAAATCTTTATTTTTAGGTGTTCCATTAATGATGGAATCTTAAAGGTGGAGAGGATCATAGAGGTGATGTCTTCCTCTCATTTCTGCAGTTTAGAAAATGGGGACCTAGGAGACAGAAAGACTTGTCCCAGATCACCCCGCTAGATATGGCAGGACTGTTACTAAAAGCCTGATCTTTTGATTTCCAGCTAAGGGAAGCTGCAAGGTAATGCCCTTCAGATTTCTTTTTATATCATTACAGGTTTTAAGTCTTTTTGTTCTTTTGCTAATTTGGTCTTTCTAAAATATCTAGAGTCTTCAGATTTCTTCAGTTTTACTGTTACATTATTTGCATCATTTTTGCCTGGATTAGTGAGGAGAGTTCTAAAAAGGTGATAAAACTCAAATCTGTGTTATTACACATTAGCTTGGTGTGATAGAAATTTTGGTTAGTTGTTTACTCGACTTTTGAGTAACACGAGTATTTTCAAATACTTCTGTCAGTTAGCCATGGAATCTTTGTTCTAGCTTACTGTAGCTATTTAAGAATTGATTATCTATGTATTTATTTTGGTTCACTGGTTGTTTCTAAGAATGTAGGCTGAAGTAGACTTTCCATTTCAAGTCACCGATGGCCCCAGCTTGGACCCTGGAATTGATGTTTTACTTGGCACTATTGTTGAACCAGCAGATAGCAGGAATTTGTGAACGTGTCCTGGGAAGCCTTTTGCTCTGTGTGCCCTCATCCCAATTCATTCTTGAGGCATGGAGATTAGCTAAATTTAGTCATTCCAAATCCATGAGCATCTGATAAATGACTATGGGTTAGATGCATTTATTTTTTGAAAAAAGGACCAAAAAAGATAATCCAAAGGCTGCGCTGTCATTATCTTGGCATTGCCTTCTATTTGTGTATGCTTTATGCAAGTCAGCTGATTTTAGTGTTCACCTAGTTTAACCATATGAGGGAATGTAGATTACGTATTTGTGCTTTGGACTGCGTGTATTTGCTACCTTCTCTTTCAGGGACTGGAATAGCATGGGTAAGAAAGAATTAATCCTAGTTCATGATGATTTAAAAGCTGAATGGTTTAGGGGTAACGGAAGTGCTCCCAACTCTTTATAACTCAATTCAGCAAACTTCCAGGAGTGTCTCCATGTGCAAAGGCGGTGCTAGGTCCTGAAGTTATACATACGACTGGGATGTTTCTAACACAAAGAGCTAAGTATAGTGGGAAAGACAGGCATGTAAACAAATAATTACAGTGCCGTGTGATAAATGCAGTAATTGAGATACATACATGATGCTATGGGAACGCTGAAGAAAGAATGTTAATTTTGCCTAATGTGAACTGGTTGCCAGAGCTGCAGGCTGAATAGCGGGAGTCCAGTTTGTACGCAAAAGCAAGGTTTAAGGGTGTTATGTAAGTGTGTTGATATAGTTTGTCTTAAGGATCTTATTTTTCAGTGTAATTTATACTACAGGGGAAAAAACTGTTGCCAAAAACGTGGCCATTTATATATTTATCATATTATATTAGTTGTATAGCAGGTTTCATAGTATGAGTATACTTCATTGGTCAAAAATAAAGTAAATTGAAATAGAATTAAATTGATTATTTATTAATTTTATTTTGGATAATAATTTCAACTAGGTTCTTCAGTGGATCTTTTAATAGAGCTAACAAACATCAGAATTAACAAATACGTTTCTTTTTATGTCAGCTTTCCTAAAAAACCTACTACCATCATGTCTATTCTGACTCACGGTGACCCTAGAGGACAGAGTAGAACTGCCACGGAGTTTCCAAGGCTGTAATCTTTATAGAAGCAGACCGCCACATCTTTCTCCCGCAGAACGGCTGGTGGGTTTCAACTGCCGACCTTTTGGTTATCAGCCGAGTGCTTAACCACTGCCCCACCAGAGCTCCTTTGAGTTTTCCTAGTCACCTTCAAGTGGAGGTTTCAATTAGCAGGAAAATCGTTAACAAGCAGATCATAACAGGAAAAGCAAACCCATTGCCATCGAGTTGATTACGACTCATAATGACCCTATAGGACAGAGTAGAACTGCCCCATAGGGTTTCCAAGGACTGGCTGGTGGATTCAAACTGAACACCTTTTGGTTAGCAGCCGAGCTCTTAACTACTGCACCACCAGGGCTTCTTATAGTATATTAAAAAAAAAAAAAAAAAAAAAAAAACCAAGCCAAACCCATTGCTGTCAAGTCACTTCTGACTCATAGTGACCTTTTAGGACAGAGTAGAACTGCCCCGTAGGGTTTCTAAGGAGCGGCTGGTGGATTTGAACTGCCAATCTTTTGGTGAGCAGCCAAGCTGTGTGTCTGATGACGGTATAGAATACAAGGCTGTTTTGGTACAGTGCCCTGGGCTAAAGATACGTTTACAGATGAGGACAGTGTGATTCCTCAGCTTTTTGTTTGGCATAACACTGAAATTTGATAGAGCCTGGATTACTTTATAATTTGAGACTAGCTTCATATTTTTTGACTTAATTTCTTATAAATTGGGGAAAGATGCATGTATGAGATTTTAAAAACTGATGATAAGGATGAGAGAAATGCCCTTGGGTCTTTGGACACGTCCTTGTCCTCCAAATCAGACGTCATCGTCTTAAGAGGAGAAGCCGATACTGGTAAGTTTGTGCCATCCTTTCAGCCTGGCCTCTGAGACCTACTTTTAGGCTTTTAGTGTAGAGTCTAGTGATGGCTGGCTGCTGTCCCATGAGGTTTGTCCTTCCCAGTATGCACTCACAGGTCTGAAGAGAGGCTGTGACAAGCTTCCACCAATGAAATGACACGCTTATCATCCACACTTGGGCAGTGGAGGGAGACTCTTCATGTGAGGTGGGTGGCTGGACATCATGATGCCAGAACTGGACTCAGAGGGCACCGCTCTCTCATTTCCTACCTGGCTTAACACGGACACAGATCGTAGCAAAACTGAGTCCAGGATGTAATGTTTAATAAGACTTCAAAACTTGAGGATAATAGCCTTTATTTGCTCCATATATCTGGTTTACTTGGATGGTTGTTTTGGGAAGCCATAGATCGCAATCTGTCCTCATGGCCCATCTCATTGCCCGATTAGGGTCTGTGCCCTGGAGCAGTCGAGCCAATGAAATGTACTTCAAGTCAGAAAGAGTGAGAAAATTTATTTAGGAGATGGTCACCAATGGGGATCCGACAGCAATGCAGGCTATCTCTGTGGAGTCCCGAAAGTCATTTTTACATTAGAGCTTATATATGCTTTTTACAAAGGTTAGAAGTGTCTTCGTAGCCTGCAGATGGCATGGCCGAATGAGTTATTCATTACAAGGTAATTACAAGAAACTCTTTATCATACTAAAGAGATACATGCTGGACATCTCCTTATCAGGCTAAAGACATAATGTCAGATATCTGGGTGCTGCTCTTCCTGTGGGGGGTTGTAAGCCACAGGTGGCCGGACAGAGCAAAACAAAGCCATTAACAAAGGTGTGCGGAAAGGAGAAGGCAAAGGAAAAGAAAAAAACCTTACCGGTTCGTCATGGTGTTAGGAGTGTCAAGCTCTCAGTTGCCCATTTTGAAAAGGAGAAAACATACTGGGGAGTATTAGGGTCCCAATCTCATTACTGGAAGGCCGTCTTTCCATCTCACTGGGATTGCCCTTGAACTTGTATCACTACCTAAGTCTTCCTTACTGTCTCAGGTGTACCTTCCACTATGGCATGCCACGTTATAGAATCTGCCTTTTTCTCAAGGTGAAAACACCTGCAAATGGTCACTCACAGGCTGTGTGGCCTCACCCTTTATCCTCAGTGAGACAAACATCGGGACTAACATCCAGCCAGAAGCAGATCAGATCAGTTACTTTCAGCACAGCATTGATGAAAACCCAGACGAGCGCCAGGGCTTCTTAAGCTGGAACTGTCTTAGCCTCCGTACAGCTAAAAATGTACCAACGGAGGGTCCTCTTAGGGGAGCTCACTTTACTAGACTTCAGGCCAACTAAGGGAGTAGTAGTAGTAGAGCCCATTACCTGTCAGTTTGTCTTACTGTGGTGGCTTACCTGTTGCTGTGATACTGGAAGCTCCGCCACCGGTAGATCAGATACCAGCAGGAGAACATGAAGACAGTGCAGGACCAGGCAGTGTAGTGTCGCCATGAACCGGAGCCGGCTTGACCGCAGCTACTGACAATAGTCACCCATCAGAGTGGATGAACCGGAGCCGGCTTGACCGCAGCTACTGACAGCAACAGTCACCCACCAGAGTGGATGAACCGGAGCCGGCTTGACCGCAGCTACTGACAACAGTCACCCATCAGAGTGGATGAATCGGAGCCGGCTTGAC
>NW_004444156.1:2335081-2414701 GCF_000243295.1 Trichechus manatus latirostris
TACTGACAACAGTCACCCATCAGAGTGGATGAATCGGAGCCGGCTTGACCGCAGCTACTGACAACAGTCACCCATCAGAGTGGATGAATCGGAGCTGGCTTGACCGCAGCTGCTGACAACAGTCACCCATCAGAGTGGATGAACCGGAGCCGGCTTGACTGCGGCTACTGACAACAGTTACCTATCAGAGTGGGCAGTAACATTTAATGTGTCCTAGTCAAACGGTCTTTTTACCTCAAAATGCTGACTTTAAGACAAAGCCACCAGAGCCAGTTGGGAGTTGAGCCTGGAATTTGCTAAGCCATATCCAAAAGATTTCTCTTGAAAAATATTTCTACTGTAGTTTATTGGTTTTTTTTAAAAAGATTAAAACAGATAATTGATTTCCTTATGAGAGCTTGAAAGGTTGCGGGAAAATATTTTATGCTTATTTTGCTAGAGCTCAAAAATTGCATGGACTAAAGCTTAATAGTATCGTAAACTCTTTGAGAAGATAACATGAACGTCTAAATGTTGCTTTTATAACTTTGAACCATTCCATTTTTCTAATGAATTATTAAAAGTAATCAAAACACAAAGAAATTGAAACATAAGGTTTACCCCAGCAGTCATTCTGTATGCATGCAGGGAGATCATTTTGTTTCTAAAACCAAAGGGGCCGAAAGTTTATTAAAAAATTAACCTTTGAATTAGCTCGAAACAGTGATATAATATTTGATTATTTCACGATTTAATAGACAGTTTACAAACTGGGGACGTGTCCCTATCTCTGCAAAAAGATAAAATGCTCCAGAGGACTGGAGATTTTACAAAAGCTTAGACGTAATTTTTGCTTAATAAATACAAGTTTCCATGGTGAAAGCGTACTCCGTAGTTATTGAGTTAGCATTTAAAAAATAACTCCTGAAAATTTGGCCTTTCTGTAGCTATGAGACTTCTTGAAATTAAACTAAGGAAGCACACAGTCTTTTTCATCGATTCATGAGGTACTATATTTTACGTGAATAACATGCATGTTATACGCTTTTTGCCAGCTGTGCAACCCCCTCGTGCATTATTTTCCTGGGCACAGTATGCGCATTATACGTGTGTGTACGTTATTTACATGGACATGTTACTTGCGAAAAAATGTGGTAATAAGTTTGTCATTGACTGCCTTTTTTGAGCCAGAAAAGGCAAATTGACAGTGTTGCTGAGTCGTAAGTATTTCCTGGTAGAAAAAACAAGTCAGTACTTTTGGAGTTTGGGTCAGGTGTTTACAGTTAATTTTTGGGCTTATGGGTAAGAGAAACCCCTTAAAATCAGAGGAAGATGTCTGTTATTAATAAATTAAGGTGATTTTCTTTCTAGTCTCCTCTCTGAACCAGCTTTGAAAATAAGTGTGCCCGAAGAAAAACCTTTAGGTATCAAGAGCCTCCATGATAGTGCTCCTCAGATGAGTGGGTTGCCTACTGGCTCTTCCCTGTAAATTAAGTTTCCCTTTCAGTCCATTTGGGATCCCGCAGTTACCCAGTGTTGTCATCACGTGCGTCAGCTGTGTCTCCTTTTAGTCTTTATCCCTTCTGGCCATCTCATTGTTCTTAAGGATGAAAGAGAGTGAAGGAAACAGTGCCGACTTTTCAAGTAAATACATGGTTTTACCACAGAGGATATTGTATTTCACAGTGTAATCAAATGAAACGCAAATCATACCAAATTAGTTTTATTATTCCAGGCCCTCATGATAGAATCTAAAGTTAGTACTGTGTGTCTTTTTTTAGTAACGTTTTATCTGAATATTTAAGTAATATATATCTGTTGTAGACAATTTGGAAAAAACAGGAAGGTACAAAGAAGGAAGTAAAAACTATCACCTGTAATTCCAGTATATAGTGAGAATCTGTTAATATCTTGGTATAGAATTTTTTCAGTCATTAGCATATATGTCTCAGTCATCTGGTGCTGCTCTAACACAAATACCACAGATGGCTGGTTTTAACAAAGAAAAGTTTATTCTCTCACAGTCCAGTAGGCTACAAGTCCAAGTTCAGGGCGTCAGCTCCAGGCGAACGCTTTCTCTCTCTGTTGGCTCTGGAGGAAGGTCCTTGTGATGCATCAGTCTTCCTTTGCTCTGGGAACATCTCAGCACAGGAACCCCAGGTCCAAAGGACGCACTCTGCTCCCAGCACTGCTTTCTTGGTGGTGTGAGGTTCCCATGTGTCTCTGCTCACTTCTCTCTTTTATATCTCAACAGAGATTGCATTAAGACACTAATCTTGTCAACCTCATCAGTATAACCTCATCACAGTGATAGAATTTACAACACATGAGATCACATATAATCTCATCATAGTGGGAGAGTTTACAACACATAAGGACATCACATCAGATAACACAGTCATACAATACTGGGAATCATGACCTAGCCAAGGTGCTACACACATTTCTGGGGGGACACAATTCAATCCATGACAGTATATTAGGTTTTTTTTTTATTTTTTATTTTTTAATATTGGTATAACTGAACTCATTTGTAACCTATGCTTCCATAGAGACTGTAGCCTTGGAAACCCTATGGGGCAGTTCTACTCTGTCCTGTAGGGTTGGTATGACTCAGAATCAACTTGATGGCAACAGGTTTGGTTATTTTGGTTTTATACACAGGTATTATTTTTCATTATCATTTTAAATACTCTTCTATAGCATCATTTTTAATACCTGGCCATTTTCTGTTGTATGGATGTGCTGTGATTTATTTATTCAGTTTGTAATTGAAAGAAATTCAGCTTGTTTCCAGTTTTTCCCTAATACAACTCTCATAGGCTTCATTATAGAAAAATCTATGATCATTTCTCACAAGGATTCAATGAAAATGTTTAGCAATTTATAAATGAAAACCTAAGGCAAAGAGAAGTTAAATAATTGCATAGTATTGTATAATACACCAGCGGCCTAATCCTGATTCTTCATTAATCCACTGTTCAGTCCACATTCATTGTGGTACGTTAAATGGCAGTATGTTTAGGCTGATTTCTAGTTTGAGTTATAAATGATTTAGTTTTAACCAAAGTCCATTTGAAAGCTGTATTTTTGAGATTGCACATTAAACTTTTACTTCATACTCCTTTTGGGAGCAAGGGAGGATGAAGAAAAGACAGAAGGGAAAGATTAATCCAAAGGACTAATGGACCACAACTACCACGGCCTCCACCAGACTGAGTCCAGTACAGCTACACAGAGTCCAGCTACCACCACTGACTGTTCTGACCGGGATCACAACAGAGGGTCCTGGACAGAGCTGGAGAAGGATGTAGAACAAAATTCTAACTCGAAAACAAAAGACCAGACTTACTGGCCTGACAGAGACTGGAGAAATTCCAAGAGTATGGCCCCTGGGCACCCTAATAGCTCAGTAATGAAGTCATTCCTGAGGCTCAACCTTCAGCCAAAGATTAGACAGCCCCACAAAACAAAATGAGACTAATGGGGCACAACAGCCCAGGGACAAGGACTAGAAGGCAGGAGGGGACAGGAAAGCTGGTAATAGGGAGTCCAAGGTCAAGAAGGGAGAGTGTTGACATGTGAGGTTGTTAACCAATGTCATAAGGCAATATGTGTACTAACTGTTAATGAGAAACTAGTTTGTTCTGTAAAACTTCATCTAAAGTACAATTAAAAAAAAGAAAAGAAAACCAAAACCTGGTGCCATTGAGTTGATTCCAACTCATAGCGACCCTATAGGACAGAGTAAAACTGCCCCATAGAGTTTCCAAGGAGTGGCTGGTGGATTCGAACTGCCAACCTTTTGGTTAGCAGTCGAGCTGTTAACCACCATGCCACGAGGGCTCCATGTCTGACTTTTATTCCATCTGTTTTTCATGACCTTAAAAAGTTTATTGATCTTTTAAATGTTGTTTATTTCATGAGGATTATTTACTTTCTTTTGTAAAGTCTAAATAATTATATGGATTAAGTATTTTATTAGTAATATGTATTTGTATGTCTCAGACTAATCTCAGAAGATTTTCTCAATAAACCTACAGTTCTCCCTGGCATATATCTATGATATGAATTATTTAGAATTGGTTGTTTAATATCTTATGTAGTACATTATACTTTGTTTTAGAACATGTTCTCTGCAAAGTTTATTACATACACCAATACCATGTTAACTTTTGAATTTTTGTGTATGCTTGCATCAGAATTGAATATGACCATGAGGTGTTTTTTAACATGGATATTGGAAAAACTGCTCTTTCTAATCATCAGCTATCTTAGCTCTTGCAAATGGAGCTAATTTTTATCAGAATTGCCAAATCAGTCCTTGTGACCACTTCCGTGATGCCTTTCTTCCCTCTCCCCTACCTCCCACTCCTCTGCCCCCATTCAAGTGAAAATTAATCACTTCTGTGGAATTTTGTTTATATTTCTGTAAGGTATAAACTTTCCTACGTTGTAATTAGGTGTGCAAATGACTGTTGCCGCCATAAATTACAGGTTGCTTGAGGAATGGAAGTGTGTTTTATTCGTGTTGGGGGCCATATATTTTAGTGTTCAGTAAATGTTCACTGAATTAAATTGAATAAAAATGTAGACTTGGTTGCTTGATTACTAGCAAAACTTTATGTTTCCTAACAAGGCTTGTTAATAACCTCAAATTTTTAGGAGTGAATTAGTTTTTATTTTATTTTAAGTGTATATCTTAGTGCCTACCCTTTTCAACTAAATAAAACAAATATTTCTTTTTTAGGATTTGTTCACACAGATATGACGAAAGACTTGAATGAAGATCATTTAAAGAAAAATATCCCTCTTGGGAGGTTTGGAGAACCTATTGAAGTGGCACATGCGGTTGTGTTTCTTTTAGAATCACCATATGTTACAGGGCATGTTCTAGTAGTGGATGGGGGATTACAACTGATAATTTAACTTACAGATGAGTCAATAATAATGGTCGTTAGAATCAAGGGCACCCTTTGGCAATTATACCTACATGGGTGACATTTGCTAATCAAACCTATTGATGCTAGAAATGTTGATTTCTATCTTTATATAAATGTGTCTGAAAAGAACAATGTGTGACCAATAGTGTTTTCTAAAGAATACATATCATTTATCTTTGGTTATCTTATGGAATGTAGTAATATTAGTATATAGCCATTTTGCAAGTAATATAAACAGGTATCTTATTTGTCTTGAAAGTGGAAAAAATTATATTGTCTGATACTCATGGGTTATTTCATTTTGCCAGGCTGAACTTTCTAGAAGTTATGTTTATAGACCATTACCAAAATAAGAGTATTTAGAGGATATTGGTTGTCAATACTTTTAGTAATCCTGTGAAAGTTAAACATTGTATACACTGTATGCAAAAATATGCCTAGGATGATCAGTTTTTATACAGGTTGGAAAAAACAGTATCAGTTAGATAAAGACATGAATTTGGAGTCTGATTTCTTCTAGTGGTGTTACTCATGATTGAGTAGGTGGGCAAAATAATCTGCCAATTTAAGTGTGGTATAGTTGACCCATTCTATAGAAATTCTCATAAGTGATAAGGATTAATCCTTATATTAAGTTTTTAATATTTTTTACAGTAATGAACTGTATAGATCCCATGAATTTATGAAATATTTTTTTGCCTAGAAAAAACTCAGTGGAGAGAACTACTTAAAAATAGTATAAGAAATATGACATTTTGAAAATTAAGAGTATTTTCCACTAATGAATATAGTAATGATTCTCACCCTAAAATTTTAGAAAGGTACTAAACAAATAATTATTTACTTAATTACTTATTCTTTAAATAATAACTTACATAAATATGCAATAATAATGAAGTAAATGTCTCTACGTTACCACGATCGCACGGATCAGAGCTGCCTGCTGCAATAGCCAATTCTGAGACAGGTGAGGTCAGCAGCAAGAGTTTTATTATATATCAATATATAGGAGACAGAGGGGAATAGACGCCTCCAAAAACCTGACTCCTTGAACTGGAGACTGGCTGGAGGTTTTATGGGGACAGAATCATGATTCTTAAGAATTTGTGGAATGTTGGTTCCTCCTCAAGGTGGTCACCACGGTGGTCACGTCCAAGCTGACCTTTTACTGGCATTCCTGAAGGTTGCCTGATGCCATCCTGGTTTCTGGTCACAAGACAGGCGCTTTGTTCGGTCTTTCATTCTTAGATTATTATCACTTGTTTTCCACCCTGGAGGAACATTGGTTAATCTTAAACTTTGTATAAAGACTGCAACGGGAAGAAAAGGAAAGATCATGAGACAATGCAGGGGGTTAGCAATGGGGGAGTAGTAATAGTAAGCCGACCTATGCAGCCTCTTCCAGCTACAAGAAATAGTTAAAGCATTAGTCTTAAAAGAGAGCAATTTCCTAGGAGTAGAGATTATGGGACAAAGAACCAATTTTGGCCTTTTTTCTCTGGTTTTTGAAAATAGCCCTTGGAATAGGCTGAGCAATTAAGGTGCTCTTTGTTTTCCAAAATAGCCAGGCAGCACTTAAACATATGTAAATATGTAGGGGGCTGTACAGGCCCAGCCCTAGCACTAGGCCTCAGGAAGGAAGGGAGCATGATGCATTCAGCCATTCCCGTTCATCGCATGCATATTCAGTGATGCCCCAATGACTACAGGACCTTAGACCTTGGAGCTCTCTCTTTCTGGGCTTCCTGGATTTGGTGAGAACATCCATGAATGGGAGAGGGTGGCAAGCCCCTGTAGAAAATTGAAACCTTGTGCCGGGAACTCTCCCAGACCTTGCCTGAAGTGGCTTGGCTTGTATCCCTTCTGGTTATAATAAATAGGTAACTGTAAGTGTAGGTAGTCACTGAGTTCTACTAGTCATTCTAGCAAGTTATCAGATGCACCTGGGGTAGTGAGAGGAAGCAGTGACAGGAAGCAGGGGCTTGAGGGACAGAGTCCTAACCTGTGGATTCTCAACTCCAGGTGGTTAGGATCGGAGAGAGAAAGTGCCATGTAGGTGGCTGGTGTCAGGATGATGAAGTGGGAGAGTGGGGATATGAGTTATCTTCACATTTTGGAAATTAGCCTTATGTTGGCTATTATTAATGCAGAGATACAGAACAAAATAAATGTAAAATATCAGGCAACATCTATTTTGCGTTTAATTTTTTTGTGATGAATAATATGACATTTTAAATATCACTGGATTCATGTTGATTTTTATTAATTTTTCAAATTATTTTAAATATTTCCTGCTTTTTAAAAAGAGACCTTTTTATAACTTCATTGGAGCTGAATGTTATGTAACAGATTTAATTTTATATTAAAAGTCAGTGGAAAAATATTGTCAAAGAGTAAGAACACATACTTTGTTAAAATAAAAGTAAATAGATTTATTGAGGAATAAAAAAATGTGTATATTGTGCAACAACCTTGTAGACAATAGGAAGTATGGAGGGAGAGGTGTGCCTTTATAATAGAAATGGGGAAGGGGAGTGTGTGACGGTCTCACGGTTACAGCCACAAGGTGGGTATGTCATCAGAAGTCCTATTTCAACTACCTCTTTCTGGAACATCTTGAGTAAACTCTTTCTCCTGCAGTCATATTCCTGACCATCACCCATACTTGCTAAGAGTGGCTTGGCACAAGAGCCAGGCCGGTTAAGCAAGATGATTGATAGGGGGCCAGGGTCTCCTGGTTACACCCAAGACATATGCATATAAATGGGAAGAAGTCATGGTTACATTCTCAGGGGTGGAGAAGCAGGAGCTTGTAACAAAATGGGGTTTTGATTCAGACCTTATGTCAGCCATTTTATTTTGCCAGGTTCCTCAGTTTTAGAGGTTTGCTAGCACGATATGAATAGTAAATAGTAAATACAAAGTAACAGTGTTATGTCTAAATTGATATTCATTCTAAATCAGTATTCCTGGTTCCTTAAAAATTATTTTAAATTTACCTTCGAAATAGACTTCTTTACTTAGAGAAGTCTATTCAGGATGTGAGAAAGTCAGTGGGCTATGAGGAAAATTAATATTAAGAAATTGTCTACTAGACGTAAGGCATGGTATTATACAGAATTGATCTGGCATCAGCAATTCCAGGCATGTATAGGAAAGGCAGCACGCAGGATGGATTCAGGTGTGGTGGACGATGCTTCTAGGCTAAGAGAGCTTGTGCAGAGAAGTTGTTTGTCTAATGCTTTCTCACCTTCGACTGCCTGCACGTCTTCATTATGGCATCCCGCTCGGGCTCGAGTTCCCAGCTCTGGATACCCCACGTTCTGAAATCCTCAGTGAGGCTGGCACTGGGACGACAGCAGGGTATTTCATTGAACTCAGTGACACGAAGATGGAGGTTACAGATCGGTTTAACCTTTAAATGTGTGTATTTACACTTTAACATACAAAAGAAAACTGTTTTAACTGTCCCACTCCCTCCTCTTAGCTCATATCAGACTGATAAAATATGAGGAGAGAGATCATGAAATAGATGAATTAAGCCTTCACTGCTCCATTCCTGGTGACGTCTCCAGCCACTCCCACTGACCTGGCAGATTGTGTAACTGAATACTTGCATCCTAGTCCTGAAAGCAGTGGCCAGCTGTTGCTTATGTTCAGAAGTTCAAGGCTTTCAGTGACTTCTTGACCAGAAGATTCCTCTCTAGCTGTTGTCTGACTCTTGTGAGCTCATAATCCAGCCAGTGTTTAGCACTTCTTAAAAAATGATTGGGGTTAAAGCCAAGGTATTGAAATCTTTATATGGAGGATTTTAAAATTTGTGTTACTTTTTATGCTTTTATTCATACTCAGTTTATGAAAGGAGGGAGAATTATATGCTGTGAATTATTTTGGGAGGGGAATAATTAGTGCAAAGAAGATCATTTTAATATATATGCTTCTGTTAGCCAGAGTAAAGGGAGAAGAGTATGCTGAATATTCGACAGTTACACCTTACATTGCTGAAATATTTTTCTAAACTCTTACAGTGGAAGTGTATGTAAATTGGGAAATCATACCACTGCCCTACTTGACAAACATACTGCACGTAAATAAAGTATTTAATGATTTTAAAGTTTCTTTTATATTAATTCCATCCTTTGTCCTTTTGTGACTGACTTATTTCACTCAGCATGTTTTCAAGGTTCATCCGTGTTGTAGCATGCATCAGGACTTCATTCCTCCTTATGGCTGAGTAGTAGTCCGCATTTTGTGTATACATTCTTCAGTTGCCGGGCATCTCGGTTGTTTCCACCTTTTGGCTGTGGTGAATGGTGCTGCAGTGGACACTGATGTACACGTCTCTGTGTGTGTCGCTGCTTGCAGGTCTTTTGGATATATACCTAAGAGTGAAATTGTGGGGTCATAGGGTAGTTTTAAGTTCCACTTTTTGAGGAACCACCAAACTTTTCCACCGTGGCTGTACCAATTTACATTCCCACCGACAATGGATGAGGGTACGTTCCTGTTTCTCCACAACGTTGCCAACATCTAACTAACATTGCTGAATTTGAAGTGTCTTGGAGATATGTAAAAGGAGACGTCAAATATATATGGTTTAGGAACGCAGGGGCGGGGCAAGTCTGGGCAAGAGAGACACTGTAAGTCATCTCTGTATAAATGGTAATTAAAGTCTTTACCATGAAAGAATGTAAGAGATTGCCAGCGTAGAGGTGTAGAGTGAGAAGGTGATGATGATGTTGATAATCACAATACTTGGTGCTTACTGTGTGCCAGGCCTTGTTCGAAGTGAGAGCATAGGATGGAGTCTTGAGGAATGCTGGTATTTACTGACTGGGTAGAGCTAGATGAGTCTGCAAAGGAGTCTGAAAAGAACTAGTCAGAGAGGTAGGTAGAAAACCAGGAGAGGGCTGTGTCCTAGAAGCCAAGGAAAGAAGATTGTCGTGGAGGAAGGAGTTTTCAGTACCAGTACTGCTGGAGATGTTAAGTGAGGAGTAAAAAGATAGATTAGCAACACAGAAATCATTGGTTCTTCAGTAAGAATTATTTTGGTGGGTTGATGAGAGCAGAGGGCAAAAACAAGTGGGGGAGGAAATTGAAATTGGCTCTTTACTTCATGTACACAGATAATTCCTGCAGCTGGCTCGCAGTCATCTGGCCTTCGGTTCTTGAGACTTGGGCTAGCAGCTTGCCGGCCGTCTTGCCTGCTGATCGTTGATCTTCACAGCCTGAGGCAGCCCCGCTCTCTGGCCTGCTGATCTTGGGTTTGCCAGCCCCTGCAGCTATGTGAATCAGGAGAATTCTCTTTCACACCTCACAGACTTGGGACTTACAGCCTCTAAAAAATTGTGTGAGCCATCTCCTTGATATAAATCTCTCTCTCTCTCTGTATATATATATACGTATATATGTATATACGCTTCACTGGTTTTGCTTCTCTAGAGAACCCAGTCTAAGACACCTTCCTTGGGACTTTGCTTAGTAAGATATTATCGGGCTCCTTTCTTTTCTGGTCCCACTTCCCTATTCTTCTGTTGGTTTTTCCTGGGAGCATTTCTTTCTTTTTTTTTTAGATTTTTTTTTTTACTGTACTTTAGATGAAGGTTTACGGAACAAATAGTTTCTCATTAAACAGTACACATACTGTTTTATGACATTGGTCAACAACACCATGACATGTCAACGCTTTCCCTTCTCGACCTTAGGTTCCCTATTACCAGCTTTCCTGTCCCCTCCTGCCTTCTAGTCCTTGTCCCTGGGCTTTTGTGCCCCATTAGTCTTGTTTTGTTTTATGGCCCTCTCTAATCTTTGGCTGAAGGGTGAACCTCAGTAGTGACTTCATCACTGAGCTAAAAGGGTGTCCAGGGTCCATACTCTCGGGGTTTCTCCAGTCTTTGTCAGGCTAGTAAGTCTGGTCTTTTTTTGTGAGTTAGAATTTTGTTCTACGTTTTTTTCCAGCTCTGTCTGGGACACTGTTGTGATCCCTGCCAGAGCAGTCAGTGGTGGTAGCCAGGCACCATCTAGTTGTACTGGACTCAGTCTGGTGGCGGCCCTGGTAGTTATGATCCATTAGTCCTTTGGACTAATCTTTCCCTTGTATCTTGTTTTCTTCATTCCGCCTTGTTCCCGAAGGGGTGAGACCAGTGGAGTATCTTAGATGGCTGCTCACAGGCTTTTAAGACCCCAGAAGCTACTAACCAAGGTAGAATGTAGAACATTTTCTTTATAAACTATGTAATGCCAGTTGAGCTAGATGTTCCCCGAGACAATGGTCCCCACAGCCCTCCACCCAGCAGTTCAGTTCCTCAGGGCGTTTGGATGTGTCTGTGGAACTTCCATGACCTTTGTACAAGTTGTGCTGGCTTCTGCTGGGAGTATTTCTTAAATAAATCACTTTTACACTGATTTTTGGCTCAGAGACTGCTTATGAGGAGCCTAGCCTAAGGCAGTTGATATCAGAAGTGCTCCTAGGAGGCAGATTCTAAAGGTGGGATTCTGGCATTGGATCTCTCATTGGCTAGATGGCGACAGAGACTCCATTGGTGGTGGAAAGTGGAATGATGATCATTCTAGCATGCCATAGCACTACGTTGCTGAACTCGTCACTGGTGGTGAATCAGAATGGGTGGAATGATGATCATTCTAGCATACCATAGCACCATGTTGCTGAACTCGTCACCGGTGGTGAATCAGAATGGCGTGTAGATGGAAGGAGATGTACTGGCTAGTGCAGTATCTCCAACTTCCATGACATTTGGGGGAAATGATTGTTGGGGTTGTGGAGTTGGTTGCTTGCTGCTAAATGACCCTGATATGCTAAGAAAAGGAAATGACAAGCTCAGGACCAGTTAACAACTCAGGACACAGTGTGACAGTCTGTGGGCAGCATTTAAAAAGGTCCTCGTCTTTTTATTGTTATATAGCTGACTTAGCTGAAAATGAAGCCTAGGACTTAATAGTGAGAGTACACGAGCTACAAAGAAAGCTGAATTCTCAACCTTGGCAAGTCTGCTAAAGAACCCTGATAAGGGAAGGAGTGGGACCTGAGACTTGGAGTGGGAATATTTGGGCAGAAGTGTTCAAGAACATTGAATGCTAGATTCTCCTGAATCCTCTGGGCCTGTGGTAGTGGCCACTCAACCTCACTAGAGGATAAGAGCTTGGGGAACCTTCAAATGAGATTCCTTGCAAGTCAGTACCTGCCTACCTCCATATCTGCCTCCACCTTCCCTTCCGGCTGTAAGACTAAACACGAGGGTAAGGTTTCATCATGACCTGATGGGGGAAGGAGAGGGGTTCACCAAAGAAACTACAAAAAAAACAAACCATTGCCATCGAGTCAATTATGATCTGGAAAATAAGAAAGGCAGGAAGGAACTGGGAGAATACAACCTAGGAACAGATCTTGAAGATGCTAGATGGTAGAGAGTTAAAAGAGTGGATTATAAGGTTGAATAAAGAGTTTGTTAATATGGGGTGCTTTCCTACTACTCAGGATTTAACACCCTGATAAGGCACCTGGAGCTGATCTGAATGTGCTGCTGGGAGGGCCTCTGGAAGACCCACATTAAATGAGGTGGAGATGCTAGAAATACTTTGGTAGAGTGTTGACAAATGTATCAAAAGGCTCAGAGAGACTGACACGTTAGAACAGGTCTACACACGAATCTATTATGTAAGACCCAGGAACTCTCCCAAAGACTGTGTTCCTAGGGAAGGAACAGAGGACATTCTCTTCATGATATAATAAAGGAATGCATTAATGAGAGGGCACAGACATCAGTGTCAAGTTAGGTGGTGAGTGTCTTCTAGAGGTTAAGGTTGATGGTCCCACTCATTGTCGTTGAGTTGATTCCAACTCATAGCGACCCGATAGGTCAGGGTAGAACTGCCCCATAGGGTTTCCAAGGCTGTAAATCTTTATGGAAGCCGACTGCCACATCTTTCTTCCTCTGAGCAGCTGGTGGGTTGGAAGTGCTGACCTTTGGTTAGCAGCTGAGTGCTTAACCACTGCGCCACCAGGGCTCCTAGGTTGATGGTAGGAGGTGCTTTTGTATAAATGAATTCCCAAGTATCAGTGGGGATGGTATGATTCTGACCATTTGCTTAACTATATGTACCAGGGTGGATAGAATGACCATAATGGGCAGCAAGGCCAGAAAGGCAGCCAGGGGCCCCTGACTTGAAGGGATCTATAGGAGTCCCTAGGTGACACAAAGAGTTAAGTCCTCAGCTACTAACAAAAATGTTGGCAGTTTAAATCTGCCCAGTGGTACCTTGAAAGAAAGACCTGGTGATCTGCTTTTGAAAGGTCATAGTCTTGAAAACTCTATGGAGCACAATTCTACTCAGCACACATTGGGTCACCATGACTTAATGGCAACTGATGTGGTTTTGTTTTTTGGATGGTGATGGCTTTTAGACTTTGGTTTTTCCAAAGGTAAGATAGATGGGCAGCCAGTAGGGTCTTGCTTAATGTATGTATTCAAAACAAAGGTCAAGGGCAGAAGAGTAGAAGACAGCGTCAGTTGGCTTCTCCATGTATTTTCTATTGCGGCTGTAACAATTTACCACCAATAGTAACTTAAAAACAACACCCATGTATTATTTCACAGTTGTGTAAGTCAGAAGTCAGCATACAGTGCGGCTTAGTTGGATCTTCTGCCTAGAGTCTCACAAGGCCAAAATCAAGGTGTTGGCAGGACTGTGTTCCTTGCTGGAGGCTTGGGATGAATCCAGTAATAAACTTATTCACGTTGTTGGCTAAATTCAGCTAATTGTGGTGTGGTTATAAGACTGAGGTCCCCTTTTCCTTGCTGACTGTCATCCAGGGGCCAGTCTTTGCTCTTAGAGGCTGCCCACATTCCTTCCCATGTTACCATGTAGCCTTCCTCCAGCAATTGCAGGCCTAGTCTTTCTCAAGCCTTGAATCTCCCCAACTTCCCCCTCAGTTGCTTCTGTCTGACTTTAGCCTGAAAAAGTTCTCTGTTTTTCATGAGGAAATGCTCACGATCACTAGCCATTAGAGCAATGCAAGTCAAAACCACAATGAGATGCCATCGCACCCCGGCATTACTGGCACGAACTGAAAAAACTGTAAATAACAAATGTTGGAGAGGCTGTGGGGAGATCGGAACTCTTATGCATTGCTGGTGGGAATGCAAAATGATACAACCACTTTGGAAAATGATATGGCACTTCCTTAGAAAGCTAGAAATAGAAATATCATATGATCCAGCAATCCCACTCCAAGGAATATATCGTAGAGAATAAGAGCCGTCACATAAATAGACATATGCACACCCATGTTCACTGCAGCATTATTCACAATAGCAAAAAGATGGAAACAACATAGATGCCCATCAACAGATGAATGGGTAAACAAACTATGGTACATACACACAGTGGAGTATTATGCAACGATAAAGAACAATGATGAACCTGGGAAGCATCTCATAACATGGATGAATCTGGAGAACATTATGCTGAGTGAAATAAGTCAATCAGAAGGAAAAATAAATTGTATGAGACCACTACTATAAAAACTCATGAAAAGGTTTACATGCAAAAAGAAACAGTCTTTGATGGTTACGAGGGATGGGAGTGGTGGGAGGAGGAATACTAAATAGACAATAGATAAGTGGTAACTTTGGTGAAGGTGAGACAGTACACAGTACTGGCGAAGCCAGCACAACTTGTACAAGGAAAGGTCATGGAAGCTCCATGGACACACCTGAACTCCCTGAGGGACCGAATTGCTGGGTGGAGGGCTGTGGGGACCATGGTCTCAGGGAACGTTCTAGCTCAATTGGCATAACATAGTTTATAAAGAAAATGTTCTGCATTCTACCTTGGTGAGTAGCATCTGGGGTCTTAGCCTGTGAGCAGCTATCTACGATATTCCACGGGTCTCACCCCTTCGGGAGCAAGGGGGAATGAAGAAAACAAGATACAAGGAAAAGATTAGTCCAAAGGACTAGTGGACCACAACTACCACAGCCTCCACCAGACTGAGTCCAGTACAACTGGATGGCGCCTGGCTACCACCACTGACTGCTCTGACAGAAATCACAACAGAGGGTCCTGGACAGAGCTGGAAGAAAATGTAGAACAAAATTCTAACTCACAGAAAAGATCTGACTTAACTGGCCTGACAGAGACTGGAGAAACCCCGAGAGTGTGGCCCTTGGACACCCTTTTAGCTCAGTGATGAAGTCATTCCTGAGGTTCACCCTTCAGTCAAAGATTAGACAGGCCCATAAAACAAAACGAGACTAATGGGGCACAAAAGCCCAGGGACAAGGACTAGAAGGCAGGAGGAGACAGGAAAACTGGTAATGGGGAACCCAGGGTCGAGAAGGGAGAGTGTTGGCATGCCACGGGGTTGTTGACCAATGTCATAAAACAATATGTGTACTGTTTAATGAGAAACTATTTGTTCTGTAAACCTTCATCTAAAGTACAATTAAAAAAAAATAAAGCAAAAAAAAAAAAAAAAAAGCCCTCTGTTTTTAAGGGCCCATGTGATTAGACGGGATCCACTCAGATAATCCAAGGTCATCTCCCTGTTTAAATATCTGTAACCCTAATCATATCTCCAAAGTCCTTTTAACCATGTAACATAACATTGACAGGATACAGGCATTAGGGCATGGACTTCTTTTTTTTTTGGGGGGTGGGGGGAGGCATTCTGCCCACCACAGTGGGCACTTATAATTCTTCACTGTTTCCAGACCTGAACCAGTTCACAGACCCAAAACTCATCAACGGAAGGAAAGGCTATGTCTCTTGATGAAGAAACCTGCAATAATACAGCAAGTGCACAGAGCAATTCCCTGTCTTTCTTCAAAGGAGTCTAAGACCATTTTCCCAGTCAACAGTAACAGTACACGGGGGAAAGGGATCTAACCAGGTTTTTCAAGGATAGTTGGAAACAGAGTCAAGCTAACATTGCTACCAGGGGTCTCAAAACACCATCAAGGTCCCTGTGTGAAAATAAGGGCATATGGAGGCCAGATGATAAATACCATAGAGGCCTGGCCCAAGTCTGTCTCACAGTTGAATCCACTGTATCCCCAGACCCACTCTGTAGCCTTCTTCCTAGTTCCTGATGCATAATCAGCACGGATACCTTTAGTAGCTGGCAGAACTGCCACGTTAGTTCTTTGACTTATGGAGTAAGAGCCATCATGGTAGAAATGGGCAAATGGAAACTCCTGAAACTTCTTTCCTCTGTGCAAGATAGTAAATCAGAAGCAATATCATATCCTGGTAGAATGGCAGAGATTAAATGCTAGTCTTAAGGATTTTTATGGTTGAGAGTCCTTCATGGATGAAGGTTGGTAATTCCTATTATATCCCCGTTTAATTCATGACTCTGGCCCCTGCAAACGACTGATGGACTATGACAGGTGATGGTGAACTAGTACACATTTAACCAAGCATTTCCTGATGACAGCTACTGTGCCAGGTATTATAGTATCTTTACTAGGTCAGATCAACACAGCCTCTGGCCCTTGATATGCAGCTCTTGATACAGGGAAAGAGAGAATGCCTTCTTCAGTACCATTCAAGATGGAGGATCAAAAGCAGTTCACATTCACTTGGAGTGGACTTACGGTCATGCACTAAAGGTGTATTAACTCTCCAGCCCTGATATGATGTAGTCCAAAGGGGCCTTGATCATCTGGACATTCAGCAAAACATCATGCTCCACTACATTAGTGATATCATGCTAATCAATAACACTCTTTGGCAATTCACTAAACTCTCTTGCTCTCTCTTTTTTTTTTCTCTCTCTCTCTCTTTTTATTACACCTGTCTGGCAAAACCATAAATTTACATGATCAACTCTTGGCTTTTTCTGTGCCTGTACCAGAGAGGCTGGGGGCTGTGTTAGAAAGTCATATAAAAGAGCAGATTGATTTTACTCTGAATTCATGAATATCAACCTCAAATCGTGGCTTTTCTCTGTAAAGTCTAAAGAATTACCTGCTGAGAGAGATGGGGCATTGGGATTTGAGGACAGCAAAGGAGGCTGGACTTTGTCATTATGGAGAGTGGGAGAGTGAGGTGATTAGAAGAAGGTAGTAGAATCGTCAGGTAGTGTTGAGGGTCATATTTGAAGACCAGCTACCACAAGAGCTGAGGTATGTAGTATCCTATAATTACGTTCTGCCCATGTACATTTATGTGGGTTTTCTCGGATTAGTAATTCTTGTTTTATATTTGGTTAGTTTTAAATGTATGTGTCATGGATTGAATTGTGTCCTCCAAAAATATGTGTCAACTTGATCAGGCCGTGATTCCCAGTATTGTGTGATTGTCCTCCATTTTGTGATTGATGTAATATTCCTATGTGTTGTAAACCCTAATCTCTGCCTGTGGTTAATGAGGCAAAATTAGATTATGTTAAAGAGGATTAGGGTGGGATGTAACACTCTTAGTAAGGTCACATCCCTGATCCAATGTAAAGGGAGTTTCCCTGAGGTGTGGCCTGCACCACCTTTTGTCTTACAAGAGATAAAAGAAGAGGGAAACGAGCAGAGAGTTGGGGACCTCGTACCACCAAGAAAGCAGCGCTGGGAGCAGAGTGTGTCCTTTGGACCCAGGGTTCCTGTGCAGAGAAGCTCCTAGTCCAGGGGAAGATTGATGTGAAGGACCTCCTTCATGGCTGACAGAGAGAGAAAGCCTTCCCCTGGAGCTGACCCCCTGAATTTGGACTTGTAGCCTACTAGACTGTGAGAGAATAAATTTCTCTTTGTTAAAGCCATCCACTTGTGTTATTTCTGTTACAGCAGCATTAGATGACCAAGAGAGTATCCATCATGATTCTATCCCCAAACTTTTAGCAGAAAACTCCTCTCAATACTATGATCTCTCAGTTTTTTGTTTGTTTGTTTGAGATACCCTTCCTAGTGCCTCCAATCCACCTGCTCCAATCTGGACTGATACCTTTAAAAAAAATTGTAGTAGAAGTATACATAACAAAACATTTGCCAATTCAACAATTTTTGCATATATAATTCAGTGACATTGATTACATCCTTCATGTTGTGCAACCATTATCACTATCCTTTTTTGAGTTATTCTGCCACCATTAACATAAACTAAGGGCCCCCTAAACAGTAACTCCCCTTTTCTCCCTCCCTCCCGCCTCTGTTAACCACTAATACGCTTTGGTTTCTGTATATTTGCCTATTTCATATAAGTGAGATCATACAGTATTTGCCCTTTTGTAACTGACTTATTTCACTCAGCATGTTTTCAAGGTTCATCCGTGTTGTACCATGCATCAGGACTTCATTTCTCTTTATTCCATTGTATGTGTATACCACACTTTGTTTATACATTCACCTGTTGATGGACATTTCAGTTATTTCCACCTTTTGGCTATTGTGAATAGTGCTGCAATGAACATTGGTATCTAGGTTTCTGTTTGTGTTCCTGCTTTCAAATCTTTTGGGTATGTACCTATGATTGGGATTACTGGGTCATAAGTGATAATTTTATGTTCAACTTTTTGAGGAACCGCCAAACTGCTTTCCACAGTGGCTGTACATTTTGCGTTTCCGTCAACAATGGATCCAGTTTCTCCATCCTTGCCAACATCTGTTGTTTTCCATTTTTTGATCATAGCCATTCTAGTGGGAGTCAGGTGGTATCTTATTGTGGTTTTAATTTGCATTGGACTGGATACCTTTTAATTTGCTGCACTATTTTCAAAATAGGACTTTCCTTCACTACCATCCAAGAAATTTCTTTGGGTCCATTTCTGTCTTAGATGGCCTATTTCCTAGGTAGCAGAAATTGATGGTTGTTCTCCATTGTGTAGTTTTCTCTTATAACAGTAAAACCAAAAACCAAACTTGTTGCTGTCGAGTTGAGTTTGGACACTTAGAATAAAAACTACATTTCCCAAACTGCCTTGCAGCTAGTTGTGGACACGTGACTAAGTTCTGACCAATGAAATGTAAACTCAAGGGTTTGGCTGCTTCACATTATTCTAGTGCTTCACAGTGATTGGCACATAGATGCTTAATAAATATTTGCTGACCGACAAATGTTTCCTTAACCTCAGAGCCCCTTCATCTCCTGACAGAGAGCCATTCCTGCTTATTGAAATCTTATTTTTCAAGACTACTCCCAAATATATAAGCTCCAGGAAGTTTCCCTGTTCCTTCCTCTTCTTCATTAGAATTATTTACAATTGATATCCATTCTCTTGATGATAGTGATCTCCACGTGGTTACTGCAGTGACTAGGCTGCTTTGAAGAATATGGGGTATTATTCTGTTGACGTTTTTAGCACTGCTTACCAAAAGAGAGAAGGTCCGCTGACATGCAGGGAGAAAAATACCTTTTGTTAGTTTGATCTTTACGTGCCCCCACTGGATTGTGTGTTTAGATTGAAGATCTTCCTTATTATTTATTTCTCATTGTTTTGCCCAGTGTCTGGTGTCATGTTGTTGATTTTGTTTTTGTTGTTGATTTGTGACTTAGAAGACCCTGTCATGGGTTGAATTGTATCCCGCAAAAATATCTGTCATCTTGGCTGGGCCATGATTCCCAATATTGTGTGATTGTCCACCATTTTGTCATCTGATGTGATTTTCCTATGTGTTGCAAATCCAAACTCTATGATGTTGATGAGATGGGATTAGTGGCAGTTATGTTAATGAAGCAGGACTCAATCTATAAGATTAGACTGTGTCTTAAGCCAATCTGTTTTCAGATATAAAAGAGAAGCGAGCAGAGAGACATGGGGTCCTCATACCACCAAGAAACAAGAGCCAGGAGAATAGCATGTCCTTTGGACCTGGGGTCCCTGCCCTGAGAAGCTCCATAGCTAGGGGAAGACTGATGACAAGGACCTTCCTCCAGAGCAGCAGAGAGAAAGACTTCTCCTAAAGCTGGCACACAGAATTCGGACATCTAGCCTCCTAAACTGTGAGAGAATAAACTTGTGTTTGTTAAAGCCATCCATCTGAGGTATTTCTGTTATAGCAGCATTAGATAACTAAGACAGACTCCATGTGTTACAGAGTAGAACTACCCCATAGGGTTTTCTTAGCTGTAATCTTTTTGGAAGCAGGTTGCCAGGCTTGTTTCCTCCGTGGTGCCCCTGGGGAACGTTTGAACCATCAACCTTTTAATTACCAGCTAAGTGCATACTATTTGCACCACTCAAGGACCTTCAGTATCTGGTGTCTTGAGAAGAGAAGTGATGGATTTTGACAAAACTGGGCTGTATGGATAGCCATTAGAAGAGATCAGTATTGGGAATCATTTCAATATTTAAGGCTACTGATTTATTGGAAGAAAAAGCAATTAAAGATTTTTTTTAAAACCACGAATACTGATATCAATGAGGGTTTTTTTCTGGAGAGTGAAATAAAATGTTCAAATCATCTGGTTTAAAAATCATGAGCATGAACAAATTGAAAACTTTAGAAAATGGCAATAATAAAGTTGAGATTAAAAGAAAGAAAGTTTGAGAGAACATATGTATTCTCAGACCCTTGCTTTCCAAAATAGCCTAAATTCTAATCGTACACGGTTGGCTAATTATGGAACACAAGCAAGGGGGATTAGATGAATGGTATTAATGGCCAGAGTAATTGTGCTATGATGGCTCAGATGCCACTTCCACAAAAATATACGTGTTTGCTTGATTAGGCTCGTTAGAGCAAAATTTTCCTTGTGCTGGATCCCATTCATGCATTTTGGCATTTCGTTTTCTTGATGGGTTATTACATGATCAGTTAGCTTTATTTTCCATCAGTGGTATTTTAATCTTTTTCCTGGGAGTTCTGCTATTCACTTTGATTGAATTTGAATGTTCAGGTGTTCTTGGGCAGACATTAAAGAAAAGCTTTTTCAACAGCCAGCTAATCTCCACTGGGCATCGAGACCCAGTAGTTGTATTCCCAGAGACTCTTCTTATTTCTTTGGTCATAGGGCAACTCTCTATAGCCTAGTTGGTGATTGATGTCACAGTAGCTATTTATACAGGAGTATGAATTTTCTAATGCTCTTGGGAGCTCTCCACGCGTCTGTCAGTTTGTCATACTGTGGTAGCTTGCCTGTTGCTGTGATGCTGGAAGCTATATCAGCAGGGTCACCCATGGTGGACAGGTTTCAGCTGAGCTTTCCAGGCTAAGACAGACTAGCAAGAAGGACCTGGTGGTCTATGTCTGAAAAAATTAGCCAGTGAGAACCTTATAAATAGTAATGGAACATTGTCTGATATAGTGCTGGAAGATGAGTCCCTCAGATTGGAAGGCACTCCAAATACGACTGGGGAAGAGCTGCCTCCTCAAATTAGAGTCGACCTTAATGACGTGGATGGAGTCAAGCTTTTGGGACCTTCATTTGCTGATGTGGCATAACTCAAAATGGAGAAGAAACAGCTGCAAACGTCCACGAATATAGGAAAATTCAAAGTCATAAAAAATGAAATGGAAAGTATAAAGATAGATATCCTAGGCATTAGTGAGCTGAAATGGACTGGTATTGGCCATTTTGAATCAGACAATCCTATGGTCTACTATGCCGGGAGTGACAGATTGAAGACGAATGGCATTGCATTCATTGTCAAGAAGAACATTTCAAAATCTATCCTGAAGTACAATGCTTTCAGTAATAGGATAATATCCATAAGCCTCCAAAGACGGACCAGTTAATATGACTATTATTCAAATCTATACACCAACCACTAAGGCCAAAAATGAAGAAATTGAAGATTTTTACCAACTTTTGCAGTCTGAAATTGATCAAACATGCAATCAAGATTCATTGATAATTACTGATGATTGGAATGTGAAAGTTGGAAACAAAGAAGAGGGATCCGTAGTTGGAAAATATGGCCTTGGTGATAGAAACGATGCTGGAGATCACATGATAGAATTTTGCAAGACCAGTGACTTCTTCATTGCAAATACCTTTTTCAACAACATAAATGGTGACTATACACGTGGATCTCACCAGATGGAGTACACAGGAATCAAACTGAGACATCTGTGGAAAGAGATGATGGAAAAGCCCAATATTATCAGCCAGAACAAGGCCAGGGGCCAGCTGTGGAGCAGACCATCCGTTGCTCATATGCAAGTTCAAGTTGAAGCTGAAGAAAATTACAGTAAGTCCACAAGAGCCAAAATATGACCTTGAGTATATCCCGCCTGAATTTAGAGACCATCTCAAGAATAGATTGGACACATTGAACACTATGACTGAAGGCCCGATAAGTTGTGGAATGACATCATACATGAAGAAAGCAAGAGGTCATTAAAAAGACAGGAAAGAAAGAAAAGACCAAAATGGATGTCAGAAAAGATTCTGAAAGTTGCTCTTGAACGTAGAGTAGCTAAAGCGAATGGAAGAAATGATGAAGTAAAAGAGCTGAACAGAAGAGTTCAAAGGGCAATAATAATTATAAGAATGTTTTGATGCATGTTGCAAATGTTTGTTATTATGAACCATTGTATGTACCTCGAATTTTTAATATAATAGGCTTTACAAGGTTGGGACCATGGACGAATATGTAGTCGGATGTTGCCTGCACAGACATTATATGGCGCATGACTGCATAAAGTCTCCATGAGTTGGAGCCAACTCCACATGGCAACTAACAACAACAACTTTATATCCTCCTCACCAGCCTTGAGTTATGAAAACACTTTGCTAATGTCGTTGGTAGGTGTGCATTTTTCCATTTTTCAGTTAACCTCTTCCGTCAATTTATTGCTTTTACCCATTTTTTTGTGATCTTAGTCTCCCCCCGACCCCTGCCCCTTGTATGGAGTGGTTGAAAGAATATTTGTTGTCTGTAAGATTTATTGAAAATATTTACCCCATTTTTGGTTTACCTTTTAACTTTAAGATTATTTTATGAATATTTTTCTGAGTGTTTTCTTTTATTACCCTTACCTTTTCAGAGATAACCTCACTTTTTTTGTTTACTAGGTTAGAAATCATGATTCCTAAGAATTTTGAAGGAATGTTTCATTGTCTTAAGTCTTCCAGTGTCGGCTATTAAGAGGTGATGATTGTGTGTCTTTCTGTGTGTTTCCCTCTGGAAATACTCTGGAGCTTCTTTTTGCCTTCAGTTTTAAAAGGTTTTATTAATGGTGTGCTTTGGGGTGGTTTTTTCCTACATCATTTGGTGGACCCTGTCAATCTGGTAACTGCTGACCTTTAGTTCTAGGAAATTATCTGCGTGATTTCTTTGATGACTTCCTCACTTCTCTTTTCTCTTTCTGGAATGCCTGTTATTCAGCTGCTGGACCTCTCAGACTGCTCATTCAATTTCCTTAACTTTCTTTTTTCATCACTGTTTTCTTTTCTGTACTCTCTGGGAGAGTTCCTCAGTTTTGTCTTCAAACTATGAGCTTTTTATTTTAGCTATTTATTTTTAATTTTCAAGAATTCCTTTTCATTTTCTGAATATTCCTTCTTTATAGCATCTTGTGCTAGTTTCCAGGCTACAGTATCTTCTTCTATTTTCCTGAGCATATTAATAATAGATGTTTTCCTCTATATGCGCTGTGTTTCTCCAAGTTGCTTTATTGTATTTTTTGGATCCCTATCATGTTATATGCTGTCTTTGAATGGTGATCCTTAGCTATCTTTTTACACTTAACAGAGGGACATTAAAAAGCAAATTGGATTGAACCCAAGTCTGATCAAGCCTCTGGATCCACCTCTTAATCTAGCTGCCAATTTGTAGGGCATGCCAAGGGCAAAGGAACATGTTGAATTGTACCATGAGGTTGAAATCAGCAAGATCCAGGCTGTAAGACACTCCACAGGTTAAACAGCCTGGGTTCCTCAACAGATAAATTGCAAGAAAATGAAAGGAATAGAAGGTGAGCCTGTAGATTAAAAGAGACTTAAAAAATTTATTAAGTAAAAACAGGGGCAAGACTGAACTATAACCAAACCCGTTGCTGTCAAGTCAATTCCGACTCATAGTGACCCTATAGGACAGAGTAGAACTGCCCCATAGGGCTTCTAATGCTGTAAATCTTTATGGAAGCAGATTGTCACATCTTTCTCCTGTGGAGCGGCTGGTGGGTTTGAACTGCAGACCTTTCGGTTGGCAGCCGAGTGCTTAACCACTGAGCCACAAGAGCTCCTTAGACTAAACTATAATATCTAGGAATGTACATGTGTGACAAAACATAAAGAAATATAAGGAAGTGATTACTATGAAGATGAGAATAGTGGCTCTTTTTAGATGGAAGGAGGGAGAGGGCTGGAATTGGGAATGGGGCACACGGAAGGGATTCTGGCTGGCAAGAATCTTTTTTGACCTGGATGGTGGTTGCAAGAGTGTTAACCTTGTAATAAATTGCTAAGCTATTACACTTGTTTTATGGGTTTTTTTTTTTTTGGTATGTATTTTATTTTAAAATGTTTGAAAAACAACAACAAAAAAAGCAAATAGGATGGTCTTTGTTCATAGGTGGGGATTGTTGACTATGATCTTCGTTGTGGGGTATTCTGACCAGACTTTTCCCGTGACAGACTCCACAGTATCAGTTTCTTTATCCCAGTAATTCTCAAATGTTTTGGTTTCAGGACCTCTTTACACTCTTAAAAATTAGTCAGGACTCCAAAGAACTTTTGTTTATTTGGGTTACAGCCATCAATATTTACCATAATAGAAATTAAAACTGAAGAAATTTGAAGTATTTATTAACTTTAAAACAACAGTCAATTCATTATTTGTTAATATAAGTAATTTTTTATGAAAAGCAACTTTATTTCTAAATATTTACATTTTTCCATTTTTTGAGGATCTTTTTAGTGTCCAGCTTAATAGAAGACAGCTGGACTCTGGCGTGTGCATTCAGTATCTTGTGATGTCATGCCTTTTGTAGTTCCTGGAAAACTCCACTGTATGCTTGTGAGAATGAGTGTGAAAAAGGCAAATAACATCACAGCGTTATTTTGAGAATTAACCTTGCAATATTATTTTGAAAATAGATTTGACCTCTCTCGCCGTCTGAGAGGATCTAGGGAACCTGAGAGGTTCTCGCAGCACACTTTGAGAAGCACTGTTTTAGTTACTTTCTTTTCTCTTGAACTGGTCAGATTCTCCAGAGAAGACTTATTCTGTCTCCTGCTTGGAATGCTGACTATCAACATTCCTAACTGTTACCAAGGGGCCTCCACAAAACCAAAAACCAAACCAAACCTGTTGCCTTCGAGTTGATTCAGACTCATAGCGACCCTACAGGACAGAGTAGAACTGTCCCATAGGGTTTCCAAGGAGCGGCTGGTTAGCAACCGAGCTCTTAACCACTGCGCCACCAGGGCTCCAAGGGACCTCCACAGAAGTCCCAAATAACCCTTAACTCTGGAGCCTTTTAGGGACTCTCATGGAAGTTGGGTTGTTTTTTCAGTTTTCTCTATTGCTAACCAAAATTTAGCTATTTCAGGTGGGCTAGCAGTCTACTTCCTAGCTATAAAAATTGTTCTTCCATTTGTCTCCTCTCCTTCCTTGTTCTTTTGGATTTATGCCTTTAAAAATACTCTTTATGGGCATTTTGTGGTATTTGGGGATGTTGTAGAGTTCAGTTTATGTACCCATGGTACTGTTTTTAATTGGAAATTACATCAGTGCCATTTACATGGATGTTTGTCTATCATTTATTTACATTTTGTGATATGACATTATTTTCATGGGGTGAATGCACTTCCTTAGAGAGGGTTCAGTTCTCTGATACCATAATCCTCTTTCTCTTATTAGGAAGGATTCCAGTGATACTATCCAGCATCCCTGTGAGCCAAAGAAATTAGGTGAGGCTGCCTGTGCGGAAGCAGTAACCAATAACAGGAAATCAAGAACAAAACTCCTGAGGCCCGTTGAAGATTGTCCACTGGCAGAGAACACACTGTCTTGTAAGTCTCTTCTTGTCATCAAGTGACTACAAAAAACCATGTGCGGATCCCACAGTCTCTTCTGAAGGAAGATCGTTTGCCAGCTTTACGGAGAGTCTCTCTTTAGTGTGCGCCAGAATCATCTGGAGGGTTTGCTAAAACTCAGATTGCCGGCCCTGGCCTCCGAGTTTCTGATTCAGTGGGTCTGGGGTAAGGGTCAAGAATCTGTATTTCCAGTAAGTTCCCTGCTGGTCTGGGGATCACACCTTGAGAACTACTGCTCTAAGGGCTGACGAGGCCCTTGAAACGCCCTCAAAGAAGGAATTTAGCGAAAGCATGTGTTAGTGTTTAGCATGACGTTCTTTCTAGTGAAGTAGGCAAACTCTTTAATTAGATAAAATTTTAAAGCAGGTCAATGACTATGAATAAAACAGAACGTCACATGCTGTAGGTGAAACATGAAGTGTCATATGCTCTGAAAAACACAGGTTTATAAATGATGTTGCTGGTTCTAGTTTGCACGTCAGGCTCTGTTTATGGAGTTAGTAAGCAAGCAAATGAGACCTAGACCGTATAGGAATATAAATGGATACGCATAAATTCTGTTGCACTCCAGAAGCACAATAATATTAAACATCATCTTGTCCAGTTCTTCATTTTATAAATACCAAAAGAATTACATGTATCTTATACTTTTTCTATTCAACTCTTCAATGTCTTTTTCTTTTGAATACTTACAAATATATGTAGTCCAAGTTCATGATTAAACTATCTCTTGTGGTTGAGTAACTTAAAATCTTATGTGGATAATAAGAGATTGGGAGACTAAGGCTGAGGGTGAAGTCATGAAGGTCAGATATATATATATATATATAGATATATATATATATATATATATATATAAAATCATTCAACATTAAAATAGTTTACTCTCACTAAGTCAAAAAAATAAAAATTGAAACACTTCTTATATACCATTTGCCACTGTCAAATTTTAAAAGGTCGATATTATTATTCTACCCAGTATTTGTTAGGGTTCAGGGAAAAAACAACCTTTTTCTATTGCTGAGAGAATGAATTTGGTGCCACCTTTCTGTAGGAAATTTTGGCTATATGTATTAAAATTTTAAAAGTGAGCATACCCTTTGACCCAGAAATTTCTCTTCTGGAATGTGTTTTTTTTTTAAATTGTGCTTTAGGTAAAAGTTTACGGCACAAATCAGCTCCTCATTCAGAAATTTATACATAAATTGTTATCATGACATTGGTTGCAATCCCTGCAATGTGTCAGCACTTCACCCTTTTCCATCTGGGATTCCCTGTTGCCATTCGTCCAGTTTTCCTGTCCCTTCCTGACTTTTCATCTTTGCTTTTGGGCAGGAGTTGCCCATTTGGTCACGTTCCTCACATGTGTTACTGTTTGTTTTATAGGCCTGTCTAATCTTTGGCTGAAAGGTAAACTTCAGGAGTGGCTTCAGTTCTGAGTTAGAAGGGTGTCTGGGGGCCACAGTCTGGGGGATTCCTTCAGTCTCTGTCAGACCAGTAAGTCTGGTCTTTGTGAATCTGAATTTTGTTCTACATTTTTCTCCCACTCTGTCCAGGACCCTCTATTGTGCTCCGTGTTAGAGAGCAGTAGGTGGTGGTAGCTGGGTACCATTTGGTTCTTCTGGGCTCAGGCTGATGGAGGCTTTGGTTCATGTGGTTCATTAGTCCTTTGGACTAATATTTTCCTTGTGTCTTTGTTTTTTTTCGTTCTCCTTTGCTCCGGATGGGATGGGAACAATAGATGTTCTTAGATGGCCGCTCGCAAGCTTTTAAGACCCCAGACGCTACTCACCAAACTAGGATGTAGAACGTTTTCTTTATGAACTATGTTATGCCAGTTGACCTAGATGTCCCCTGAGACCTTGGTCCCCAGCCCTCAGCCCCAGTAACTTGGTTCCTGTAGGTGTTTGGATGTGTCTAGAAGCCTCCATGACTGGGCCGCCTTTGTGCTCTATTATATATATGAATGTACATGCTGTACATACAAACATGTATGTAAAAACATCCACAGCCTAACCTATATATGTAGGTCCTATATTTTTATGCTTACCAAAAAAAAAAAAAAAAAAAAATCACAATGATGAATCTGTGAAACATCTCACAACATGGGTAAGTCTGGAGGGCATTATGCTGAGTGAAGTAAATCAATCACAAAAGAACAAATACTATATGAAACCACTATATAAAAACACATGAAAATATTTCCACACAGAAAGAAACAATCTTTGATGGTTATGAGGGAGGGGAGAGGTAGAGAGGGAAAAACACTACTAGATAGTAGGTAAGTGGTAACTTTGGTGAAGGGTAAGACAGTACACAATACTGGGGAAGTCAGCACAACCTGACCAGGGCAACGTCATAGAAGCTTCACAGACACATCCAAATGCCGTGAGAGAGCAAGCTACTGGGCTGAGGGCTGGGGACCATGGTCTTGGGGGACATCTATCTCAAGTGGCATAACATAGTCTATAAAGAAAATGTTCTACATCCAACTGGTGAGTAGCAACTGGGGTCTTAAGAGCCTGTGAGCGGCCATCTAAGATACATCTACTTATCCCATCCTGGCTGGAGCAGAAGAGAATGAAGAAGACCAAAGATACAAGGGAAAGATTAGTCCAAAGGACTAATGGATCACAACTACTACAACCTCCACCAGACTCAGCCCAGAAGAACCAGATGGTGCCTGGTTACCACCACTGGCTGCTCTGTCAGGGAGTGCAATAGAGGGTCCCAGACAGAGTGGGAAAAAAATGTAGAACAAAATTCAAATTCACACACACATAAACACACACACACAAAGACCAGGCTTGCTGGTCTGACTGAGACTGGAGAGACCTCAAGAGTATGGCCCCCGGACACCTTTTTAACTCAGTATTGAGGTCACTCCTGAGGTTCAGTCTTCAGCCAGAGATGAGACAGGTCTGTAGGGCCAACGATAACACATGGGAGGGATGTACTTCAGAGTTCAATTAAGTTCACAAGACTAATGGGCACACCAACCCCAAAGCAAAGATAAGAAGGCAGGAAAGGATAGGAAAACTGGACAAACAGAAACAGAGAACCCGGGGTGGAGAAGGGCAGTGTTGACACATCGTGGGGTTGGCAACCAGTGTCACAATTTGTGTATTAACTGTTTAATGAGAAACTAATTTGCTCTGTAAACTTTCACCTAAATCACAATTAAAAAAAAAATCTCTAAAAAAAGAAAATACAGGGACTTCTGATTTCCACTTTGACTATGAGAGCTTGGAAGTTGTCACTTCTACCCTCCTAACAAACAAGAAAAAAGCTGAATAAACTGAAAACCAACAACTAACTCTTCTTACATCCTTCAGAGAATTGAGGTCCCAGGGCAAAGAGCTGCCCGGAGAACTAGGGACGGAAATGCAGAGAATCACAGAGTTCCGGAGCAGAAGCCGCTGGGGCCAGGAACGGAAAGGGACGCTTACATGGTAATTGATGAGTTGCAGGAGGCTATGTGTGGATAGCATGAGAGAGAAAAATTCCTCGAGAGCAGTCTTGGGGGGGACCCCACACACTTCATGAGCTACCTTCAAGAGCCCCATCGGGTTTTTAGGATGAAGATCAGAGAAGAATCCCCTGCTTCCATCAGGAGGAGAGGAAAAGTAACCATTCTGAAATACGCCCAGAGCATTATGCTCTCAGTGACAGAGACCTACCCTCGGGGGCAACTGCTCAACTAGAGCTTTATCTGACATAGGGGAAGGGCTCAGCTCAGCAACCTTTAGCCTTTCTGGCTCATATGAGTGGGGAAAAAAAAGGCTATGAAGCTCTTCTGAAAGTCACAGCCTAGCTGCTCAGGCCAGCTAAAAAGCAGCTTTAAACCTAAGGCTATAGACTCTTCCCTCCACACTCCCTTACCAGCACATCAACAGGGTCCAGCGGAACAACAGCAGATAACATCTGAGGCGCAAAACAGACTCTGTAAGAAGTTTCTAGGAAAACCCAAAGACAATGGGAAAAAACAGGGACACCAGAGGAAATTTTCACCTCCGAGAACTACAGTACCGCAGACATTAAATACAGCCTAACTCCTAGCCGGATAAACATAAAGGGTTACTTACCTCAGTTCCTGTTACCCAATACAGCATGTCCAGCTTTCAACACCAACAAACATTAGAAAACATGCTAAAAAGGCAAGAAAAAAACGGTCTGATGAGACAAAGCAAGCATCAGAACCAGACAGATACGGCAGAGATTCTGGAATTAACAGACTGAGAATTTAAAATGATGATTAACACGCTAAGGGCTCTAATGGAAAAAGTAGACAACATGGAAGAGCAGATGGGTAATGTACGCAGAGAGATGCAAACTCTAAGAAAGCTTTAGAAGGAAATGTTAGAAATCAAAAACACTAACAGAAATGAGGAGTGCCTTTGACAGGCTCATCAGTAGACTAGAAACGGTCATAATTTAATCAAAAAGAATGTCAGCTTATGATACAGCAGTTTCTAGCTGTCTCACCACTAAAGTACATAATGGATGTTGTAAGCTACATAGCAAGGAGAAAGTCACGGGGCTGGGCAGAACAACCTGAAGGGGGTCACTGTGGCCTAATTCAAATGTGTCCTTAAAGCTCTATCACTTAGCTTGTGTAAGAGTTTTCATTTTATGGAGGCTGTTAATTACATAAATGACTAGCTTTATCTCTTTCTCTCTCTTTTTCCTGTAGCAGGAAAGCCCAGGGCAAAATATGTTGTACATCTGTTGTAACTATTTAGATAATAATTGTATGTGTGTATACATATATGGATGGTATGTGTTGCCTCATTCCTTATGCCCTTATCAGTTTCTATTCCTTTTTTACTTCGTGCTGTATTTTATGTATCTTTGTAAACTAGGACATTGGTATGTATTTACATACATCGTTGTTGTGTGCCATTGAGTTGATTCTGATTCATAGCAACCCAACAGTGACCCTATAGGACAGAGTAGAACTGCCCTGTAGGGTTTCCCAGGCTGTTATCTTTATGGGAGCAGATTGCCAGGTCTTTTCTCCCTTTCTGTGAGCAGCCAAGTGCTTAGCCATTTTGCCACCAGGGCTCTTTATTCACATACATATATATGATAAATTGATGTGGTAGGCAGAATGCTAAGATGGCTCCCAAGGTCCCCACCCTCTGGTCTACACATACCTTCTAGTTATTCAAACATTAATCTAGGTGCTGCTTTGAAGGGCTTTTCCAGATGTAATTAAAAGTCCCAAACAAGATGACTCTAAGAGGAGATTTTCTTGGTTGGACCTGACCTAGTCAGTTGAGCCCTTAAAAGGCATTGGAACACCCTTGACGAAAGATATTCAGAACATGAAAGAGATATGACACAAGGGAGAGTCTCCGTTGCTGGCTTTGAAAATGGAGGGGGCCACATGTCAAGGAATGCAAGTGGCCGGCCTCGAGGAGCTGAAAGGGGCCTCCGACTGAAAGACTGAGACCCCAGTCCTATAACTGCAAGGAGCTGAATACTATCACAACTTGAGCCTGGAAGGGGATCCTGAGCTCCAGATGAGAACACAGCCCAGCTGATGCCTTAATTTTAGCCATGTAACACCCTGAGCAAAGACTCTAGCCACATCATGCCCCAACTTCTGACCTTCAGAACTGTGAGCTAATAAATGGGTATTGTTTTAAGCCTCGAAATTTGTGCTAATTTGTTATGGCAATAGAAAACAAACAACTGAATACTTTGCTTCAGAAAATTACAACTATTATTTGTTAAATATTTATTGATGTTAAATCCACATTACACCAGCACAACAATCCAAAGGAGTAGGATAGTACTTTTTTTTTTTTTTAATATAAATACAACATAAAAGGTGGCAAAATAATGCTAGTTAATCCCAAACCCAGCAAATTAGCAAGTCACATTCAGAAAAATTTGGCAAGTAAGATATGACTTAAGTCATAATTCTACAATGTAGATAGGTCCAGGAGAGACTATGTATGGTAATATTAAATCCCATATCAGCAATGCATATAACTGTGGCCAAAGACACTTGTACCACATCTGCCCCCCAGTGCTCAGGCCTATTCATCATTTAAAACTTGGTTGGTTGGTGTTCTTACAAAGAAGTAGAAAGCTGTACATGTGAAGCTGTAATATGAAATATATGGGGTGGTACACAGATACAAAATTATTAAAAAAAAAAAAAACTACGTATTGAATTGAGTAACTGAGCTAAGAGAGTTCAACATTTTTAGTATAAATAATGAAAGCTATATGTGTTTTGCATAAGAAATACAGTGTTCTCTTTTCATAACAAAGTACCATTAAAGCCTCATGTTTTATAATATTAGGCCAAATTATTTTTTCTCCTTTTTAAGATTTATTGGTTCCGACTTAAAACCATCAAGTCTGGTCAGAATCAACTCCATCTAGCTACTGCAGAATCATCTGCATTTAAAAAGCAGTCTTGGCTGAGATGCCATTACAAACTGCTCAGAGCCCAGCACCTTCTTACAGCAAGGTTTCATGGCAGCAGGGACATGAGCTAGTATTTTCCATTCATAATATCTTGATGCCATTGGGGAAAAAAAAATACATTATGGCACAAACCTGTTTATATCTCTCCTTAAGTCTCCGTTTCTCTCCAGTAGACTAGATCCTACAGGCAATTTTTCATTTACGCCAACCTTGCGGTCTCAATCCATTGTCAACTTGCTCTACACATCTCAAATCTTCAGCTACTACGCAGACCAGACAGGCTGAAATCCCCACAGCACATGTGCTCCAGATCTCCAGCTGCCCAGCCTCCTCGACTTGTGAATGGCCCTGCCAGCCCATCAACATCTTAGATTGATTTTGAAGAAAACCAGAGAAAAGCTTGGCCTTTGCCACATCTCCTGCCCTTCTACTTTGACCCAAATGAATAGAACGTATTTGTGCCACGAACGTTTTCCTTCACCTCCCTGCTCCCCTTCCGGGCCCTCCTTTCCTCCCAATACCGTATGCCTTGGTCATCTGGGTAGTTTGCATGCCTTTCATGGAATGGACTGTCATACACTTCTGCTTTATTCAGAATACTTTATATTACTTATACTTAAATTAGCCTTTTAGTATGGCTTGTAAGTAAGCTTCCTACCAAGGTAGCTGGAAAAGGAAATTCTATGCATAAAGAAGAACAAAGTTAAGAACTTAGGTATTAACCTTGTTAGAAAACTCTTAGTATTAATAAAATTTAAGGCAAGTAGTTCCTTCCTTATGATTTATAGAAAACAATTTGCAAAGACACGGCATTTACTTGGATTTCGTTGTCATTTCTTTTTCCTTTTTTATCCTTACATATTGCACTTGACTGACTGTAGCTGTCTGGATACACTGCCACTTTAGAATCATTTTAGTATCATTGGTGGTACGGTTGCCTCACGGTCAGCATTTCACACTATCACGCTACATAGCACCTACAGCTTGTGTTTCAAGGCACTTACGGATAATACACATTGTGGCTTCCTTTGCACAACTGATCTCCCTTAGCATTTTGGCATTGCAGACCACTTTAATCACAGCAATTCAAAAGTTTTAAACTGGATGATGAATGTGAATTTTCTGTGCAATGTGTACATTTCTATTAGCGTCACCTACTTAAACTCTACGTTTGGTATGTCAAGTAAGAAAAATATTATTTTGGTGTTTGTTTGTTTTTTTTTTTTATTTCTTATCGTCAAAGGTATGTTTCTGCCTTTTTACACAGTGTGGTCAAGGCAAAGGCTGTTTCAGTGTCTCAGCTGTGACCGGAGCGCTGGATTACAGGTCCTCGCTTTCCACCAAGCCGCTGTTCAGTGTCAGGTGAGATGGGCTGGCTTCGGGCTGGAACGCTGCTTTGATGTCGAGTCCCTGGTCCGAAAGTGCTGCATAGCGACTGGCAGAGGGCCGGACCTTTTTCGGCTTGGTGCTCTGTGGCTGCTGATGCCACTGGGCTACAAAGAAAAAGAGTAAATTCCGATTTTTAACCAAGACATCACTGGAAAGCCCTTAGATGTCTGAAGTAAATACCGAATGCCTTTTGATCTACTGTTGTTAGTTGACCTGGAGTCCATCCGACTCATGGCGACCCTGGGCGTGCAGAGCAGAACTGCTCCATAGGGTTTTCAAGCCTGTGACCTTTTGGAAGCTGATCGCCAGGCCTGTCTTCCCAGGCACCTCTGGGTGGGTTCGAACTGCCAACTTTTTGCCTGGCAGTCGAGCACTTAGCTGTTTGCGCCACCTAGGGACCTCTTTTGGGATACAGCAGGCACACAGTCTTTGTGAAGACTGAATGAACACGTCGATGGTAGGGACACTAGAATTAGGGATACTTTTGTGTTTTACCGACATGCTACAGATTTCCTGTCTGCCCAGGGGAGTGAAGCTGTAACAGCTAGATAATAAAGACAGTGCATCATTTATCTGTATTTTTAAGGAAATACTGTAGCACCGGGGATCCTCTGAAACAGTCACTTAGCTTCCTAATTCTCATCCTCCTTCCCCCACCGCTAAAGTCTTATTTCCTTCCAAGGCTCAAAATCTATAAATGCCATCATTATGGTAGTTGGGTATTCTGGATGGATGTTTTAACACTAACCAATTGAAAGGAATTAGGCAGTAAGGAAGGCTGAGGTCACTCATATCTTGAAAAACCTCACCAAGTCAGTTATTTCTTATTCAAGAAAAGGTAAAATTTGAAATTAGCTCCTATTGTTTCTAGTTTTTTTTTTTTTTTTTAAATGTCCGTGGCTCACATAGGGCTATCGTACTAGTTTGTAAATTCAATAGGAGCCGTTTTCTTTACATTTAGGAGGCATGTACACAAATCTACATACACAAACACTCACAAATACTACTGCTGAGCTGCTCAAGCTCTACTGACAACCAAAGCACGAAGCCACGAAGTAGGCATTCCAGCATCACGTACACACGCTTCCAGTGCATTAGGCCACTGGGATAGGATTATAATACACAAAGAAAGGTTAAAAGGCAGTCATGTGCAGAACACAGGAACCAGGAAACGTGAAAAACACGTGGTTATGCCTTTGCCTACGGTTAACGCCCGAGGATGCTTGAGGAAGGAAGCCACAAATGACTAGCCAATGGACGAGAAATCAGCATGCAGAATTTGCTAATAATTCAGAGTTCCTGAGTGATACTTGGGTATTTGTTCTCCTGGTGTGTTCACTATTAGTGTCGAGAAACTATAAACAGAAAGAGAGAGAACAATATGAAACTTGGCAAGTAAAACACTCCAAGGATTCATAGAACTACAGAAGAGTAACACGACTTGCTGCGTGGATGTCTGATTGTTTACAATTCGGTGAAGAAGCGCAGGGAGAGGAGCTGACGTGACACTCACTGTAGACGTCCAGCCTGGCAGTACAGGACACAATCCCCGCTTCGTTCTTGGCTGACACGGTATACCACCCGGCGTCTTCTTTCGTGGCTCCCTGGATGAGGAGGCAGATGTAGCCGTGGTGATCCTGATGCATGCTGGAGAAAGCGATCAAGTCATTAGGGGGTCTACATTTTAAAAAGGGGCTTTGGACATGAAGCATCATTTCTAATTAGATCAGCAGGATCAGAATTGTGCAAGCAGCAGATAATAGGTTCATAATTATTCTAGAGAGGCTGCTAGCCCCATGCGTGTTAACGGAGAGAAGAACGGGCGTCAGGAGGCTGGATAAACCTGTGCACTTAATTTCTGGTCAAGGCTCTGCCTTTACAAAAACCACTGGATAGTTTTTTCTATCATCATGGAAACAATGGAACTCCCCATTTTCTTTAGATACAAAGATAAATACTTAAAAAAAAAAACCACCATCAGATTAAGTCAGAATGTGCTTCCCAAACTCTGCGCTTCTTACTGACTCATACATTGGGGTAAAGAATGAGTTTTGTATTGGCGTCACTATCATGACGTCTGCACGCAGGTTTACACGCTAAGCACAGTGTATCTGGCGTGCCGTCAGGAGCCAGCAGTGAGGGGTCAGGTTAAGTCAGCGTGTAGTCTCACCTCACTCGGTCAGTGCTGTGAGTGAGTGACTCGTTTTCCTTCTTCCAAAATATCTGAGGTGGCGGCACTCCCAACACACGGCATTCCAGCCGCACCGGGTACCCGTCAGCGACGCCCGTGTTCTGCAGCTTCTCGATAAACACCGGGGGTTTGTGTGCTTCTTTAGCTGAGGAACAGGAGCTGAGTTACTCATCAGTGGCATGCAGAAGGAGCACCATAAAGCTTCCCGACGCTCTTAGGAATATGGTTTGAATACAGCTTTTACTTTAGGATATCACTTTCCACTACAGGTGGTGAGACGCTAGTCCTCCCTCCACATTGTTCTTTGACCAAGCAAAGGTTCGTATCTTTCATCCCATCAATTCATTCAGGTCTCACAGGCCCACACAGCCCACTAGCCATCTGCTCCACAAAATGCCTGTCTGACAGGCTGCTCACGACACTTCCGTCCTCGCTGGCACCTGTGCTGGCTTCACTGCTCATGACGTTACCCTGCCCGCACGGTCTACCAACCACTGCCATGTACCGATGCTGCCAAGGACAAGTACTGCTAGGGATCGCCTCACGGGTGTCTAAATTCAGAAGACGTCCAACTCCCGGGTCAAGGATTTAAAGGATACAGGATGCAGAGGCGGGGAAGGTAAAAGGCGGTATCTATCTAAATTTGACAGCTTTCAAGAGTAACCTGTACGCATCCCATCAGTTACTCATTGCAGTCTGTATTCTTTGGAGGAAGCTATAAAAACAGATGATTATTATTTACCGTGAAGGAAGGAAGCCATCAAAAAAGACAGCGTGATTATTTCCAGAATTGACTATTAATAACACCATGATATTACTACTCAAGGGGGGAAACTGTTTTCTTGGATCTGTGGTAGAAACCATTTTACAGAAAGAATAAGGTTTAATTATTTTCTTCTGAGCTACCAACAACGAATCTGAGGAACTGTGTCTTCCTCACCACCAGTCTCTCATCGGGAGTGACAACATATGAAAGCAAAGTCGGGGAGAGCCAGGTGCAGACGATAAAAATTCTACCTGAATTTCTCAAATGCCTAAAACTCACAAAGACCTTAGATTAAGTAGAAGGTTATATTTTCATTGGAGTTTACGCTGTTCCCTGATCTGGGCTATTTTGGGGGAAGTGGGACGAAGGCTCGCTCAATATTCTTTCTGGGTCCCAGTTGTGAAAAGAGCATAAAGTGTATAGAATGAGACTTGACGTCCTAGCAACTTGCCTGGACGGATAACACCCACCATTTTGGAGCAGTGCGATGCACGTTATGCAGGGCTTCATATTTATCTTATGATTTGACCGTTAGAAAATTCTGTGAGGTTTTATGATCCCCATTTACATATGGGGAAGCTGAGGTGCAGAGATGTCATATATTTGCTGAAGGTCACACAGTGAGTAACGTAAACAAGAGTTGGGATTTGGAACTGAGATTTGACGCCGGAGATCTTGCTTCCAGTTACCGGGGAAGGTGCTCACTGAGGCACACTGAGGCGTCTGCCTCCTCCCGGACTCTCAATTCTCGGTCCTGAAGGGCAGGATGATCAAGGACATTCAACAGGAGAAAAGTGAACACTTTCAGTTTGAGGAGAAATTGTTAGAGGAATGAACGAAATCGAACTGAGTGTGAAAAACGGGTACAAAAATTTTCAAAGCATGGCGGACATGTAGTACCACAGCCCGCATAATCAGCACGGTTTTGTCTAAGCAACATCTTGGTGCTATTACTAAAATCCAGGATTTTAGGGAGGACCTCTAGGTTTATTCTCATTACTGTTCTTTTTTGAAAGAGCTCAGTGGCTCATCGTGTGGTTGGAAGAGTTCTAGGAGCCAACAGTGTTCTTCTGAGTTGGTCCTCAATTTACTAAATGGGACGCTATGAAAGTCACTTAATCGTTCTATTTCTACATCTGTTAAATGAGGGAAAAGGTTCGCTGTGATTATTTCCTAGGGTTGTTGTGAGGACTGAGAAAATATAGATGAAATGCTTTGCAAACAAGTATGAGAAAAAACGTGGAAAAAATAATATATAGTTACATAACTCATAAAGATAAGGTTCTTGGACTATACTACATGTTTTTGTTTTGTTTCTTTTTTTAAAAGAGAACAGATATCAGGATCTTTACTTGTGTCCAACTTTTAAGGATGATATAAACCTTTCCATAAATATGATTTCATTTTCGGTTTTTACCAAAAGCTTAAGACTTCATATAGACAATGCTTTTACAAAATTTACCTACAGTATAATCAATCAAAAAGCAAATTTGAGTTTAATTTGACTCTGACATTGTGGGTAGATGGTAACGTTTAAAAATTTTGAATTTTGAAATCACTGCACCTTACATCACTTTAAATCTAGGTGTGGGTGTGTATATGTATCTACATATATGCGTGTATATGTATCTATACATATGTGTGTTTCTGAATGTGTATATGTATACGTGTGTATGCATATACACATGTACATATATGCATATATGTATGCACACACACATGCACATTATATACATGTGTGCATATACGTGCGCACATATATGTATATGCATGTGTGGATATACATGTGTGTACATATATGTATGTGTGCATGTATATATGTGTGTGTACATATGTGTGTGCGCATATATATGTATATATACGTGTGTGTGTGTGTGTGTGTGTGTGTGTAAAATCTCACATAAGTCTGGTTCTTGGAGCCCACACTTCTGTTGCTCTCTATGTAACATTAGGAGGCATTGCACACACGGTAAGTTGAACGGCCCAGGAAAGCTGTTAACGTCCTTTGCTCTCTTCATCAGGCCAGCAGGAGGAAAGAAAGAAAACTAACAATGGCTACACTGAAGTAAGGAAAATCAGTGTTTCCGACTTGCCAATGCCTGATGTTGTTGTTAGGTAACACTGAGTTGATTCCGGCTCACAGCAACCCCACGTGAGGGAGCAGAACTGCCCCACAGGGTTTTCTAGGCAGTAATCTTTATGGGAGCAGATTGTCAAGTCTTTCTCTTGTGGATCCACTGGGTGTTCTCAAGCTGCTGACTTTTTAGTTAGCAGCTGGGTGCCTAACCACTAAAGCCTTACCCAAAAAAATAAATGAGAATCGTCATCATTAATGGCCCTATAGGACAGAGTAGAATGGCCCCACAGGGTTTCCAAGAAGTGGCTGGTGGATTCGAACCGCCGACCTTTTGGTTAGCAGCCAAGGTCTTAACCACTGCGCCACCAGGGCTCCTAAAGCCTTACAGCATGTCCTAATCGGCCATTTTGATGCTACAATCTATGTTTTCCGCAGTTTGATTTTCCATATTGTTGAATAACGCAGTATGACTTGGCATTTCTAAATCCAATGTTCGGTATGGACAGAGAAAAGATTCAGAGAGGAGCCTACCAGCAACCACAAGCTCCAGGCTGAACGAGTTCTGGCCTGCTCGGTTGGTGGCGATACACGTGTAGATGCCGGCATCTCGCGACGTGACTGGCTCGATGATCAGAGAGTGCACCCCGTTCTCACGCACCAGCATCTTGTGGGCACTGTCAGGGCGTATGGGCTTTCCATCGAGCTGCCAGCTTAGATCTGGAGTTGGTAACCCACTGACCTGAATCGGAAAAGAAATGTGTATAAATTTCTTTCCTAGAGTGAAATCATTAAGAGCTAAGAACCAGCAGAAATTCCTCCTTCGGGAGTACAGGAGATGGCTTTTAGTATTCGCTCAAGTTACTCTTTTGCTTAAACTTTTCAATGGCTCTCTAAGCACTCAGGCTCACGACTAAACATTTCTTACAAAGCAACCTAGAGACAAGTGAATTGGGGGTTAAAAAAATTCTCTAACTGTCTTACCTCACCCAAGGCTGTACTGGGATGATGTCAACACAGGGCTCTGAGCTCTTTGGAAATAAACTGTCCAACCATAACAATAATAAAAAGTACTCGGTTGGCATTGGTGTGTTATAGAGCTTCTCATCAAGGAGTTGCCACAGCTATGGAGACTTAGTGAATGTGTCCATCAACACTTAGATCTATTATTATAATTTTATAATCCTTCAAACTGAGAAACAACAGCGATGCAAAATTACCCAGAAAACTGTCTCAAGAAGTTAGATCCCAATGGAAACATCATAAAATCCTGAGACCATGACAGTGTGTTGACCAGAGATCAGATAAAAGCACATTTAATTGATAATAACTCTCAGTGCCATGAAGAGTAGGGATGGCTGCCATCTGTCAGCTCCTTATGGTTTTCCCTTGGATTCTGAATGGGAGAAAGTACCCTTAAGGAAGGCTTTTTCACCCCCCCCCCCAACTTTGTTGTTGTTGTTAGGTGCTGGCGAGTTGGTTCCAACTCATAGCGACCCTATGTTTAACAGAACGTAACACTGCCCAGTCCTATGTCATCCTCACAGTCGGGGCTATGTTTGAGCCCACTGTTGCAGCCACTGTGTTAATCCATCTCATTGAGGTCTTCCTCTTTTTCACTGACCCTGCACTTTACTAAGCATGATGTCCTTCTCCAGGGACTGGTAACATGTCCAAAATATATGAGACAAAGTCTTGCCATCCTCGCTTTTAAGGAGCATTCTGGCTGTACTTCTTCCAGGACAAATTTGTTCATTCTTCTGGCAGTCCATGGTATAGTCAGTATTCCTCCCTTCTACCATAATTCAAATACATCAACTCTTCTTTGGTCTCCCGTATTCACTGTCCAGCTTCTGCACGCCTGTGAGGTGACTGAAAATACCGTGGCTTGGGTCAGGCGCACCTTAGTCCTTAAAGTGACCTCTTTGCTTTTTTGACATTTTAAAGAAATCTTTTGCAGTAGATTTGCCCAATGCAATATGTCGTTTGATTTCTTGACTGCTGCTTCCATGGATGTTGACTGTGGATCCAAGTAAAATGAAAATCTTGACAACTTCAATATTTTCTCCGTTTATCATGATGTTGCTTATTGGACCACTTGTGAGGATTTTTGTTTTCTTTATGTTGAGGTGTAATCCATACCAAAGGCTGTAATAGCCTGATCTTCATCAGTAAGTGCTTCAAGTCCTGTTCGCTTTCAGCAAGCGAGGTTCTGTCATCTGCATATCACAGGTTGTTAATGAGTCTTCCTTCAGTCCCAACCCTGACACACACCTTTCCTGATTTCAAACCACATAATATCCCCTTGTTGTGTTCGAACGACTGCCTCCTGGTCTATGTACAGGTTCCTCACGAGCACAATGAAGTGTTCGGGAACTCCCATTCTTCGCAATGTCATCTATAATTTGTTATGATTGACAGTTGAATGCCTTTGCATACTCATAAAACACAAGTAAACATCTGTCTGTCATTCTGCTTTCAGCCATGATCCATCTGACATCAGCAATGATATCCCTTGTTGCATGCCCTCTTCTGAATCCGTCTTGACTTTCTGGCAGTTCTCTGTTGATGTACTGCTGCAACCGTTTTTGAATGATCTTCAGCAAAATTTTACTTGTGTGTGATATTAATGATATCATCCAGATGGACTCTTTTGTCATTTTTTGTATTTAAAGAAAAAAATCCCAGACTCTGTGTAATTTTAACCCTATATAGCTCAGTATGCCTTTCTAAAAACTATGGATTTTTCTTATATAATCATAATTCCATTTTTACACATAAAATTAATAATAATCCCTTGGTATCATCTAATAAGCTATTTAAATGAATTTTCCCAATTGTCTCAAAAAGTAATTTTACAGGTGGTCTGTATGAATTCTTAATTATAGACTGAAAACAAAGTAAATACATCCATATATAAATATATACACACTGAAACTCAATTTGCTTATTTATACTGTAAAAAGAACAATGCTGGAAAATAAAATATTTTTGTTAAGATTACCGGTGTTTATACATTTCTGCTTAGTTCACAGGCCCAGATTTACTTATTTAAAAAGTAAATGATGCCCAACTCCTGTATGTTTTCATCTCACACGGAGTAGCTTATACCCGTGTTCTGCAAGACCCAGGGAGAACCAGCAGAGGGAGCCCAAATCCATATTTAAGAGTTAAACTTGAAACTTAAGATCCATAAATACTGGGGCACAAAACCAACAAACAGGAACTTCAGAGAAGTGTTCTTAAACATTTTGGCCTTGAGGCCCTTTGAGAAATGGATGAAAGCTCTGTCACAACCCTAGTTTATATGCAGTTTCAGAGTACACATGCCCAATGAAGCCCGCCTACCCGCTGCCCGGGGTGAAACTGGTATAAAACAACAGGAAGAAGAAGGGGTCGCTGTCACTCCTCTCAGAAATGGAAAATGGAAGGAATACAAGTGGAGAGTAGAGACGTGAATATAAAATTTGTGTGAAAAAGAAGGAAGATTAAATAATTAAGGATGAGGACATATGGCAGATTGATCAAATTTACTACATAAACCAGATGGGGAACATAAAGGGGGAAGCCTTCCAGTGTCCTTCAGGAGTGTGGTGTATGGGCTCTGAGGAAAGAACATGTTTAATGGACGTGTAGAGGAAGGATGGAAAAGGGCCTATACGTGTCCAGTGTATTTTGCTCATTTTTTTTCCTATTCAGCCGCATGTCATTTAAAGATGCGTGCTCTATATAATTTCTCCGAAAGGAAGTGTAGAGAAATGGCAATGAGGGGAGAAGAGAGACAACAGATTAGCAGGCAGTAACAAATGCTTACTTTGCAATCCATTCTGCAGAGTTTTCCTTCTTGAACAGTCAGATCCCCAGGAGCCTGAAGGAAGTGAGGTCTGAAGAATCGCTCCTGGATGGGTTCATTCTCATCTCCACTATCTCTTGAACTGGAACGAGGTCTTAAAACAAGGCAAGCAGACGACAGACAGGGAGATAGGAGTTACTTCCAGGCTCTGAGTCGTCTCTTTTCTTACAATACACGGGCAATAACAGACTTTTCTTATCTGATCCCAACCCCTCGGGTTTACTGACAACACAGAAAAAAATCAGAAAAGCAAAATCTTGTTTTCTTTGGAAGCTTACTATAAATTTAATCGTCTTCTAATTGCAGATTTTAAAACAGTTCTGCTACCCTAATTTTTAAAGCTAGTATAAATCACAGGGAGACATGGTGGCGCAGTGATTAAGAGCCTGGCTGCTATCCAAAAGGTCAGCAGTTTGAATCCACCAGACGCTCAGGCTCCTTGGAAACCCAATGGAGCAGTTCTACCCTGTCCTATAGGGTCACTATGAGTTGGAATCGACTCCACGGCAATGGGTTTGGTGCTTTGGTTTATAAATCATAGAAGGGGAAATGGGAAAATACAGGGTAAAATATGAGCATATTTTTTTCTAAATAAGTATTTTTAAAGCTATATGAGAAGTAGCAGAGCTGCTGCTTATTTACTACCAAAGCTTTTTCAACAGAAATTACTCAGACTTTCCACTGTGACTTTTAAATTTGTGGGAAATTACAAATGTAACCGTTTTATAAAATGTAATATCTTTCTAATCCAAATTCCTTTTAGGGAAGTATTCTTCTGCATCAGTTATCTCTGTGCTTTAAGACATTTTTTGCCTCCAAATAAAATTGTGAAAATCTCCAAAATTTTGTACATTTCTCTCTCTTTTAAACATGTTGCTAGAGGCACCTTAACATCAATACAATTTAATACAACTTCAAGGAAGGCTTAACAAAGGAAAGAGGAAGATGTTGAATACATCTTCTGTTAGCTATCCATAGAAAATACTTTTTTAAATATATAATTTTATGTATTTTGTTGTTGAGAGTATACATAGCAAAACATACAATAATTCAAGTTTCTACACGTACCATTTAGTGACACTGATCACATTCTTGGAGCTGTGCGACCATTCTCACCCTCCTTTTCTGAGTTGTTCCTCCCCCATTAACATACACTCACAGCCCCTTAAGGTTCCTATCTAATCTTTCAAGCTGCTGTTATCAGTTTGATCCCATATAGACAGTTGTTAAAAGAGCATCACACTCAAGGCAGACATTTTTTACTAATTAAGCTAAACCACTGTTTGGTTTTAAGAAGACTTCAGGGGATATTTTTACTTTTAAAGCACTTAAGTAGCAATAGCGGAACAAATGAAAGATTAGTATAGTGGGATAATAACTATCAGCTTTTTTATCTAGGGGCCCTGGAAGCGCAGTGGTTAAGTGTTTGGCTGCTAACCAAAAGGCTGGCAGTTCGAATCCACCAGGCGCTCCTTGGAAGCCCTATGGGGCAGCTCTACTCTGTCCTCTGGGGTCACTATGAGTCGGAACCGACTTGACGGCAGCGGGTTTGTTTTTAATCTTGTCTACTCTTCTCCAAGTACAAATCGAATTTACAAGAAAATTGCTTTTCTAGGAGCACAGACATATAGAAAAGCTTAAACATATTGAAATCCACAAGAAAAGCAGAAGAGAATAATGCAAAAGAATGGACTTGATACTAAGTGTGTTGGGTTTACAGCCACAGATACAGGCCTTCCTGTGAACAGATACTGCCGCAATAAAGTTAGAGTTAGATTCGGACATGCTCAGGTGCCAGGTCTCTTTCAAACGCTGGACAAATGGCTCAGTGGATCCAGTGACATGAGGAGGTGTGACACACACCAGATTAATGCTCACCCTCTGTGTGTTCTGTTCATCAAAGGTGTTTGTATCTATGGCCTTCAAGTTTCCAGTGAGAACTATCTGAGGGTGCTCTTTCTGTAAAATGTCTACGTAGGGACCTGAATTGACAGCCTACTTGACTTACCATATTCTCTTATAAGTGCAAATATGTTACTAAGAAGTAATAGCCTTTCCCTGTCCGTCAGTAACCTTGAATAAATGTAGTTCAAAGAAGACTAGAAATCACACTACTGTTATCAGACATTTGTCTCAGTATTTAAAATACAGCAAATATTGCCTAGAAGATTTTGGTCTAAAATAAACTCTTGTGAACTAAAATGACTGAAAACCAGCTAGTTTTGAGAAGTCTCGTGGCAATCACCCACAATGGTCAACCCACGCAGCCGCTGGTTAGAGAAACTTGGTTTGGAACATCTGTGTACCATTTACTAGGATTTTCAGGTCCACGTGCTCTTTAAACATGCTGAGTCTTGACTTCTTCACATATTAAATGTGACCCATTTAACGAACTAGCGATGACCTATGTGAACAGGCCTAGCACACACTAGCGAACAGTTGTTCCCTTCCCCTCTCCGAACCCCAAAGGAGCATAATCACCAAGGAGGCACACACTTTAAGTCTGTAATCACATTCTGTCTTCCAGCTACATTCACTTTTGGGGTCATACTACCATTCTAATAGCGCTGCGTTTCACCTGTGGGAAGGAAACATTTGAAGTACCTTCTGACGTGAGGAGGGCCTGAGGGGGAACGGGGGCTGCGACCTCTCTGGTTGACAGCCTGGACCATCAGCCGTCCAGTACAACTGATGCGGCCCTGTCAGACATCAGGAGAAGAAATTATTTGCTGTGCAAAACTATTAACCATTAAACGCTATCATGTCTCATCCTGTTCTCAAGACATTATTTCATAACAAAGCAGTGTGTCATATTAGTACCGACACCAACCCCTTGCAGAAATGCACTTTCCCTGAGTTAAACACCTCAGTAAAGTTCTGAATTTATTCAAAGAACCCAGGTGACAAGTTACTTCTCTGAACCGTTAAATAAGCTTGACTGTTTAACTAGAGCGATATTTAAAATGACAACCCTTACTGAATTAATTGTAATTGCTAAGGGCTCCCTAACATATAAAACTGAGTTTGTAAACTCCAGCAGAAGGACATGACTGTCTTGCGATGATCCCATTTCCATGATCAGATATCTACTGGATGTGGCCAATTCTGAAATCAAAACCAGAAGACTTTAGTTTTCTGTCAGATGTTGTTAGTAATGTATTTATTAAATGCTAGTAGCATCCCTTCCCAAAACTATAAATTAAAACAGATATTAGCATGATAAGATGAGCACTATGTTAGAACAGCACATAGCAAGACAAGGAGAGAGCCACTACTGTATAGACGCCATGTTCTCATGGAAACTATATATTTGAGATTCAAAAATCAGCAGCAGTTATGTATCTAATATATGTGGGTCTTACGATAGAGGCTTATCTAATAAAAAGCTCTATTTTATCTCTTAAATTTGTCATCAAAAGTTTGATAAATGCTGCCATGTGGACGGACAACAGTAATGCTTTTATCCAGAAGCCATGGGTGAACCAGCCATCGTTACCGTGGTTTTTTCTTTCAGCCCTTTCTCTGAGTATTTCTCTTCAGTGTTATGAGAAGACTAAATAAGTACAGCAAAATAAATTCCTTTCCCCTCTCCTCTTCCCTGAGAACGAGCAGATATATTTCTCAGTTCTGACGTGGCCAAAAGGGTACAGTAAGGGTGGAAAAACGAGATTTATCGTTAACGATCAGACTCAGTGAATTCTGAGGTTCAACCAGCAGCCCTCATGTGCTCTCACACTTACACTCACATTCTACCATCGGCTCCCACTTCCATTGCAAGTTGCTGAAACAGGCAGGTAACAGAAGCAGGGATGCGCTGTGTGTTTTGAGGAACTGTTTTCTGAATTCTGACTGGGGTGGGGCGGGAGGTATTGGTGGAGGGAACAAACATAGGGGGAAACACACACACACACACACACCCCAAAGCAGGATTCAGTGAAGAGCAGGAATCCAGTCAGATCTCCCAAAGCTTGGACTTCTTTAGGGCCATAACCACCCAGAAAAGGCAAAAACATATGGGAATGTAAGAATGAGGAACTGCAATATAGAAAGTCTTGGAAGAAGTACCACTAGAATGCTCCTTAGAAGCAAGGATGGCAAGACTATGTCTTACATACTTTGGACATGTTGTCAGGAGGGATCAGTCCCCGGAGAAGGACATCATGCTTGGTAAAGTAGAGGGTCAGCGAAAAAGAGGAAGCCCCTCAACAAGATAGACTGACACAGTGGCTGCAACAATGGGCTCAAGCATAACAACGATTGTGAGGATGGCGCAGGACGGGGCCGTGTTTCCTTCTGTAGTACACACAGGGTCGCTGTGAGTCAGAACTGACTCGATAGCACCCAACAACAACAATAACAGAAAGAGGTAGTTGTAAAGAAACAAACTCAACTGGTCTTATTCCACTAGATATGTGACTCCCTCTAACAAGTCACAGTATTTGCTATGAGGTCTCATCGCCTCTATTGAAAATTTCCAAGGAGAGATGAAGTATAACATTATCAGTGGGAATTCTTTCTAAATTAAATTAACTGTATCTGAAGCTCAGGCCACAGCATACCAAATTCTCTCATGCTGTGCTCCTGTCATACACTTGAGATTCCCTAAGATAACTCAAAATCTACAAATTAATTTCATCTAGCTTGCATGTTGTAACGATGCTGGAAGCTATGCCTCTGGTATTTCAAATACCAGCAGGGTCACCCATGAGGGACAGGTTTCAGCAGAACTTCTAGATTAAGACGCTGGCGATCTGCTGTTGTAAAGCTCACAGCCAAGAAAGACCTACGGAGCACTTCTACCCTGTAACACATGCGGTCCTCAGGAGTCAGAATCGGCTCAATGGCAACGTGTTTGGTTTTTTTGGTTTCCAGACTAAGACAGACTAGGAATAAAGGACTCATGAGGTACTTCCAAAAATTAACCAATGAAAACCCTGTGGATCACAACAGAATACCGTCTGATACGGAACTGGAAGACTAGCCCCCTAGATACTCAGAATACACAGGGGCCGTGAAAATGGACTCACGCATGCCAAGGATCATGAAGATGGAAAGGAGCGGATATGTTTCATTCTGTTGGACATGGGGTAGCCATGGGCTGAAGCTGACTTGAAGGCAGCTAGCAACAGCCCCTCCAAATCTATACCTGCTATAGAAAATCTAGATGTGACTTGCCTAGGAGACCCCCATGATAAATTACCCAACAGATGCATCCTAGTAGATGCTTTAACAAATTAACATACGAGATCCATAATTCCTTTTGGAGCTTGAGGACAAGGAAGTATATGCTTCGTTTTACATAAAGAGCTTCAACTGTACTGCTATGGAATATGGCTTCCTTATTTCTGCCTTACTGCTTCAGTGATAGAATGCATAGAATTTGGATATAGTCTTCCTGGTTGTATAAAACCCAGGGGGCCCACAAAGGAAGTTACTATTAACTAATCCTTTATGTGGTTAGAAAAAGACATCATGCATGTTACATTCAAACTTTAACCTTGAATCTGGGGAAGCAGATGTAGGTTGCTAAAAAAAATGAAAAAAACTCCTAAAATGTTGGGCAGGTCACTGAATTTGTCCAAGCCTTAGTTTCTTCACAGGTAAAAACAGGACTGTTATAAGGATTAAATAAGATAATTTAAGAAGGTATTGTAAAATATCAAATGATCCTTGATGCCATACATTATCACTGTTAAAAATTCATCTCAGCTGGCACAGTGCTGCTGTAGGTCTGAGACATTATTTCTGCATAGACATGCATCAACTTGATTTTTAAGGGTCCCAACAGCTGGGCTGACTCCACTAAAATTTCCAGGTGGGTAAACTTTACTTGAAGTATACTCCTATCTGTTTTTCTGATCTCTTCAAACATCTCTTTTAACCACGTCTCCCCTGCTCCTCAGGGTTCTTGATGCTGAGCTGAGCCCCAGACACCCTCACTAAGACACTCCTTAGCTCTGCAATTAGATTGTCTGAGTTTGGACAACAGCTCTGTCCCCTGTAGGTGCATGACCTCAGGCAGATAACGTAACCTATAGAATCAATAATTTCCTCATCTGTATATCTGGATACCATCTAGTTAACCCTTCATGAGTTCTTCTGAGGATTAAATGAGTTAATACGTGTAAGGTGCCTGGTATTGTGTTTCGTACACAGTAAATGCTCAAAATGTTAAATTATTACAGTACAGAATATAATTATTATAACCCAAAAGGTTGTTTTGTTAAACACAATGATTTTTTTTTTCCCATATGTAATGGAGTTTTCTTTCCTCTCTCTCTTTTTGTTTTTGGTATTAGGATGTATTTTACTCTGTCCAGAGGAGAAACAAAATACTCTCAGCGGGAGGGCAGAGTACCTGGAAGCAGATCAGCGTTTTTAACTTCTTCTGCTAGAGCTTCCAAGGTGCCAGGAACACAGTTATATTTAAAGTGTGTTTGTTTATGTGATGGCTAAATGTAAGGTCGAAGACAAAAGCTGTCCTTCTCAACTCTAAACATTTGCTTGCGATTAGGATAAACCCTCCTCCCCTCCCCCCAAAAACACAGTAAACAGGTTAGCACGCTATTCTGGAAAAATGACACATTTCTTTACTGTTTTCAAGATTTTCACTGCTACTGCCTAGAACCACCCGCACAGCTGCTGTCCCAGAATCTTCCCTTCCCTTTTCCAGATTTCAGAGAAAAGAACATGTGATGAGGGGTCACATTTTCACACCTGTCCCAACCCTCCTCTCACTTCTGAACGGAAAGATGAAGTAGTTAGGAGGCAGAATTACTAGTTTGATGACTATAGTGTTATTGACTAAAAATGTTATTAACCAATTAATGACCAAGGGCATCGAGAAAGCATTCTAACAAGCTGTATAATTTTGACATTTGAAAAAAAAAAAAAAAAATCCAGAATTCAGTGGAAGTATTTTTAAAGAGATGCTTCCAATGTGCATGAACCGAAAGTCCCGATTTTTCAATCTGAATGTCTTTTTTTACAAGAAGCCTCTTACAGCCAGATAGAATTAGAGTTAAATAATTTTTAATCATATGAAAGTACCAATTAACCCTAGTAATCATCATAATTAGTAGGCTCTGATGGGCATTAATGCTGTTGCATTTATTAAATTTCTCATTTCTATCTGCTTATTAACACACGAAGTAATAATGGAGCGAATGTTTAAAGCTTGGAATGAGCCTAGAAACTTCATAACGCCAAGAAGTAAGACAAAACACGATCAACAAACCCACTTTTTATATTTGACTCAGCTGTGTGCTGCTCTTCTATTCCAAACAAGTCCACAGAGTTGAAAGCTACAGTACAAATACTAAGTCTGAATTCTTGAAGTGATTCTGTATTAAATATCCAGCTTGTAAAGATCACTGGATGCCTCCCTCCTGCAGGCCAAGTATTTACATAATATGGAAATAACATTTATATTTCATGGTTTATGACATTTAACTTATGGCACACAGGTTCCTTATAAAAGCTTGCCACTTGTATACATAATGGGATTTGAGGAAACATCAAGCAGCAAAACAGCCCTTCCAAAACCCAAGTTCGATACAAAGTAACTCAGCAACGCCAACAAAACAAAGTCAAACATTCATGCTTAGATTTAGTTGTGTCTTAAAGAGAGGATTAGAGATGACAATAAACTGTGTTTGTGATGCTTCTTTTGGCGTTTTGTTTGGGGTGACTGCACAAGCACTCATGATTTCCCTAAACGATGTGATTGCTCGGGCCTCCGATGAATTGCCTGCCCTGCCCTCAGTCGGGATGCCCCTCAGTCCAGCGCGTGTTTAGTGTGTGCCTTCTATCCCAAGCAGGCTCTGGATGCAGTCAACAATAGCTAAAGTGTTTCTTATCCCCAAAAGATTACCCCAGGTGGAAAAATACCACATTCCGTAAAATATGCCGCTAAACCCTAGTGTCTGCCTCTTTGCCTGGTTCTTGCCCTTTCTCTTGGCTGTGTCCTGTAATTAGTTCCCACTGCTCAGGAAAGCTCTCCCATCTGTGTTTTATTACTGGACTGATTTTTCCACTCCCCTTTTCCTCTTTCCCTTGGTCATTTTGCATCAGGCAATCTACAGTGTCCTAGAAAATTAGATGTAGCTGTCTCCGTTTCAAACCTAAATACTTTTCTCAAATGTGAAGAAAAATCCAAGGTATCCAAAGGGTAACGACGGAGTGGGGATTTTTCTGCAGTTTTCTGGTGACTACACTTTCTGCTGTTGGCAATAACAGCCTGAAAGACGGAGCTTTTACTCTGGAATCTTCTTTTCAGTGCCTGCTTAGGATGTGTTTCTTTTAAATCGAGTTTTAATTTACAAATTAAGAGGCTGGAAAAAGGCCTTAATATACAATAGCGGATGCTGTAAAGCTGAGATTACAACAGTGTCAAACATTTCTGTGATGGTATTCCTACAGCAGCAAATGCTAACATATACCAAGGGTTAGATAGAAAAATGGTCTGCCACTTGTCAGCTTATTTAAACACCCCTTTGTTTTTTCTAAGAGGGAGTAAAGTTCCTTCCAGTTCTAGGTGCTCTTACAAAAAATCAATACCTGGCGTGGCGTGTTTGGACTCTCTCTACTGAAGAGCCCAGGGTAGAAAAGCGGGCATTTTACTCTTGGAATGAATACGAACCAGGCAATATGCTCACGAACTTGAAACGACACCTACTACCTAGTGGTGGAAATGTCAACATTTTCTCACAGCAATCTGAACGGGTTTCCTCAGGCTCTGTTCATGAGTTTCTCCTCCTCTGCCTGCCTTTGGTTATTTAGGGAGAAAAGGAGACTCTCAGCCCTGCCCTCTGAGTGAGAATACTGGGTGGGCCAACCAAGCCGGAGAGACAGAATTCTAGGTCTTAGGAATTGCTTTGGTTACTCTGATCATTGGTCACACTCCCCTATGCTTCAATCACTGGTGAAGCAGAATCTTCTGTTAGAAGGGAGGGATTGTGGCGACCTGATGTAAACTGGGCCACTTCTCCTTTCTCTGTCTTCTCTCCACAGAGGAGAGGTAAAGAAAGAGAGTGGGTTAACCACGGGGTTGGCCTGGGATTTGCTAAAGCAGCGGAACTCACTGGGGCCTGGAATGAGGGCAGTGACGGCTCTCTCGTGGGCCTTCTCTGGGCCATGAGTGAGCTGGAAGCAGAGAGCAGCTTCCCAGCTTCCTGTGGGGCTCGAATCAGCTGTGCGGTGGGTGTGGCCCGTCCTCCAGCTCACAGCTCCCCACCCAAACCCACAGCTGTGACAGATGTGGCACAGCCTTCCCACGGGGGTGGAAAAACGGAGAGGCCCGGAGGTCAGAAGACCACACACCAGCAACACGTTGGGTAGAAATCCCATCCCACGCTGACTCGCTTACTCTTTCTAAGACACCATGGGAGCAGAATACCTAGAGACGGAGCTGATCCTTTACATCTGTACATCCTTTACAGCTGTAAGAGCTGCTGCTCTAAGACAGGGGGACTAGTGTGTCTGAGTAAAAACAGAGATACTAACACTGAAAGCATACTAGGTGCCAGGGACACTGAGTGCTTTACATCACTATTTAACGCTCAATTGTTATTCTCATTTTATAGAAGATGAAGCAGGCAAAGAGAGGTTAAGTGACTGGCTAATCGTCACATAGGTAGCACGCGGCAGAGAGAGAATTTCAGCTCAGTTCTGACTGATGCCAAAGCTCACGCTTTTAACCCCCGCGCTACACTGTCCGCCTGCCTGGTCCTGGGCTCTTCAGTCAGATCGGTATCAACCACTCTGCAGTCCTGAGCTGTCTTTGCTGGTCACTTCTTCCTTTTGGTTTCCTTCCTTCCCTCCTCTGCCGATGTTTTCAAGGGGATCGTCAGCAGCCCTCCTTTACCTACTAACTTCATTACAGTTTGTCAGAAGAGTTTAAATGAATCAGAGAGTACTGACCCTTGAGGCTGGCCTGCTGTTGTGAACTCTGCACCCATCTTGAGAATGCCACCGCCCTGAGCAGTGAGTCTTTCGCCATCTAGAACTTTCCCACGTGTAAAAATACTTTTGCATAACTTGAAGACAACTGGAAGTAGACTCCATTGCAATTTTAGATTTCCATTCTTTTGTTCTATAAAATGGCTTACTCCAGTAACAATTTAAAACATGTGTTAGGAAAAATAACTTGAAATTAACAGCAGGCTCCCAGGTGAGGACTGAGAAACACAGATAATGCCATCCCCATAATATGTCCTAACCTTTCTAGGGGAAAAGAGGAATAAAAGACCTAACGTGAAGCAAAATTGTAAATTTTGTTGAGTTCTCCACCATGTTTTCAATAGGCAGAAAATGGAAAGTTGCAATTTGTTAAGTCAAGGAAACATACTGAAAATACAGTAAGAAAAAAGTTACGCTTTTGTTCCCCTAAATACACCAAACATGAACACAAATAAGCATTAAAATGTAACTTTTGAATGAAGCTTGTGATTTTGATTATTTTTCAGGGTAACGGTCATGTGTATGTTGATTAAAATCAAGAAAGCACATTACTATGGAAACGCTTCCTTGACAGTAAAGAATTTGCTGTGTTCAGAAATAACCTGATTAGCTGGATAACAGGAGTTTTATTCAAATCCTAATATTATTGCAGACAAAGATCTTTTTATGGCAATAAGATATCAGAATGTAATAAGCATTGTACAAACCCTTAAGTTTGTAAGCTTTGCTAAATTGATTTGTATTATTTTCTAACATGTACTCTTGCCTTCAAGAGAAATAATGAAATATGGAATGATATAAACAGATCAAAGGTCTTAAAAAGACTGCTGGCTAATTTTCATTAGTTATATAATCAAACGGTTATTTTTATCCTCCTTAAAAAGAAGTATTATTTACACAACTTCTGGAGACTTAGTAAAATTATTCTGGGACGCACTGAGCTCTTAAGGTAGGCAATCACTTCTTACTCATTCCTGTGTCCTCTGTACCCAGCATAGTTGCCTAAAATATACAAGATACTCAATAAAATAGAATTTTGCAGGCTGGAATTGGGATCATGATAGCTAGGAGCCCACTATTAAGTCCTGTGTAGTCAACTGATTTCTTGACCATAGATACAAAAGAAAACATTCTGATGCAAACCAAAAATGCCTGAATGGTCACATAGGTACTATGAAAATTATAATCTGTCTACACTTACACATTAAATTCCACTGATGTATGTGTGTTTCTTTTTAAGTATTTTACTGTGATTTTCTTCTAGAGTCCATATAGCCACTGACTCTCTCTGTCCTCTTATCCTTTATTTTCTTTGTAGAACTTAACCCTTCCTGAAATGATGTTATTTGTGTGTTTGCTGCTGTTGTATTTTCTACCCCAGGACTTTGTCTCGCCCACCACTGCAACCCCATTGCCTACGGGGTGCCCAGTAGGTGTTCGCAGTAGGCCCTCAGTAATAGTTGTGGACAGAACGCACATCTGCACCAGAATCATTCCTTCTGAGGAACACCTGATGGAATAAATAAATACTCAGGAAATAAATAATTTTTCTACCCTCTGAAACCAAGATGGATGTGGAATTTGGAAAAATAGTTTCATAAGCCAAAGCAGTGTGACTCTACTTTTAATTAAACAGTCCCACCGTCCAGTTACATGTCGGCACAGAGAACTGAAGCCAGCCCACCCCATCTTCACCTGGGGGTTTGCAGCCATGATGGTGTAGTTCCCATCATCATCCAAGGTGGAGGCTGTGGTGTGCAGCGAGCAGGTCCCGTCGAGATCTCTCTGAATGGTGTAGTGATCGCTCTTTGGGGAGATCTGCTTCCCGTCTTTAAACCAATAGATCTGTGAATGGAGACAGGAGTAGAGATTGGGAGCGTGTGTAGACTTTCTCTGCTTGGGTGACCAACTGATGAATAATAACAGTGTAGTCTGCAGAGGTAACCCAAGTTTTTGGGTTAAAACGTTAAACCAAACACCTGAATATGACGATTGTTGAGTAAAAAAAAGGTAAGTAACAAATGAGTTTAATTCTCTTTTAGTTTAAAAAATTATCTATCCTCTTTTTTATTTTTAAAAATATGTATATGCGTGGGTATTTACATTCAAAGGAGCCCTAATGGTGCGGAAGTTAAGCTCTCGGCAACTAACTGAAAGGTCCGCAGTTCGAACCCACCAGCAGCTGCTTCCGTAAAGATTTACAGCCTTGGAAACACTATGGGGCAGTTCTACTCTGTCCCATAACATCGCTACGAGTCGGAATCGACTCGACAGCAATGGGTTATTTACATTCAAATGCTATTTATATGCAGGGATATATATCACAATGTTGACAGTGGTTATTTTTATGTGATGGTATTACAGGCATTTTTCTTTTTGCTTCTTTGTATTTTCAAATGTACTCACAATTAATATGTATTACTTATAAAGGTAAAAAAGGTGTTTTAGAGACTGAAAACAGACCCAAAGCTGCCATCATTCAATGGAATTGTATTAGACAAATAAAAAACGGGGGTGGGGGGGTAGGGGCAACAATAAAAGGCTGGTGGCAACTCTGTTGCTTTAATTCTGGGTCAAGGAGCATACGTATGATCAAAGGTCGAAAGCTTATGTCGGTTCTCCTCATTATGCTTAAGAAAACATGTAGTATTTAGACCTATCTACAATAATTTTCAAACAACACTAATTTGGGTTGACAGAAAATTACATGTCAAAAATAATTAAAGTAAAAATAAGTCTTGACTAAAAAAAATTAAAAAATGGTCAGACTACCTATTCTAACAGATCCTGGAACCTGCAGAAGTCTGATATGCCCCAAGCTGTAAAAATGTCCTATAGGGTAATTTTCGGCTGGCTTATGTCACAAGGAGTCCTGGTAGCGCAGTGGTTAAGCATTTGGCTGCTACCCAAAAGGTCAGCAGTTTGAATCCACCAGCTGAAACTTGGTGAGGATTCTCATGGATCTCTGATACTTTGGTTAATATTTCTGATTTAGGTAAAAGAGCTACACAGCTGGAAGACGGGCCCACAATAATGAAAGAAGAACTAAAGTGGAAGAGTTTCTCTTGGGACTTACAGTAGTCCGTATTTTTATTACTGATACTGATATTCATGGGAAATAATTATCAGCCAGCAATTCAGGGACACAAAAGGATTACTAACCTACCTACATCAGAGTTGTCTATGAATTGACTATTCAGACTAGCCCCGGATGGCCTGCTGCCTAAGCTTGAGCTCTGTCTAATAAGCTTAGGTTTGCTTCTCGCACAACAGTAATGCTATTAGCTTCTTACTAAAGACCCAAATGTCTCTTTTTCTTTCTTTTTTTGTCCCCACTGCCCCACTTTTCTTGGCATGCCCACTCCCTTGAAAATCAGTACTCCCAGCAGCTCTTTGATCTTTGACCCAGGCTCACCCAAAAACCAAAAAACAAACAAACTCATTGCCGTGGAGTCAAGGCCGCCTTATAGTGACCCTATAGGACAGAGCAGAACTGCCCCATAGAGTTTCCAAGGAGCGGCTGGTGGATTTGAACTGCCAACCTTTCGGTTAACAGCCAAGTTCTTAACCACTGCACCACCAGGCTCACCCAAGGTCTTCTTAAACCAGTGTGCGTTTTTCTGAAGTTTCTATTCGTATGTCAAGATCCAGGTGCTGATCCATGTCCCTCAGAATCAAGGAGGAACTGCTGGCTTCGCCACAGGGGTACCTCATTAGCACCTCACCCCACGGCACGGCTTTACATTTCCATAGACGCTTGTCGTCTGAGGACATCAACACTCACCCTGGATCTCAGAACGTTCCTATCAATTTCAGGAAAGCTTCCGGACCAGTCCACAGTAATGCGCAAAATCACTGGTGGTGTTCAGAATAGAACACAAGACACTTCTCTTCACTCTAGCCACTAGATTTTGGTTTAAAGCTCACATTTTAATCATGAGACTCTCTCTCACTATGGGGTTGGAATTAGGTTTTAGGGAAAGGATATGATGGTAAAATTGACCTTAAGGATTCTGTGAGAACAGAATAATGCATGGGGCTCTAGGGAACCAACACCCAAGGGTGTCAGGTACTGTGTATCACTTTGCCCTCTTCCACTGGACTAATTCTCATTTGAGCTCTTGGGCGCCACTATAAAGTGTTAATTTCAGGGGTTTTGTTTTTCAGGTCTGTAGGCTTGGTTTACAAATCTGCCTCTCCTCTGTTACTGTTCTGTTCCTTCATTGTCGTTACTGTCTCTTTTAACATAGTTTCCATCATCGTAAACATACTGAATTCACAGTCTTCTTCAGATGTGTGACACGTGGGCTTCCGTTCGCCTGCACCGTGTGCTGCTGACCCTCCGCGTGATGGTCCACTTCCTTGCGTGGTTCGTAATGTTTAACTGTGAACGTGTGTTCAGCTGCGTTTCAGTGGCGCAGTGGTGAAGAGCTCAGCTGCTAACCAAAAACGTCAGCAGTTTGAATCCACCAGCTGCTCCTTGGAAACCCTACGGGGCGTTCTACTCTGCCCTATAGTGTTGCTATGAGTCGGAATCGACTCGACGGCAATGGGTTTGCTTTGGTTTTTTGGAACCTGCAGAAGTCTGATATGCCCGGAGCTATAAAAGTGTCCTACGGGGTAACTTTCGGCTTGCTTATTTTAGAAGGAGCCCTAGTGGCGCAGTGGTTAAGCATTTGGCTGCTAACTAAGAGGCCGGCAGTTTGAATCTACCAGCTGAAACTTGGAAACCCTACGGGGCAGTTCTACCCTGTCCTGTAGGGTGGCTATGAGTCGGAATTGACCCGACGGCAATGGGTTTGCTTTGGTTTTATTTCAGAAACTTAAGGTTTTTAATCATCCAGGACTAAATTCCATGTTAACTTTTTAGATTTCCCTCCATATCATAGTGTAAATTTGGAGATTCAATTCTTCATGGTGCCTTTTTCTCCTTTTCAATCAAGTTCCTGGGAAAAGCGTAATCCTGTATGTTGCTTTGCTGGGCTGGTGAGCGGGGTCACTTTATTCTTCCTTCAAAGACAGGGCAGCTCTTTAGCCAGCATTTCCAAGTATCTGTAGAGAGAGGGCTCCCATCCAACTCGGCCTAAAAACCCACTGCCGTCGAGTTAACTCCAACTCCTAGCGACCCTACAGGACACAGTAGAACAGCCACACAGGGTTCCCAGGATTTGAACTGCTGACCTTTTGGTGAGCAGCTGTAGCTCCCAGCAGCTTTTAACCACTATGCTAGCAGGGTTCCCAGGTCAGCCTCGTCCTCCACAATACGGAAGTCCCTTTGACTATCCTTTCTGAACGCTCCCCCTCACTTTGTAAATACAGGAAACCCTGGCTTTGTAGCCGAACCATCTGAAGCTTTTATCCTCAGTGGTGAGCATTACTTCGCTGTACGGCCGTGGGCGGTGGTGTCGGGGGGACTGCCAGCTCAGTCAATTCGCAATTTAGGAGGAACAATGATAACCTCACCTCAGCAGTAAATGATGTGGCTGTGTGAAAAGCTCTTCGTCAATTATTCGATTAGAAATCTATTAGCCATTTCCTATTCTGTTACTCAAGCCCAGTCTCTACCACCCCCTTCTTTTGGTTTCTAATGCCTCCTGAAGATGGCCCTGCACTTAACCAAACCCACTGCTGTCGAGTCGATTCTAACCCATAGTGACCCTATAGGACAGGGTAGAACTGCCCCATAAGGTTTCCAAGGCTGTAAATCTTTACCGAAGCAGACTGCCACATCTTTCTCCCAAGGAGCAGCTGGTGGGTTCGAACTGCCAACCTTCTGGTTAGCAGCTGAGCACTTAATCACGGCACCACCAGGGCTTCTCGGCCCTGAACTTAGGGTAGTTAAAACGTTTTACATCATGGATATTGAGACATGCAGTCTGTATCTCCTCCTCCTACTGCACATGCTGTGCTCTGGAGGCTCAACTCTTCCTCAGGAAACAGGCCTCACCTTGGGCTTTGGATTGCCAGCCACTCTGCATGTGAAAGTTACAGGCATTCCCTCAAAGATCTTGTAGTGTTTCAGCTTCGTCTCAAAGAACGGTGCCATTCCATTTTCCACAGGCGCATCCCCATACGGAACATCATCGCCCGATTCGTCCACAGGAGACCTTTCTAGCCTGTACTCTATTTCACTGATGAGTCTCTGTTCACAGCTGGAGACTTTGTATTCCTATGTCACACAAAGAAAGGTCAGGTCAGCAATCAATCTCGGTCCCTTGTGCTACAGCGCGTCTCCCCAGTCTTGCCCTGCTCTCCAATGAGACAGTCTAGAGACAGTGATACTTCCTACCATGGAGCTACAAAACAGAATCTGGCCCATTTCAATTCCATATACAACAGAAAACATCTGGAAGTAAGTATCTATGATATTTCATATTGTCTGCAAGTCCTATCGTCCAAACAAACGAATCTCTGAAGATGGGCTTCTATTTTCTCTCTTTGGGAGCAGGGAGAAGGGCAGAAAAAGGCAAAGGCTATGTATTCCTGAATTGTTTATAAAAATAAAGTGCAGTGGAACACTGATTCCTTCCTTAGGGTAAACATCATTTCAGAGGAGTGCGTAGCTCCAGAAGGCTACAGGCCATGTGGCAGGGAGCTGCAATATTACACAGCATTTTATCAAAGGAATGACAGAAAAAATGGCACCACGTTTTTGCTTTTCACTCACACTGCCTCTAGACCCCTCCTTAGCTCAGCAGGTACTAGGAACTATTTCCACCCTCCTTAAAAGAAAAACAGGACTGAAAGTCCATTCAAATTTCTGGTTAAAAAAAAACAAAAGCAAAGCAAGGAACTTATCAACATCCTCTGGGGATTAAGGTAGAGTCTACAGTTCTGTTACTTACAAGTCCAATGCAGAGAAGGCAGCCCATTTAAAAAATTTTTCCCATTTACTAATAAATACAAGATTTTTAAACAAGGTTTTCTCTTAAATAAGTTACTCAACCTTAAAAAAAACCACACACACAGTTTGTTGGGTTGAGGGGAGACAAACCATGGAATGAGTAAAACTGCAAAAAGTCTACCACAAGTTGTTCTGTTTTGTCTGAGTCCTATCAAATTCAGCAATTTAAGAACTAGCACCTGTACTTTCCTAGATGGGTGTAACAAGTGAAAACCTTCCCACGATTTAAGGTTCAGAGTACCCACTGATGACAGTATTATATTCAACTTTGTAAATACATGAGAAAAAATCATATCGTAGTAATTTTGTTAATCTGATATTAAACTAAAATATATACCGATCACAACATTGTCTTTAAGTCCTATCATCCAAAGAAAAGTTATAATTAACATAGGGCAGAAAAGACAGATACAGACAGATATCCAGGCAAAAAAGGAAGAACAGACAAAAATAGACACAGTGAAAGATGAAGGAGAAGAAGGGTGAAAAGCTTAACCTTTTGACCATCCAGAGGACTCCCTACAGAAGCATGAGGAGACCCAATTTCCTGTAACGGCAGAAGAAAAGAAATGAAGACTAATAATAGAAACAGTGAGAATATAGCAGTAAGATTTCCAATTTTCTTTAGGTAAAACTTTTTTGGTAGCAATATTTAACACCCAGAAACACTTTCAGATTTTGAAGCTTACCCCATTTCTCAACAGACATGAGAAAAGAGACTACTTGGTACTTTCAACTTGTCTTAAAAAGCGTTCTTTTAACTTTCCAGATAACATAACTCCCAACAGAAGTTATGTAGTCTATTTGGAGACTCCAGGTAGAAGCAGCAGAGATTATAGAACAGCTTTACAGCAAATTCACAAAGTGATTCTTTTGGTTCCAGCAGGGGAACAAAAACAGCATTTCTGATTTCTCTGACGAGTGATTTATATCTACATACGACAAAGAAGATAAGGGCAGTCTTTTCTGTACGTGAATATTTTGCTTTGGACGTTAAGCCTACAATATCCACTACCATTTCAAGCAATTCCAATGATAATATTTTTCTCCATACAAAAATGTTCTGCATTAAAGCACAAATCAGGAAAAGCAGAAAGATACTTGAGAATAAACTTATCAGTGAGAAGATAGAGTACAGGTGTCGATGACTGAAATAAGCCCATGAATCACTTAACACTGTGTCTGCTACATACTATGTGCCCAATAAACATGAGCTGTGAGGTTGACTGATGAGATTAATACTGTGTCTCTGTGACCTGCCCTCTACTTTTCACAAAGTGACCTCAAAAACAGTGTCCAAAAAGAGCACGGGGAGAAGGGACAGAGGAAGAGTCATTTTTCGAAGAAGTCCGAAGCAACATTGTACCTGATTTGCTGTTTCCTCTTCTGGCTCCTGAATATTAAAGACATTTGCACTGTTAGCACCTAGGAGTCGACGAGCCATTCTTTCTTCATATGTCAACCTCTAAACAAAGTCACAAAAGAACACAGAATTAGGAAAATCACGGTTGTACACTGCCTCAAGGAAAAAAAGAAAGTCTTGATGTTTTCCGTACCCATTCTCTCTCCCTCTTCAGATACCTGCGTGTAAGAGGAAGTCTGTCTCTTCCCCTTCCCTCAGTTGTCCTCCCTTCACCTCCCCTTTTGGTCCTAATGCCCTAATCCAGAGTTGGGAGATAGGGCAAGCAACCTTGAGAGCCGGCAACTGGTACACCACAAATTTAAGGTGAATAATAAGCAAAAGCAATTAAGGCCAAAACCACATGGAAAATATATGTCATATACTTATCTTTAATTAAAACAGAGAGAGAAGAAAGAGGATTTCCAACAGCAAACCATTATTTATAGGAAACATTTTATTCATAGCTCTCCCTGGGCTTCCGTACAACCAAGTCAGCTCCACAGAGAAGGGAAGTTTTCGACCAGCTAGCTGGCAGTGATGGCCCTCTCACTTCTAAGACCATTTCCTAGGCTGCTGGGTAATGCGGGTAAGTATAATAATCCACAAAGAATGATTAGCAACAGAACTGTGAAAGATATTTGCCAAAGCTAACACCCACAATTCATGATTCTACTCACAGGACTAAGGTGCGCCTGACCCAAGCCATGGTATTTCCAATCACCTCATCTGCATGTGAAAGCTGGACAATGAATAAGGAAGGCCGAAGAAGAACTGATGCCTTTGAATTATGGTGTTAGTGAATAATGCTAAATATACCATGGACTGCCAGAAGAACAAAGAAGTCTGTCTTGAAGAAGCACAGCCAGAATACTCTTTAGAAGCAAGGATGGTGAGACTTCATCTCACGTACTTTGGACATGTTACCAGGAGGGACCAGTCCCTGGAGAAGGACATCATGCTTGGTAAAGTAGAGGGTCAGTGAAAAAGAGGAAGACCCTCAACGAGATGGAATGACACAGTGGCTGTAACAGTGGGCTCAAGCATAGCAACAATTGTGAGGATGGTGCAGGACCGGGCAGTGTTTCGTTCTGATGTACGGAGGGTTGCTATGAGTTGGAACCGACTCAATGGCCCCTAACAACAATAACTCACAGGCAGACTGCTTGCCCTTCAGGCAAAGAGAGTGGTAGTGATTTTACATCTAGCGACTGGCACTTCGGAACAGGTCAAAATCATTTCTTCTAGGCCATTCTTATCTAAGGGAAATGCTAACATTTTCTTGTTCTGCCTTTTGGGGTGATTCCTGCTCTTGTTCTCTTGCTGTAGGCTCGAAAGTGCTTTAGAATTACAGATCAGGGTGAATGTTCAGAGGCCACCTGGCCCATCAGGGCCATTTTACAAAAAAGTGTTAGATGCAAAATAGTAAGAAACCCAGGAATAGAGAATAATAGTGAAGTAGAATCTAATCAAAAAATTCAGATGTTATTTCAGATAAATTTCTGAATATAGATGCAAAATCTATCAGAAACTTTCTAGTCAGGAAAATATGTTGGGCAAACTTACAATTTCCAGTAATTGTTGGTTCCAGTCCCAGTTGGAACCAGGAAGTAAGACAAGCCAAATGCTAAATTATATATAGTCCCAAAATTGAAATTATTTTATTTAATAAAGAAGGGGTAGTGGGCAAAGAGAAGCAGGGGCAGATGACGGAATGACGCGTGGAATGTCTCCGCTCAGTATTTAATTTTCTTTTGTCTATTATAAAACTCAGTACGTTCAATTTTCAAAGAGAACTTTAAATTTCTGCTGTCTTAAAAACCCTTCCTAATCTTTTCACAAATAATTGTTATCAACATTGAACAGACTGGAGTTATTTCCACCCTGTTCCTTATGAGCGGGAATACCCATTTGCTATCTATTCCCTTTCCGTCACTAGACTGCATCTGCTGTCATTAGATGCCAATGGGACTTCGCAGTTTTGTTTCTGAATCACTAGGCCAGGTGGCTATATAAGCCCTTGTTTGCAGAAGCCAAAAATAAGTGGCAGAACAGTATGGAAACACTAGGAAAAAGTTCTGCTTGAGAAATTCATTTTCTAAAGAGAGAAATCTTACTTTTCTTCTCCTTTTAAGCTCTCATAGATGGAAATCTATGGAACTTATTGTGAATGTCAGTCACTGCTAAACAGATAAAAAGAAATAATATTTATACATATCTATATCACAGGTAAATGTAAGTAATATAAAAATATAAATAATATGGTATGAATCAATAATAGCTTATAAAATCTTCCCTTAGTCAAGAGAATCTTAGTCCATAAGGAATATTTCAACAACCAACCCAAAAAAAAAATCTGGCGAGATGACTTTACCTAACTTGAAAAGGTTCACGTAAGTATTTGTTTTAATCTTTCAAAGGCTTTAGTTGACAGAGCCAGGGAAAGCTTCCAGAGTATGTACATTTACACATGCAATCAATTATTTCAGGGAGAAAGCATTTCCCCTTTGTGAAAATCTTCTATAGTCAGTGGAATGAGTAACTAACACAAATTCTCATTAGAATTGTAATCTTCCTGAACTTAGATTAGGATGCTTTAATAATGAAAACCAGCATTCAATGTCTTTCCTCTATTCCCACCTTCCCAATCAAACTCGGTCTGTTCTCCTGTATTTATTTATTAATGCTTGACAGTGAAAACACCCAGAAAACATGATTAACAGAGTTTTCTGCTCTGGTTTTACATGAAGAGTCCTTTTTCCTCTTCCACTTAAGAGCCAGGCAACTTTTTGTGATGCTGATTCCACAATAAAGTCATAAAAGGCTCCTTCTCTTTATCTGGGGAATCTCGTTTGCTAGACCTGCTTTCCCATCTCCTTAAAATACCCTGATGTCGTAAGAAAAGGGTTAAAAAAAAAGTGATGAGGAAACATTTAATTCCAATGGAGAAAACTTTTCATATGGTTTTTACTAGACCCATTTATCTACTCTATAATTCTGTATTCTTAAAACGTGTATTTTTATTTGCCCATTGCCGTTGAGTCCATTCCGACTCATAGAGACCCTATAGGACAGAGTAGAGCTGCACCATAGACTTTCCAAGGAGTGCCTAGTGGATTCGAACTGCTGACCTCTTGGTTAGCAGCTATAGCTCTTAACCCCTACATCACCAGGGTTTCCAAAACGTATGTATCTCTATATAAATCAATCTATCTTTTTTTTTTCTTTTTTAAGTTTGGTTGTCTGGCCCTAACAAACTAGAAGAAGACTGGAGAACAGCATTGCTCTCTCAGTACTGAATCGATGCCCTGGAACGGTCTGCTGGAACAGAACTGGACCTCAGCATGGTTGCCCTAGTGAAGGCGCTTCCACGGAGAAGCAGTACGTATCATAGACCCCACATTCGCCTTTGGTACTTGAGTTCCCATCGACTGCTCCCGGGAAGATGCAAACCATTCAGAGCACACTTCCAGCCTTCTTCCCTGACCCCATCCAGTGGCAGTGGAATCCCCATGTCCCCCTTTTTTTTTTTTTTTAACATTGCCACTACTCCTTCATTGCACTCGCGACCCTGATTTATTCCATTGAAAAGCAGCTCTCTCTCCTTCCTACCTCTCCAACTCTCCATTTTCACCCCAAGAACGGTTCAGGAGAAGAAGGGAGCAGGGAACACCGAGTGAAGGAAGGCATTTCACGTCCTCCCTTTTCCCAGATTCTAGCCTGGATACTAATGCTGAGATTCGGGGGTAATAAAACTCATTTTGGGGGCAAATCTTAAAAACATAGGTCTTAGTGAGGTGAGGGAAGAGCTTTTCCATGTGGGCAGAGAATACTCCACGCCCCAGTCTATCTCTCAGTACCGGCTGCCCGTTGTTCAGGAGGTCCTCCTTGAAGCGAAGTTTTCGTTCCAGGTCTTGAATGACAGCATCCTTCGAGCCCTGGATCTCCTCATCAGAGGCTATTCTAGCAGTTCTACCAGCTTTCTTTGGAAATCCCCTGCAGGACAAAAACACAAGGCAGTACAGTCAGTTGTCAGGCGTATAAATCCACGGGAAACATTGAAGCCCAACGAAGAGACGGTGCAAGGTGTCAATGTGTCACTCCCACTCTTTATTTTAGGCTCCATCCACTGCAACGAATTATGGAAAAAGCCAGAAAGCTGGCTGCAGCAGCTCAGGTAACACTAACTGGAACCAGTTCTTGGAGAAAGTTCAAATACCTTTAAGGGGCAGTATACCTCACTGGAAGGAGCCCTGGTGGCGCAGTAGTTATGTGCTTGGCTATTAACCAAAAGGCTGGTGGTTCAAGCCCGCCAGCCACTTCGCAAGGAGAAAGATGTGGCAGTCTGCTCCCGTAAAGATTTACAGCCTTGGGAATCCTACAGGGCAGTTCTACTCTGTCCTATAGGGTCGCTATGAGTCATAACCAACTTGACAGCAATGGGTTAGTTAGTTATACCTTAGTGGTAAATGCCAAGGATAGAGAAGGCCTATATTTTTGTCCCAAGGAGGCAGCAATGGAAAGTGAAAAAATGATGTGATTTGTAATCAGGTAAGTTTAAAATCTGGCTCTGCCTTGTACTAGGTTCTGACTTTGGGAAAGTTTTATAACCTCTCATAAAATGGGTATGAAAATATAGACCACATGATTATCGAAGAGCCCTGGTGGCGCACGGGTTAAGAGCTCAGCTGCTAATCAAAAGGTCGGCAGTTTGTATCCACCAGCCGCCCCTTGGGAACCCTACGGGGCAATTCTACTCTGTCCTATAGGGTCACTAGGAGTCGGAATCGACTCAACGGCAATGGGTATGATTGTTGAGAGCGTCTGAAAGACAACGTATTTCTTTCATACTTTGACTTACTCCTTCTGATCCTCAGTAACTCATTTATTCCACAGCAGTGCCTAGCTCATTCCAAGCAAATATTGTTACCTTCCATCTCTACCCCTTCTTTCCTAAATTAATTAGGGTAGGCCAGTGTTAGATGATGCGAGGGGATTTCATACTAGGGATATGCCCTTGGGAGGTCTGCAGGCACTGCTCTACCTGGTGCACCCCAAACCTCCCAAGCCTCCTGGAGAGCCTAGAGCTCTGAGGACAGGTGGCACCTCAGGTCCCTTCTTCCCCAGGACAGCAATAATGTCCTCAGTCCTGTGAGCCAGGTCACTGGTACTGGATGTTTGATGGGTGTGGAATCACTATGGTCGATGCCACAAGCAGATCACGTCCCATTTCTCTTCCTTTTCCCTCACAGGGCGATGGGTAAAGATTAATGAGAAACGAAATACTGCACGATGGTGAAGATAAAGGAACCAGAGCTACCCAGATCAACAAGGTTAAACTTCAAAAACATCCTACTGACTTACAAAAAGCGAGTCACAGAATACATACAATATGATTCCATTTATACACAGGCAAATGCTAAACCGTCAACCTCCAAGCGTGGTCCCTAGAGCAGCAGCATCAGCATCACCTGAGAAATTGTCGGAAATGCCGATTGTCGGCCTCAGTCTAGACTTACTGCATCAGAAACTCTGGGTTGACACCTGGGAATCTGTGTTTAACAAGTCCTCTAGGTGATTCTGATACATGTGAGAGTTTGAGAAACACAGCTTAGGGAGGCATACATACTTGGTAAAAACTATAAGGAGAAGTAAAAGATTGATTAACTCAGAAATCACCTTCTGAGGTATTGGGTACCTCTGGGGGAGAATAGGGGATGTAATTGGGAAGGGTCACTGTTCATAAAAAAAAAAAAAAAGAAAAACCAAACTCATTGCCATCAAGTTGAGCCCGACTAATAACGACCCTACAGGACAGGGTAGAACTGCCCCATAGAGTTTCCAAAGAGTGGCTGGTGGATTCGAACTGCTGACCTTTTGTTTAGCAGCCGAGCTCTTAACCACCGTGCCACCAGGAGGCTTCATAGGTACTAGAAATGGGTAGGATTTTCATCATTGTTTTTTAAACTATACATTGTATGTACTCCCTTATTTGTACGTTTCACGATAAGATATTTCTAAGTTAAAAAAGTTTCATGTACATCTGTCAAGGTATACCATGGCTGACTCCACATCACTGATATGATGAAGCACCAGGAGAGGCCAAGGATATAAATGAACATGTGTTCACCAAAACCTCTGCTTTCCCCATTTCACCCCCAGTGCTGGGAAGACAATAAGCACTAAGTATGCAGTAGAGAATACGAGGATCCTTGAACAGCTCTGTGCCCCAGGAGTACCAGCAACCTGGTAACATCAGTTCTATCACAAGCTCCTGGTTGCCATTTTTCTTCTTGTCCACTCTCCTTTATTTCCTTGCCGACTTTTCACCCTTCAATGTGCTCGGGAGGTGAGTGGTCTCAACCTCCTGGATAGTGATGAGTTTAGCCAAGGCAGGTGTATGACTAGGGGATTGCATTGGGCAAATCTGCTACAAAAGACCTTTTTAAAGTGTTAAAAAGCAAAGATGTCACCTTGAAGACTAAGGTGCACCTCACCCAAGCCATGGTGTTTTCAATCACCTCACCTGCATTCCAAAGCTAGACAATGAATAAGGAAGACAGAAGAAGAATTGACACCTCTGAATTATGGTGGGGGTGGGAGTGAGAGCATGAGGTGCTGTCATGAATTGAACTGTGTCCCCCAAAAATATGTGTATCAATTTGGCTAGGCCATGATTCCCAGTGTTGTGTGATTGTCCACCATTTTGTCATCTGATGTCATTTTCCTATGAGTTGTAAATTCTACCTCTATGATGTTAATGAGGCGGGATAGGTGGAAGTTATGTTAATTAAGCAAGACTGAATCTACAAGACTGGATTGTGTCTTGAGCCAATCTTTTGATACATAAAAGAGAGAAGTGAGCAGAGAGACGGGGGGACCTCATACCACCAAGAAAGCAGCGCTGGGAGCAGAGTGTGTCCTTTGGACCTGGAGTCCTTGCACAGAGCTCCTAGTCCAGGGGAAGATTGATGACAGGGACCTTACTCTAGAGCCAACAGAGAGAGCCTTCTCCTAGAGCCAACACCCTGAATTTGGACTTCTAGCCTCCTAGACTGTGAGAGAATAAACTTCTGTTTATTAAAGCCATCCATTTGTGGTATTTCTGTTTCAGCAGCACTAGATGACTAAGACAGGTGCCCTAGTTAAAATGTTTCCATCTCTAAAAAGGAAAAAATGAAGAAATGCCCCTCTTCTTTCACTGGCTATCACTGTGGCAGGAATGTAATGCCAAAACGGCTGCAGCCATTTTGTGATCATGAGGGGAGATCTCCTAACATGCCAATGATGTTGTTAGATGCCATCGAGTCTGTTCCGACTCACAGGGATCCTATGTACAACAGAAAAAAACACGGTCCTGCGCCATCCTCATAATCGTTGTTATGCTTCAGCCCAGTGTTGCAGCCACTGTGTCAATCCATCTCATTGAGGGTCTTCCTCTTTTTCTCTGACCCTCTACTTCACCAAGCACAATGTCCTTCTCCAGGGCCTGGTCCCTCCTGATAACATGTCCAAAGTATGTGAGACATAACGTTGCTACCCTTGCTTCTAAGAAGCATTCTGGCTATACTTCTTCCAAGAGGGATTTGCTCATTCTTTTGGCAGTCCATGGTATATTCAATATTTTCGACACCATAATTCAAAGGCATCAATTCTTCTTCAGTCTTCCTTACTCATCATCTAGCTTTCACATGCGTAGGAGGCGATTGAAAACACCACGGCTTGGGTCAGGTGCACCTTAGTCTTCAAGGTGACATCTTTGCTTTTTAACACTTGAAATAGGTCTTTTGCAGCAGATTTGCCCAATGCAATGTGTCTTTTGATTTCTTGACTGTTGGCTTCCATGGGTGTTGACTGTGGATCCCAGTAAAATAAAATTCTTGACTAGTAAAATGAAATTCTTGACAACTTCAGTCTTTTCTCCATTTATCATGATGTTGCTCATTGGTCCAGTTGTGAGGATTGTTGTTTTCTTTGTGTTGAGGTGTAATCCATACTAACGGCTCTGGTCTTTGATCTTCATCAGTAAGTGCTTCAAGTCCTCTTCACTTTCAGCAAACAAGGTTGTGTCATCTGTATATCACAGGTTGTTAATGAGTCTTCCTCCAATCCTGATGCTGCGTTCTTCTTCATATAGTCCAGCTTCTTGGATTATCTGCTCAGCATACAGATTGAACAAGTATGGTGAAAGGATACACCTATATGCCAGTGATGGTAGACTGCAAACATGGAGAGAACCTGGGTTCCTGATAATGTTTCTGTGACAGTGTTAATCTACCATGGAACCAACCTACCCCAGATTTGTTACGGAAGTGAAAAAACCCCATGTATTTAATCTACTTGTAGTTAAGTCTTCTGATACTTGTATGGAAAACATTCTAACTGATAAAAACTGCTTTTCCAGGTCCTTCTTCCTAATCATTTGCCCCTGAAGTTCAAATAGGATGATACTGGGCTTTGAAATGAAAGAAAAAAACAGAACATTGTGATATCTTGTGTTCATAATATCAAACAAGTGATTAGTAAAGCCTTAATTTGTACCTGTTTCAACTAGGAATTGATCAAGAGTTCAGTGAGCTGAGCAAGGAACCTGAGATATGTTGACAGCAAGGATCACAAGAATTATGACTTATGACTTCAGTTTTTGGTATCATGCAACCCCTTAACAAAAATGTGCCTAGTTCGCCCATTCTCCTCAGCCTGGAAGCCTCTCTCCCCTACTCTTTGTCTCAGGGCTCAGTCGTCAGCCTTCAGGGCTTCAGTTTAACGTCTCCTCAGAAAGGATATCCTGACTAAGTCTACCCCATCCGTTACTGTACCATGCTTGTTTTCTTCACCATAGCGCTTATCACACTTTATCAGTAGATGTTCTTTTTTAATGGTCTCTCCCTCACCATTTTTAAAAATTTATTTGTTAATTACAATGTTTGTCTAATAGCAGACACTCAAACATTTGTGGGCCAAGTAAGTGGGTGTGCTATGCCTCTCCACTTCTAACCTCTCCCCACCTCCCTCCCTTCAGTGAAGAAAACTTGTGCCAGAGCCATCTCAATCTGAAAGAATCAGATTACAGGGAAACAGCCAGGCTCACGGCAAGTAAAAATGACAGCGTTTCGGAAATAAGTTCTGTGCTTCTTTTGACTACAGCCTTACACCTGAGAACTAGAAGAGCTAGATTTTCAACGCACCTGAGAGGTAAAATTGAAGGCAGCTAGCTGTCTGTTGTATCAGATATTATTTTGAACATATGACTGCCCATTATTACTCTAAGCTGGAACAACAGAAAATAGTTGCACAACTGTCTGATGATAAGTGGCTTTTGAGGACAGAAGGCTTCACTGTGTCCCTGAGGCAGACTACACTGAGAGCAGCGGTCTCCACAGGCACGAGAAAGAACGGGGCCAAAGGGGGACTGTCAAGGGTGGAACGGATCACCTCAGCGCTGTTCTTTGTTGTTTTATTTTAAAAGACAGCCAGAGTTCTTTTGAACAATAAACACCTGTCTATTTACTACAGGAGCCCTGGTGGCGCAGTGGTTAAGAGTTTGGCTGCTAACCAATCGGTGGGCAGTTTGCATCCACCAGCTGCTTCTTGGAAACCCTATGGGGCAGTTCTACTCTGTCCTACAGGGTAGTCAGGAGTCGGAATCGACTCAATGGCAACGGGTTTGGTTTTATATTCGCTACAGAGTGAGTCCTGTTGTTTGGAAAGCATTTCTCAGCAGACTTTCAGGGGGACTTAGAACAACTGCTCTGGGACAGCCATTCACCTTGGTTTGGGTTTCTGCCACAGGAACAAAGAATATAAATATTTCACAGGAACAAAGAGTACAAATAAAATGACCCTTGATCCAAATAAAAACCCTTATCATTCTGTATCTCTCTTAACAAGCCAATTCGCTAAACACATAAATATTACCAGCATTAGAAGGGCAAGTACTTAATCCCTATTTCCCTCATATTTTTAAGGAATTATTTTCCTTAAAGTACATATATTTTCTTGGTTTTCAACAATTAACTCTGAAATAAAAATCAATTAAAAAATTTAAAATGCCCAGTAGTCCTTCCACAAGTACTTAGGAGCATCTAGCAAGGCGCAGTGCTTGGCCAACATATCAATATTCATTTTGTTAAGCTGGGAACAAAACAGGTGGTTTGAGAGGTAAGTGATGCTACTGCCTGATGTCATTGACAGAATTCTACTATATCAGGAATATTTATGCATAAAGAAGGAAAAAAAATTAATTAAAAAAAAGCTTCATCACTATAGTCCCAGCACTATTCTACATGATACGGAGAAGAGAACCAGATTCTAAAGGATGGTTCCTGATCACAAGAGGGTCATCATCTAGTTGGGGAACAAGTTAAGGAGCAAACTATGTGGTACTAATTCCAAGTGCAATGGGATTTTTTTTTAAAAAAAGGAAACTGTGCTGGCTAGAATGACTGGAGAAGATTCTATGGAAGAGGTAGTATCTAAGATAGACCTGGAAAGACGATGAGGATGTGGACAGAGGACGGAATGCACAGTCAGCACAGATGAAGGCACGCGGCAACGATCCCTTTCTCACCACAAAAGTGTGTGACTTTGGGCTTCTTACCTAACTGCTGTGTGCCTCAGTTCCCTCCTCTGTAAAACACTGATAGCACGTGCCTCACAGGTTGGGGAAACTACATGAGTTGATGTATATTCAGTGCTGAGAACAGTGCCTGGCACAGTAAGCGTGGATCTGCAGAGGCAAATAAAATCTCTGGCATGGGTCTGGGGTCTTAAAAGCCTGTGAGCAGCCATCTAAGATACTCCACTGGTCTCACCCCATTGGCAGCAAGGGAGAATGAAGAAAACAAGATACAAGGGAAAGATTAGCCCAAAGGACTAATGGACCACAACCACCACGGCCTCCACCAGACTGAGTCCAGTACAACTAGATGGTGCCCGACTACCACCGCTGACTGCTCTGACCGGGATCACAACAGAGGGTCCTGGACAGAGCTGGAGAAAAATGTAGAACAAAATTCTAACTCACAAAAAAAAAAGACCAGACTTACTGGCCTGACAGAGACTGAAGAACCCCCAAGAGTACGGCTCCTGGATACCCTTTTAGCTCAGTAATGAAGTCACTCCCGAGGTTCACCCTTCAGCCAAAGATTAGACAGCCCCATAAACAAAACGAGACTAATGGGGCACAACAGCCCAGAGACAAGGACTAGAAGTGGAGGCGTGGGGGGAGGACAGGAAAACTGGTAATAGAGAACCCAAGGTTGAGAAGGAACAGTGTTGACATGTCGTGGGGTTGTTAACCATTGTCATAAAACAATATGTGTACTAACTGTTTAATAAGAAACTATTTGTTCTGTAAACCTTCATCCAAAGTACAGTAATAACCAAAAAAGGTTTCCAAAAAAAAAAAAATCTAGCATGGAAGTGAATCACAGAGATGAGACTGGCTGAGGGAAAGAGTGAAGGAGGGAAGGAGTTTAAAACATGCCAAGAATTTTTGACCCGTTTCCAAGAATGTTCCAGGTGCTCTGTTCCACGTGCTGGAAATACAACGTTGAACAGAACTAAGTCACTACACTTACAGAGATTGTGTTCAACAGTGGGGGTGGCAGAGAGAAGACGGAGAGAAACCAAAGAATGGAAGGAAGGAGCTGACGGGAGGTGGTGAGCGCTGTGACGTGACAAGCATGTGAGCAGATGTCTATATTAGACAGTGCGGTCAATCAAAGCTCAGACACCGCAGCTGAGGCCTGACCCCCAGGGAAGTGTGGGCTGTGTGAAGACCCACAGGGAGAGCCATGTAGTACAAAGGGCCACCCCAGACGGAGGCTGGCAGGGGTCAAGAGACAGACATTTCGACCTTCAAAGAAAGAGGTTTGGTACACAGTGTTCCTCACACTTCTTTTAATACGGAACCTTTTCTCTTTTTCAGAGAGCATCTCATTGGACTAATGTAATTCAGAAAAACCTTTAGGAAATTGTGTTAAAAACTGAGGACAGGGTTTAGGGTTAGCATTTAAGGTTAGCGTTAGGAACCGAAACGGAGTATTCGGAAAGAGGAGGTACCAGGAAAGAAAAGTGGTTATAAGATTCTGAGGCAAAGTTTGGGCAATGGAGCTTGTTTTCTTATAAAACAAATTCTGTGTTGGAGTCTAATGGAAGATGGCTGTGGGTTTGCTCTCCTAAAGGGAACCTACTTTTAATAAACAAAGAGCAGCAACTTGTAAGGAAATAAAGAGTATCTGGTGACAGACAGGTGACTTCCCTTCATGATGGCTTGTACAGTTAAAAAAATAAAGCTTGTTTAAAGTAAACTGTTACTAAAACTAGAACTCTTCACAAAAATGCATACTCAGAGGCAAATGTGAACTGGTAAACAATTCATAACAGGCCTTCTACAGTCCATACTTCAGTGTAGACGCACGAAGCCCAACTGTGCAAAGGACATTATCGATCTGTTTACTCTAGCTTCAACAGTAAGCCACTTGCCATTTTTAAAGAATATTCATGTGGTTGAGGGTAAAAACATCTCAAACATATACACAAGCATCTGGAAGGTAAAATCTTCCAGATTCAACCACAGCCAAATCCCAGGAGGTTTTTTCCCTTTCTTCTTTTTTTTTGGGGGGAGCTACTGAATAATCTCGAATGCATCCTTCCCTTAATATACTATTCCAGGTCAATCCTGTCTGTATATTTCAGAAACTCAAATCTCCAGAGAACAACACTGATTTAAGAGACCATGTGCCTATCTAGCAACCAGAGATTTATTTTCTAGAATTACTAAAAATCCTCTTTTCCTTCTAGTCCGTGAAATCTGATGAGAACTAAATTCCACAGAACTTTGGGGTGAGCAAACTCACCAACATGCTGGTGTTGAGGTATCCTTCATATTCAAGAATGTAATCTATGAATTAATATGTAGAAGAGCCCAATATATACAAACTCGATTAGTGTGTATAAACTCTAATTTTCTTTTTTTTACTCTATTTTACTACAAAGCCACTGGAGTACAAACGGTGGCTGCCGTAAGCTGACAATGAAAGGAAAACAGATAACTTACTCTGTCACCTCTGGGTTCTCTAAAGGCTGAACTCACGCACGGGCGTGTTCTCCACCTACTCGGTCATTCTGCAGAGCTTAGTACAGAGCCATCCGGAACCGAGCTGGTTTAATTCTGAGCTGCCCGGGGGACAGAAACACTTCAGTAGAACTACAATCCAGTCATGGCAGACCTGGGGGGCCTCTCCTACTGATTTGCTGGGAAATACTTGCCCAGGATTAGATACAAGTTTCTGTGTAATATTCAAAGAGATTGGACCCTAATGAGCCCAGTACCGAGACTCTGAGAAATTCCCCAGCCCCTTCAGGCTCTGCTCCCTCATAGAGAATGACAAGCCCCATATACCTGTTTCCTGAAAGACAGAACAATGAGATCATGCCTGCAAAGTCCAATGAAGCTTTTGCCTTTCGGGTTCATTTTATTTATAGGTTACTATGGAGCCCTGGTGGTGCAGTGGTTAAAAGCTGGGCTGCTAACCGAAAGGCTGGCAGTTCAAATCCACCAGCTGCTCCTTGGAAACCCTACGGGGTAGCTCTACTCTGTCCTATAGCATTGCTATGAGTTGACTATGAGTCGGAACTGACTCGACAGCAACTTTTTTTTTTTTTATCTAACTACTGTCTTGACTTGGCAACTATCTAAATGCCCAGTATCATGAATTTAAAAGTACAACTAAATCCTAAATCCATTACAAACTTTTCCTTAAGACTCTGGTGATTTCGTTTTGTTTTGTTGCTTTTCTGTAGCAGTTTCCTCTGATCAAGAAACTCAGGCATGCGTCGCTCAACGTCTGTTTGGGCAACCTCCACCGCATCTACGTTCTTGGTCCCATAAGGTCGCGACAGAGTTCAGAAATCCGGGACATAGAGGGTGACGTGCTTTGCTAAGTATGGAGATCTGATCTGCCTCTCACTAGCTCTCTGGGTCCGTGTCTGCCCTCGCTCTGCAGATGACTGTCCCGCCACGCTCGCCCCTGGGAGAGACCACCCACACGCCACCCGAGCCACTGAGGGGGATGCCCCGCCAAGGCCGCTGCCCCACGTGGCCTGAGTGCCCTTTGTGAGATGCCCTGGCCACGGCTGCTCCCACGGTGCTGCCACTGAGCAGTCGGGGCTGCGGTGGTGGCGGGAGGAGGAGCAGGAAAGGCGGCCAGGGGTGAGGACGCAGAGCAGGGGTGGGCGGGCTGGAGTTTAAAGCCCGTTGGGGTGGGGAAGGCAGGCAGGGAGGAAGGAAGGGAAGGGAGCTGGTGGTGCAGCAGGCCAGGAGACAGGCTGGGCGCGGCTCTCAGCGACCAGCTGGCGACCACGCATGACAGTGGTGGTGCGGGTCCCAGGCCTGCCTGGTGACCACCCTATGCACCTCTCTCCCGTATATAACATGGTGCTTGCATAAAGTCCAGATCACATAACGTCCTATTTCACAGACTGTATTGTGGATGTTAAGTGACACACACTTGTATCAGATGCCAGATTTATTAGAGATCAGCTGAAGCAACACACCCAAGGCTAAGTCACACGACTCTCTCTCCTTGCTTCGGCTTTTTCCAGAACTCTGGCAAATCCCTCCACCTCTTGAAGCCCCCCACCTACAGTGCAGAATGGCAATGCCCCAGCTACCTGGGACAGAAAGGGGCAATGAGAGAATGTCTGCGAAGAGCTGAGTGCCTACAGAATAAAAGCTCTCATTAATACATCTATATAGAAGTTCCTGACCCCGGCTCTTACTTGTAACCAACACGGGGTAACATTTCAAACCAAAGCCCGACACACGTAGAAGAAGCAATTAAGACTATAGCACCTTGTAGCATCGTGGCTATGTGACACTCCCTATGAGAACAGATTCCAAGAATGTGAAGGTGGGCAAAGGTACAGTGCCAATCTGGTTCCCAGGGCTGGGTCTGATCTGATTCACCCTTCGGACTTGGTGTAGCTGCTCAGAGACCAGCAGAGGCAGAAATGCTGCCTGGAACTCTGCAGCTTTTCCCTGTGTGGTATTTCCAAACCCTCGGGAAATACCACATGTCTTAGGGCTTGACTTCCAGTGCAGAGGACTGGAGTTACAGCAATGGACACCCTAAAATGAACCATCGTCAATGCCGAGCGGAGGAGGATGCAGTCGTTTTATAAAAGAGCAAACAGATTGCTTTCTCAGGCATGCTCTCCTCACTGCCTCTATCTGAAAGCTTCAGGCAACTTAACATTTGTGTCTGTCAACTGCTTGGAGCAGGGCGGTATTTTCTCAGCCAGTGACCCCAGTCACCTTGGGGAAGAATGTAGCCGCCTGAAGGGAGACAGGCAGTAGAGACACCGGATGGGAAGAAGCTCCCCAAGCTGCGATCAGCCAATGGCCACATACTGTTGCTGCTAGTCCGAGGCCCACTGTCTTTCGCCTTTTTGATTTGTGGTTTATCGCTGGCACCCTGGTCTTTGCCCCTGCCTCGACCTCTGCTCTCCAGGCATGTGAGAAACAGAACCTTATCTCCACAGACTACTTAGAAACTTAGTTCAGACCAACCCACTCTTCTCCGTATTAAAATAAGAACAGTTCTAATATACACACAGACAGAGAGTAAAACAGCAAGTGTACAATTGATTTAAAAAAAAAAAACCCAAAGATACCTGAAATTTATATTTAAGATTATAGTCAAACAGGGCAGGTGAAAAAAAATCTAACGACTTGCTACTTCACTGAGTCATGTGTAATCAATCTCTTTCCTGGCATGGGATATCATATGGCAAACCACCCAACGGGAAATAACACAGAAGTGAAATTGAACGTGCCATCGAAATCACCCCAAGTTCCCAATGCAAATAAATGAAAGTAATTCATTTCTATAACAAAATAATTCATTGGACAGTGGTTTAACAGATCCTACAAGTTCAAGGATGCCAATTAGTTATAGCAGCCCTGAACGGGACACTTAGTTCTTTACAAATTATTTGAATCATTACGATGGATAAATAGTAAAATTGTTATTCAGAATGCAAATGACAGTTGCCACAATATGGCAGAGGAAAAATGTTTCAGAAGGCACATGTATCAAATCAAGAGAATGAATTCTTCAAGCGTGTTGTGACTTAGGAAAATTCCTTGAAGACAAAAAGGTACCATATTATAACGATTCACTGGGCTGGCACAGAGCTAAAAGTCTGCAGTCTGGCGTTGCCACTTATCTTTGGTGTCAGAGCACATAACTACCTTTGGGTATAGCTTCCTAGAGCCACAAAATCAGAATGAGTTCACCATGTTTTTTAAGAAATAGCACAAACTACAGCGCTCTTTGTGGGAACTATTATCAAGGATTTTGACTTCATCAAGTGAGTAATTGTGATAGACGCTGATAAGGAGTAAGTGCTTCTGTTACTTGAGTTAAGCCCTTAAAACTGCTTATCTTAAGACAGTTTCAAAACCAAAGGTCAGAATCAACCACTGGTTCTGCTTATGATTAGAGGCATGACCATCTAATCCCTTTGGAAGACTAATCTTTGATCAGATTCTATATGAGACACATTAAAACAGATAACTTTTCTTTTTGGAAACCAAGACTTGGTACCATTTTACAATAAGAGAGAGCAAAAAGCGTCATGTAACAAACTCCCATTTTTTGAATCTCTCTAACAAGAGCAGGAAAGGCCTGGCGATCTACTTCTGAAAAATCAGCCATGAAAAACCCTATGGAGCAGTTCTACTCTGACACACATGGGGTCACCATGAGTTGACGTCAACTCCCCACCAACTGGTCGTAACAGTTTCTTTGCAGCAAGATAAAGAAAGCCCCAACAGAAAAATAGGGGAGAAAGACAAAGGTTTTCCTTAGACAAGTTGACTGACTCAGCTTTCAACAGCAGCCCATTATCACATCGTTACTATACAGACTCTGCTCATTTATCGGAATGACTTATTTACATATTCATTGGACTCTGCTTCTTCCAATAAGGATTTGAGAAGTAGCCAGATTTCAAACATAGAATTTATATAATCGATATTCAGAAAGTGCCTGACAAGAACAAGACAGTGCTAACTGCTGCTTTGCAGATACACACTTCGACAGCAATGCAATCCTCCCGGTGGTATTAGTACATCCCAGTAAAGGAAAACTTTTAGATACGAATGAAAACCTGAACTCCTTTTTATTCTTTAGTAAGGTTCCCTTCTTTTCCCTCTGACTAATTTTTGGCTTCTGGCAAACTCTAAAGTAGAATTTCAACAGGAAGAGTTGAGACATGGTCACTGGCTTGAGCTCTGCTAACACTTCATTCATTTTTGAACATTTCAGTAAAATGAGTAGGGGAGAGTTTTTACTCATTTTACTCTTCAGTACAATTTTCCAAACACTGGTATATGTTTCTTTTGAAGGCTTTACTGTACTTTCGCACATGCCATCTTATTTATCCTCATAGTTTTTGTATTTAAAGATTCCAGAGGGCTGCCGCATCGTCACCGTGATGTAAGGAGGGACAGGTATTAGCCCGCAAAGAGAAAACGAAGGCAGAGAAGCCACGTAATCCAACTAGCGATCGTTGTTGGCCAGGGACAGGACTGGCATGATCACTTCTTCACTAGATTGCACATGCGTCGGAATCGACTCGACAGCAACGGGTCTGGTTTTTTTTTTTAATGGGTTCATGTATTTGCATCAACAACACAGAAACATTTACATGTTTCTCCCCTTCCGATCTATCACTTAAAAAAAACAGTTGCCATCAAGTCAATTCCGACTCATAGGGACCCTGTGGGACAGAGCAGAACCACCCCATGGGGTTTCCAAGGAGTGGCTGTTGGATTCCAACTTCAGACCTTTTGATTAGCAGCTGAGCTCTTAACCACTGCACCACCAGGGCTCTGATTTATCACCAGATGTATGCAAAGGCTTATTACTTAATTCTGTAATTTGGGCATTTCAAAAACACTAAGTATATGCTTAATAATCAAGTCCCTACAAATCTATTCCAATACTAATCTGAGCTGTTATGCAGTTTGGTGCTAAGAGCGTGAACTTTCGAGTTGGACGTGCATTCAGATGCCAGTCGAGTGGTTATGCGCTCTTGGGCAAATTATTTAACTACTGGAGTCCTCAGTTGCCCGTGAGGCAATGACACCTTTAGGAACGCTGTTATCAAACGAGGTGATGTACGTGAATCGCTTAGCCCAAGGCTCAAAAAACGGAAGCCAGTGCCACCAACAATGTCATAATTATTGAGCATTGTGCAGACCTTGGATAGCTGCTGATGAGACTCTTCCATTTTTTAAAGAGGAGAAACAGTGTTGAACTCAGTAATGGTAAGGTAGCCATGCAAGAATAGCCTGGTAAAGTCTCTGAGAAAGAACTTACAATTGGATAGCAGGAAATATGCAAACATGACAATGCACTCCTACGTTCTAAGTGTTCCAAACCATAAAACCAAACCCGTTGCCAATTCCGACTCAGAGCGACCCAACAGCACAGAGAACCGCCCCGTAGGGTTCCTGAGGAGTGGTTGTGGATTGGAACTGCGGCCCTTTGGGTTACAAGACAAGCTCCTAACCACTGCGCCCCCAGGGCGCCCCTAAGCGCACTTCCGTGGGGCGTGTGGGCGCTGCATCGCGACATTCGGCAGGGGCGCACGCGCTGTCACTCACACGGGGGTGACACCCTTGGGCAGCCCCAGGGCGTTGACGGCCGCGGGCTGCGGCTGCGCGGGCAGCAAGGCGCTGAGGAAGGCGGCGGGCGCCTGGCCGTAG
>NW_004444156.1:2415184-2419508 GCF_000243295.1 Trichechus manatus latirostris
GCGGCGCGCTCCGCGGGGCGCCGGCCTCGCGTTCCAGGCGGATTTGGTTCTGGAGTTGCTGGATTTGCAGAGGGTCCCTGGGGGGAGACAGAAAAGCGACATCTTCAGAGAGTGAAACGGAAGGCATATTCATTTTAAGGACTGAGCTTCACTTGGCAGCATAGCTTCCCATGTATGCCAGCTCCAAAGTATGCCCGGTGATTTCCGCACTGTTGCTAGTCTGAACTTAGGTTGCCTGTAATTAATTCTGGACAAAGCTCAAAATCAATGAACTAGGATTGGGTATCTCCAAGTCTGACTTAAGCTTTATCCAGGATGATCCAAACCAGTTTACAAATCGTGATGGAAATTTTGTCGGACTTCCAGAAGCTGTATTTCATTGTAATAGAATCAGAACTAAAACGTTAGACATGAATTCTCAGTCCTCTCATCTGGAGCCATTTAAAAAAAAAAAAAAAAAAAAGGAATGCTATCAGAACGAGAAAGTTACAAGGAAAAAAAAAAACCTAACAAATTATTTTTGGCAGATTTAGGTTAGTCCAATTTGCTTGCTTCAGTGCGTTCAATAAATATCACACGCCGATTTTTTTTGAAGATTCCCTTTAATCTCTACATCCAACCCCCAAAAAGCCTTTACCATATGCAAAATTTTATGACTAAACTCTGAATTGCCAATTACTTATACAAACCTTAATACACAGCAATATTTTGTGTCATATCGAAAACGCATGCTAATAGTTCCTTAAGTATTTTCTACTGAGAAGAGGTTGCCTGGATTTTAATTTTTGTAATAATAAAAGCTAGTGAGCAGCTAGCGTTTCGCTAAAATTTGCTAAAGTGTCACTATTTCACGCAAAAGCTTTCCTGTTTCGCTCAGCTGTACCTCCCAGATGCTTCCCTTTACTCTTGTCAGATAAACGGAATGACCAGTGGCTGTCAAAGCTGAACAGAAGGTGGCACTGTGGCAAGCAGATATAACAGGAGATGAACAGGAACAAGTCCATGAATAGGCAACGCTATGTTTCTAACTTTAACCCTCTTAAAACTAAAATATAAACCCCCAAACTGTCTTATCTACAGGCATTTAATCTTCGAAACTCCAGCTTTCAGAAACTCAAAGCAATAAAAGGAATTGAAGCTGCTGATAAAAAGTAAAACAAAGGACTTAGATGTGTTATCAAGTATCATTCGATGTGGCAACTTAAAGCAAAGAAGTTAAAAACTCCCTCCCGTGCCTACAACGCTCTTCTATAAGTATCCAGTCAAGTGACCACACTTACATCCATGAAAACACAGACCAAAGAAACCATTTTCTTGGGAGCCGAAAAGTCTAAAGAGAAAATGGTTCTGTAGGCTTCATCTGTGCAGTGTAGCAAAGAGCCCAACAGCGAAGAGCTCTGTGGGGCCCTGCGGAATTGGATCTGTCTTAAAAGCAGCCTCACTACCGCCGGGGCTCACCGGATGTCCGTGTGGTTTGGGCAGACTGTCCAGCACATGTGCTCCTGCATTTCTGTATTTAAGACTGTCCCCGGAACAGAACTCATAAAACCCAGCCAACAGCCCTAAAACTCTTATCCATCCAGCACTCATTCTGAATCTTCACATGCTCCTTTCTGCTCTCCCTTCCTTTACCATCTTTTTAAAAATATTTCCTAGCTATGGCAAAGTGCACCCTATCCCTGGAAGGTTCATCAACACTCGTCAACCTGTGCACCTGGATTGGGTGTGCTCTGGGTGGCCCTCCGCAGAGGCAAAGGCACTGCTCTCCTACTCTCTGCCGGCCTGGGCTCCAGCCAGCCAGAGCCACAGCTGTGTTTTAAGGTATTTTAAGCTTGGCCTGGCATCAGCAAACAGCTGTGTGTGGTGGCTCAGCCCAGGCTGCCCCAGGCATCCTATCACGCCCTGTATCTGGTGTGACAGCTCTTCTGCCCCCAGGATGAAGGAGTGGCTCCTGAGAAGTCTGCAGGAAAGCCCAGGCTACCCTTTTACTGGTTCTCACCTTCCCCATGGAGTCAGTTCTACTCATTCTGGCGTTAAAAAGAACACCTGAACTCGCTAACCCGAGCTGGCTTAAAGCTGCTCAGGTGCTACTTCTAGTAATCAAGGAAGGTTCAAGCCATTGTTAACACAGCATTTCACAAGAAATGAGTAGGCATTCCGGTGATCTGGCTGCTGCTGGTGGATCCTGCAGTGAAGACCTCGGCTGGGGTTTCCACTCTTCCCACGTTTTCAGTGGTTCAACACTGGGTGAGGAATATGATATGTAGGGAATTAAAAGGGGCTGGGAAGACGGAGGAAAGAGTATTCTGAATCGGTACGTGTCTAACTTGATTTCTGTATTAAACAGGAATTGTTTTCAAATGCCTGAGTTAAAGCGGATCTGCAACCTGGATTCTGAGATGACAAAATGCACAATTTAAAAGCATTTTCTCCATTCTCATTAAGCTATTTTTATAACAGCTGATTTTCAGAGAGAAAAAGGCAGACAGAAAGATCCCAGAAAGGCAAGATTGACTGTGCCCTCTGGATATTAACTTAAAAGTCATTTGTTGTAAAAATTCATCGTGTTTCTGGTCTCCCCATTTCTTTCTGCTGTCCTACCTCTGAAAACGGAACAGGGAAATGAAACATAACTGAAACTTTGCTCTTGAAAATACAGTATACAGGTTGAAAATTCAGACTGAGAGTTCTAGACAGGTCTAATTGCAAGCACGGCACTTTGTAATCACTGTCTCACTGTTTAACGCTGTATGTTAGTGTTTCAGTCTTTGATTCTGCACAATTCATTCAATTCCCCCCAGTTTCTTTTTTCTTCGTCTCCCCATCACAGGTGCAATTCAACGGGTCTAAGAAATTCCCTACTTCTATCCTCCTTCAATTCCAAAGATTTCAATAGTCGAGGAAATACGACCTGTCATAGTCCATTTGCAAATGGAGGAAATGGGGATTTAAGCGGCTTGTACAAGGTCACAGGGCCAAGTTACCTGCAGGGCCAGGTTAGAACCTGTGTTCGTCTCTGGCTCCTTCCACGACACCAGGCACATCAGCATAGAAGATCCCTGACCTACAGTGTGGTAAAAACAACTGTGGTCTTATTTCCCTCCTCCTAACTTTCCAAGGGCCTTAGGAAGCACAAATGGTTTGCGTTCGACGACTAACCTTAGTAGTGATTTGAACACACCCAGTGGTGCTGGGAAGAAAGACCTGGTGACCTGAGCCCGTAAAGATTACAGCCAAGAAAACCCTATGGAGCAGTTCTACTCTGTAACACCTGGGGTCGCCATAAGTTGGAATCGACTCCACAGCAATGGGTTAAAGGATTTTCCTTACCCTTAGGCTCCTCACAGCCATAGCAACCAGGGCCTTTAGGATCTGAATCATCAGTCAGGGTGTACTTCTACATATTAAAGAATACCTGGCCTCAAACTTAATTCTTTTTGGGATGAAATGGTCCAAAAATGAGAAGGCCTTAGCAGTTTAGGAAGGAAGGATGTAAACAGTACCTCAAAGGATTCCTCTTCTACATTATAGAAAATCAAGAACCCTTCTCCCCTCACCCCAATGGTTCATACGAAGCTTTCAAGAAGAATAGTTTTACAGAGAGTTGAACGGGGCAAAGATTTAGATGTGACAGGGATAAAAAGCGAGATCTACAACCCAACTTACTTTCCAATTCAGTCATCTCTCCTCTCGCTAGATTACAGCGACCTTGGAAAAAGCAGCTAGGCTAAACACACAGATTAGGAGTCCCAAGCAACAGTGCAGTCCAGAGGAAAAGGCTAGATTTGGATTGTCCTGGATCCTGGCTTGGAACCCAGCTCTGCCAGCCACTAGCTGGAGGTCACTGAGAGAACTGAATGAGCGCAGTGCCTAACCATAGTACGAGCTCAATAAACTTTCCAAGGTGGAAGAGAGACCTTTGCAAGATGGGGGACAATGTTTCACTTACCAAGAAACCAAACCCTTTGCCGTCAAGTTGATTCCGACTCCTAACGACCCCATAGGACAGAGCAGAACTGCCCCCTAGGGTTTCCAAGGAGCGGCTGGCGGATCCGAATCACCGACCTTTTGGTTAGCAGCTGAGCTCTTCACCACTACACCACTTACTGCAGGGGATTTTCCTCCTCACCTCTCCCAGTGCAAGGAGCTTGCTGGGAACAGCAGTGTGAGAAGCGGGGAGATAGGGAACTGGAGATGGGGTGAGCTGCCAGATGAGCTATGACCTCTTCACAGCGGCTCCTTGCCCGTCTCCTAGTCCCAAACCCATTGGTGTGCGGATATATGCCATTTAAACATGGCTGCACTATTGACAACTGCAGCCCCC
>NW_004444156.1:2419673-2480535 GCF_000243295.1 Trichechus manatus latirostris
GTTACTGTCTTCGCCGTCCCGATTACCGTTGCCGCTGCGACACATTGGGTGGGAAATGGTGCTATCCTATGCCTGGCACTGGAGTGACTCCCTTACAGCAAGTCCAGGAGGTAGACATTATTATCCCCACTGTTCCTATTTCCCCAGCCGTTCAAGAGGGCAAGTAACTTGTCTAACAGCACCCAACCAATAAGTTGGCAGAACCTGGATTTGAAGACTCCTCAGTAAACAGATAAAGTTTATTAAAATGTTAGTTATTATCACTACATGTCACTTTTTCTCTGGGGAACTGCAGTCTAAGCTCAAAATAAATGACACGAGAATGAGCGTCTAGAAAAGAACTTTTATGTAAACTGGAAATCCCCAGTATGTCTCTTTGGAGCAGAGTCTGGATTGCACGAAGCCATTCATCCCCTGTTCATGCTAATAAAGACTGCAGTTATTTATAACTGTCTGGAGAACCTCTTGGGATCATGGCGCTGGAAAACATTTTTACTTTAAAATTAAACACGCTGTTGGTTTATCTATCCCCTTTCATTTCTGATTGCGTGATATAGAAGCCATTGTATGATGAAGGGTTGCAACACTGTACCCTCTGAGCCAGCGCTGCCCAGGTCCTGCGATTTATAAGCATGTTTAAGGCAGGGACTGTGACTTTCCCATCCTCGCAACATACGACGAACACTAAATGTGGCAGACACATTGCTGTCAATGACAACAGTGATGATTTTTAAAGGTTAATTTCTGGCTGCGATTTCTCTACCCCACTGGGCTCAGCAGGCATATTCAGTCCTGCACTACGAGGGCCCCAGCCTGGGCTGACAAATGTTAAGAATTTTCAAATGAAGGTAGAAAAGTGAATTAGGGGACATGCTGGTGGGTGTTCTCCTAAGATATCTTCTCTGGCTAGGACTAGCTCAGTGTCATATACATGAGAGAGTTCAGTATGTTAAACAATTCTGGGAACTTACAAAACAGAATACAAAGCCCCTACAAGAGCTTGGGTACAGGCAGAATTATCTATGACTTCATTATATTAATATTTCAGTTGTCTTGTTCTTGCTCTATAATTCATGCTCCTAAGTTATGTCTTCATATCATATACCCCCCGCTGCCGTCAAGTCGATTACGAGTCACAGTGACCCTACAGGACAGAGAAGAACTGCCCCGTAGGGTTTCCAAGGAGCGGCTAGTGGATTCGAACTGCCGACCTTCTGGTTAGCAGCTGTAGCTCTTTAACCACTGTACCACCAGGGCTCCCTTCATACCAGAGAAACTATGGTACGAAGACACAGGTCCGCTGGGGAAGGGTCAATATCTAACAACTTGCTTTGTTTAACACTAATTATTGCTCTTGGTAGAAGGTATATGAACCACAATAGTCAAAACAGTCATTTAACACAATAAAAATGAGCTTATAAAAAATCACTGCAGTAGAATCAATCCTGACTCAGGGTGACCCCATGTGTATAAGCCAAACAAGAATGCATTTCATTGAGTTGAGGGAGGTTATGAACTAAGAATTCAAATACATCCCCCTTGGGCTGGGGCAGAGGGCAGGGATAAAGACTTGAAATTTCTACAAAGTACTAGAAACAAGGGAATGTTCAAATCAAGTTAAAATTCACCACCGTTTGGGAATGTGTGTGTGTGCTTAACATATACAGCAGAACGACATAGGTTTTCTTTATAGAGGCCCGTTCTTTGATCTTTCATTCATTCTGAGCCCTTTGCAAATCATGCTGATTCCCAGATATAGCCAAGACTGAGCACAATTAATGACAGAGGAGGGTTCAAAGGAGAAGCGACCTGAGTCAGATCAGCACATGACTTGAGTCTCTTTTAGAAAGACTTGTCCCTTGCACTTAGGGTAAGAACCGCATTTGGCTCTGCTACAGAAAAACAGTAGCTCTTTATGTCTTAGTACATAAAGCTGATCTCTATTTGAAGTCATTCCACGTTCCACGAGCAAGAGAGAGCACAAGCAATGCCGAGCAATTCCTAATCCTCCTGAGAACCTTCCCGGAATATCAAAGGATGGCCGTGTCTCTTCTGTAGCACGAGGAATAAGGACTGAGAAGCTGGAAGACGGTGTTCTGACAAGGGTCAGTACCAACGCGAACCATTCCTCAGAAGCTGAATCCTGCAGCTGGCTCCCCAGATGCAGAGAACTATCCTCTAGGAGCTCTGTGGAGATCCAGCCCTCCAAGGGCTAAGTGGGCATTTTGGCTCCGTGAAGGATGCAGGATGAGGTTCAAAGCATTCACAGTCGCCCAAGAGAAAAGACCTTGCACCCTGAGACAAACTGCATGTGATAAGGGACGGGCATTAATGGTAGCTGCACTTCTGATAGGCCAGATGATTCTGAATGAATGCAGCTCACTGGCTTTCGGCCTCAGCCCCTCTTTCAGGAGGAATGTGAGGTGAGACTTTAAAAGGGTGAACTCCGCCATCACTGTTAAATGCCTTAAATAATTTTCCTTTCTATTGCTGCAGAGGCTAGTGAGAACAGCAGGAAGATATACGCTGCTGATTCTTATAAAAACGATGTTAATTTAGTGGACGTGGAAAGGAAAGGAATTAATACGGACTGCGGCCAGTTGAAAATGGTTGGTATTGGACAAAAATGGACAAAGTATATTTTTGAAGAAAAACTCATTTTCCAACCTTTCCTGTCAACGCTTGAGGCAAAATCAGTGATCTCCTTTCTAATGGAAACATCAAAGAAAAGCTCTCTGTGAGAGAGATGTTGAGAAATTTTAAGGTTGAAACAAAATCTCTGAGATTTTGAAGAATTCCAACAACAAAGATACTTAACTGTCTTACAATGACATAAAGAATTTGGCACATTTAAAGTTTTCATACGGTTAATGTGTTCTTGAATTATCACTTGATCATTGCACAGAGGTCCTTCTGTGTCCTTCCCATTTGGGCTTATGCTTGCTGAATTGAATATACTAAAACAGCAGTTTGCAGTCTGGGTTTGCAAGAATGAATTACTACTAAGGGCAAAGTGTCATATTCTTCAAAAGAAATAACCCCTACCTATTCATCAAATGGAAACCCTGGTCGTGCAGTGGTTAAGAGTTCGGCTGCTAACCAAAAGGTCGGCAGTTTGAATCCACCAGCCGCTCCTTGGAAACCCTATGGGGCAAGTTCTACTCTGTCCTGTAGGGTTGCTATGAGTTGGGAGCGACTCGAAGGCAATGGGTTTGGTTTTTTTTTTTGGTTTACTCACCAAATGTTTTCATTCTACCGACAGCACAAAATAGCAATTTTATCAATTCTCTGCCCTCAAAACATTGTCTTTATTATCAACGTCTTTCTACTCATATGTGGGACATTCAATAAATATTTGTGGAATTTAACTCTCTAGATTTCTCTAAAGTATGAAATGATCTGTTCCATTAAGCTATGGCAGCAGGAATATGTTCCTGAATTTTCTAAGGGAAGTAATCTTAGAAACCAAGCCATAATTATGTAAGTTACTAATATTTAAGAACAGACTCAACCCAATAGGGAAATGGGTCAGGTATCGGGAGCATTAGTTTTACTACCAGTTATTTACAACTTTAGGAGAATCCCCATATCCTCTCTGGGACTGTTCTCAACTTTACAATGAAAATGCATAATGTAGTATCTGTAAAGTCCTAATAAGCTTTTAGATTTTATGGCCTCTGCTCTATAACCCAGTAACATTTAAACATCCTACAGTAACTGTAAACGAACTAGTCAATGCTAACCAAGTCCAAGTCTGGTGTTTGTTTGTGTACATAGATTAACAATATTCTGCATATGCTGTTTCTGAAAATGCAGGCATCATGTTCTGGTAAACAGAAATGGATTTTAAAGGCCTTAGAGGCAGACTAAACCAATCCCATGATACATCTCCTTACAAAGGGAAGAATACTTTTATGCTGTGAACAATCATCTCCTAAATTGTTAACGTTAATTGCATTTCTTTCCTTATGACAGATATACCTACAGATAAATTCCATCTAGAAGCAGAGAAAAATACCTTTTGGGTTTTGTTTTTCTCAAAACAGTTCTTGTGGGAATAGGGTTGGATGTGGTTCTGCTATAATATCCTCCCTTAGAGAAATATGTCAACTGTTTCAGAAACTCAGTAACTGTCATGGATTGAAGTGTGTCCCCCCAAAATATGGGCATCAATTTGGCTAGGCCATGATTCCCAGTATTGTGTGATTGTCTACCATTTAGTCATCTGATGGGACTTTCCTGTGTGTTGTAAATCCTATCTCTGTGATGTTAATGAGGCAGGATTAGTGGCAGTTATGTTAATGAGGCAGGACCAATCTACAAGATTAGGTTGTGTTTTAAGCCAATCTCTTTTGAGATATAAAAGAGAGAAGTGAGCAGAGAGACATGGGGACCTCATACCACCAAGATACAAGAGCCAGGAGAATAGTGTGTCCTTTGGACCTGGGGTCCCTGTGCTGAGAAGCTCCTAGTCCAGGGGAAGATTGATGACAAGGACCTTCCCCCAGAGCCAACAGAGAGAGGCTTCCCCCAGAGCTGGCACCCTGAATTTAGACTTGTAGCCTCCTAGACTGTGAGAGAATAGACTTCTCTTTGTTAAAGCCATCCACTTGTGGTATTTCTGTTGTAGCAGCACTAGATAACTAAGATACACTCCCACCACTTTCTCGTCATCCTTTTGTGCCCTCTTCAATTCCCATCTCTTCTTGCAGCCCTCCTCACAACATCTAGCAGTTACTTCTCCCCCATCCCAACTGCTCCAGTCCACAGGGTATATGGCACTGTCAGGGTTTGGCAGTGACAATTTTCTTCTCACTCCCACTGGTCAGACCTGCCAGAGCCAGATCCGTGGTCTTGGTGTCCTCTTAGTGACGACCACACAGTGGTGCTCAGTGGTGGGATCTGCATTCCCGGCCAGTGCACCTCACGCACAGGGACCACCCGTCTGTCTGTGATGCTGAACAGGTTTCAGTGAAGCTTCCAGACTAAGACGGACTAGAAAGAAAGGCCCTGAGGGTCGCAATGGTGCGATCCGAAACTGTCCATGGGGATGGCACGGGATGGGGCAGCTTTTCGTTGTGCTATGCATGGGATCTCCATGAACCAGGGGCGGACTCCTCGGCAGTGATCACTACAATGCTTTGCACGCAGATGTCACTAAATACCAGCTAAGAGATTGCCAGGCATCTTTTTTATGTACGATATGAGAAAGGGAAATAGGTCTTGTAATAAAGAGAAGATATATATATCCATCAGAGCTTTTATAATGACAATACTTGTATTTCTGGTCTTCTCGTTTCCAAAGCATGAAACTCTCATCCCTAAAATGAGAGTGTTTGTGAACCTGGTAACACAGTGCCCAGTCTGGCATCTGTTAGGCACTTCATCATCTTTCAGGTAGCGGCAGCCTATACTGGTGCCCACTTCCCATTAATTTGGTTATCAGTAAAAATGCATCACATTTATGTTTACCTTCAGGAAAAGTGCCTCAGGGGTATTTCCAGTCTTTGGTGAGAACTTTAGATATCTCTAGGCAATTCCTTTCTTGGATAAAAACCCGGTTACTGCGGAGTCGGTATCGACTCATAGCGACCCTATAGGACAGAGTAGAACTGCCCCATAGGGTTTTCAGGGGCAGCTGGTGGATTCAAACTGCTGACCTTTTGGTTAGCAGCTGAGCTCTTAACCACTGTGCCACCAGGGCTCGCTTCCCCATCACTGCAGTGTGCTGCCGCCACCTTTTCAAAGCACGGGCTGTATCTTGAGATAACAGAGCCATTTCCCGTACAAAACGAGGAAATGGCTGTCTTGTGTATCCCTTGTGTAGCAGCTCATAAAGCGCCCACAGAGAGTGACTAACGAGGCCACACTCAGTGCCCGTGGTGGGGCTGGAATCTGAAGCATGGATGTCTGCCTGCAACTTCACCCCGATGTCTGGACTCATTTTTCAAGTGTTGTAGAAGCGCCAGGAGCTCCTAATGGCTGATACGGAACTCAAGACTGTGGAGGTGGGGTCCTGCTTTCTTTCTGGAAGGGCAAGGAGGCCGTTGGTTGATGACATGGCAGTAAGCATTCATAACAGAAAGTAATGACTCAATAGTAGGTGGAGAGTTGAATGGGTTCTTTCTTAGAATCAGTCTCCGGAAACTCCCAGTAGACTGGACATGTCTTTATTATCTACTGTTCTCTCCTTAAACCTGGGAGCAGCAGTCCTCCCTTCCTTTAAGGATCTGCCTCTACCCTTTTCCCTGTGGGGTTGCTACTCGGAATCTCCTAACCCTTGGTCAAAGGGTGAGCATGTGACTCAGGACCAGCCCACAGCCTATGGCCTCAGTGAGTCACCCGAGAATAAATACATGACCCAGGTCAGGTCCGGCCAATCAGGGACCTTCCCTGGGATATTTCATACTGAAGATGGGAAGGAAAGGTGTATCTCTGTCATTCGATGGCTAACTGAAAGGCTGTGATTTCCCACAGTTACTGGTAGCCATGGAAGAATCTCTGAGAACGAAGCCAATACGTAAAAAGAAGCCAAGGTGAGAGGCGGGAAAACAAGGGGGAGAAGACAGTTAAAATCAGGGTGCTATTTGAGTACCCGCATCCAGGTAACCACTAAATCAGTTTTATTTCTGAATTCCCTGTAAAAATCACCACGCCTGTTTTTTCTTTTGCTTAATAAGTTAGTTCGGATGGTCTCTCACACTTTCGAGCAAATGGCCTCGGACACCAATCAGCCCATTTTCCAAATTTTATAGGTATGGAAACAGAAGCACAGTGAGATTAAGTAACTGTACGAAGTTATCAGCTGGTTGGTGCAAAAGGCCAGACAAGAACATCCTACTGGTAAGACCAATATTAAAAATTAATCTAATAGCAATGCCCAAAGTGGATAAATCAATAAGTGGGTGAATACATACATTGTTCATAAATTTGTGAAAGAAACCACAAGAAGAAAATGAAAAATAAATAGTTAAAGGCGGTTCTCCCTGGCAAGTCAGGTAGAAGGAAGTCCTTTAGCATTTTATATTCTTCTATATTGTCTGAATTTTTACCACGTGCGTGTATCACTTTTATAACAAGAAATTAATATAGTGGTTAAAATTACTCTTAAAATATAAAATCCTAGCAGTTTATACCTTATAGCAGGCTGCACCATAAAAAAGACACAGTGTGACTTTCTTAGACACAGCTAAACTGCTGGAAGCCTGAGAAGGGCATCCATTCGCTCATTCATCCTCTGTGGCTGATGCCACAAGGGGAAGTCCCCCCAAAGAATCTAATCAGTTATGACTAGTACTACTTGACTGCCAGCACCATCACTATACTACTATTCATGATAACAGCACGGGGCATTGGTGGTTCAGTGCTTCCAGACTGAGTCAGACTAGGAAGAAAGGCCTGGAGATCTGCTTCTGAAAATCAGCCAATGAAAACCTTATGGATCACAACAGTCTGACCCACAATCCATCATGGGGATGGCGCAGGACCAGGCAGTGTTCTGTTTTGTTTTGTTTTGCATCGGGCTGCCATGAGTCGGGGCATGACAGCTAAATCTTACAGAGGACCTACTATGTATTGAACACCATTATAAGTGCTTTATCTATATTATAGATAAAGAGATCTATAACTAACTTAATCTTTACAACAACCTTATGAAATAGGCCACTTTTATCATCTTCATTTTACAGATGAGGAAACTGAGGCACAAAGATGTAAGTAAACTGTCCCCGGTTACACAGCTGCAAAGTCGTGGAGACGGGATTCAAACCGAGGAGGGCCAGGTGAGATCACTCACCAAGAGACAGTTTGGCTGTGTCCTGAGGACATTCCCGATGTATAACTTTAACATTTATGTCTCATAGGCTGGGGTTTACACACATTTATTTATTGGAGAAACCACAGGAATATACAAAGCAACTTCAACAAGCTGGTCTACCGACAAAGAAATTAAATTTGCTTCCAGAATTTCTGAGTCCAGTATTTGCATCATCAAGCAGCATTCACTGCAATGAAAGACTACTGAATGCTCAGTCTCTGCTAACTAACCAGTTGCTTCCAGTCGATTGTGACTGGTGGGGACCCCAGGTCAGAGTAGAACTGTGCTCCACAGGGTTTTTAATGGCTGATTTCTCAGAAGCAGACTGCCAGGCCTTTCTTCCCAGGCACCTCTGGGTGGGTGGACTCCAACCTCCAGCTTTTCGGTTAGCAGCTGACACGTTACCCATCTGCACTTCCAAGGAACTCCTTCTGTTAACTGAACATCATCTATTTACCGCTATACAATGTAAGTCCAAAAAATGCAATATAAGGACAGGGAAGATGAGATTAATAAGCAAAGAATTCTCAGCTCATATTTTACAACTAAAAAGTCAATCCAAATTTCTGGTTAGAATCAAGAGGCATGTCACTCAGTAGCAAGAAACACTACCGTGGAGTTGCGTGACACGGCGTTCCTATGCACTTATGGTTCTGTCCTTCACTCCCCTCTGACTCTTTGAGCAAGACTCCCCTCCTCCTCAAATAAAAAAAAAAAAGTTTTGTTTTTGAAATCACAGTGTTTTTTTTTTTAGCATCTCCTGCCATTGGGCTACTTAGTGCTTTATCTGGCAGGGAGGATGCCACGAATTATTCATGTGAAACAGAGTGTCTTTAAAGTCCCTCCCAGCTATAAAATCCATTTACTCTTTCAAGATGGCATATCTGAATATTACTAATCTGTTATGTTCCCTGGCCTCTTGAGAGATCGGATCACTAAATATCCTGGAATTCTAAAAAATCACATCTTGCACATGCTCATAAACAAAATTATTTTATACCGCCGGCTTTCCAGATTTCTACTGACACAGAACTTTCCCTGAAGGACTAAACAACATTTCTGAATAAATAATAAGCTGGCAATAAATCTTTAAACGGCATCCGGGGTTACTTATATTGAACATGGGCCGTGAGGAATATTTTCTACTAGTTTGATCTTACAAGCGTAAATAAATACAAGAAATGCGCGGCTGGATTGGTACTCAGAGTAACTTATCTTTCCTTAGAGGTCGACCATTGCTAGTTTAAATGTCAATGGCCAAGATATACAAGCCACGGGGTCCACAGGGTGAAAGCAAGTCTTGCCTGATTGCCAGGCTCCAATTCCGGCCTCTTATCTGAAAAAGAGAAAGTTCTTGAAAAAAACTAAAAAATGCAGTTTGGCAAGCTCAAGAGACGTAGCTCAGCAGCATGGATTAAGGGACTTGTGACTATGGACAATAATTCTAAATTTTAAATGGTTTTGACCCTTTTAAGCCTTTGACCAACCGACCTTGACATTCCTTAGAGGTCAAGGATGCAATGCAGTAATGATAACCCCAAAACCAAACCCACTGCAGCTGAGTTGATCCCCACTCATAGCGACCCTATAGACTAACCTTTCCCCTCAGGAGGCAGATCCAATCCTTCCAGCAGTTAAGTGAAGTCTGTCCAAACGTGGTTTGGAAAAACCATAATAAATGAAGCTCCCTCCCTGAGAAGTGACTAAAACCACTAAATAATTCTTAGATAAAACAACCCAATTATTTAATGTAATTACCCTTAGGAAGCTACATGAAGTTCTCAGTGTGATTATACAAGACTGTGTATACTCACGCGTCATTTATCTGGCATTCTAACAAATGGAGTTTTCTATAATATGGTATTTAGGATCGTTTCCAATACAATAAAAACACTGCAAAATCTTGAAGTGTTTTTCGAATGAAGGAAACTTTATAGTATGTACGGCTTCAGTACGGGGCTCATTCTGTCAATCTGTCCCAAAACATGTCAACAAAGAAGGCTGCTGCTTAACACATTTGGGACTGACAATTCTCCCACAAGATTGTATCCACTTGCTGGCCCTCCAGTTGAGGAAGTAGTGCATAAACCTGGATGTCATTATTCTTTTTAAACTTTAAACAATCGAACAATGGAAAAAGCTAGTCAGGTGAGTATGATAACTGTGTGAGGATGTACACAGAGAATCATGGACCTTACAGATGGAACAACCCAGATCATCTTGTCCAACATCGTAAGACACACTCTCGGTAAAGCACAGGAGGTCACTGACAGAGCTCAGATTAGCAACCGGGTTTCTTTGCTCTTAGACTCTCAAGGGAAGACACCGAGGTACAAATTTCTTTCACTAAAAGGCTCAATCTTTTAAACAATTCAGCCAAAAAGTCATTTGGTTCAAATAATTGAACTAAAAAAAGTTACCAGACTACAAATAAATATTCCAAAGGAGGACAGAGAAATATGTTCCAAATCAGTCAGGTTCCAGCAATGATCTCCTGTGCAGTGCTTTACCGACAGATGTTGGACAAGATGATCTGGGTCGTTCCATCCGTACGATCCATGACGTGACGGTGCAAACACACCTACACGTACACATGCCTAGAAAAAGCAGTATCAGCATAATGCGTATCTGTAAGTTTAAATGTGATGAGTGATTGTCTAAGGGTTACATTCCTAAGTAAAATGACATGGAGTATACTTAATGACACTTTTACTCCCAACATGGCCTTTCAAGTATGAACTTAGATCTCGCTTGTGGCCACCAGTGAAGTCAAACGTATCTACAGTCTCAGCGGTACAAGCCATTCATACAAGGGAATCAAGATGAGTGAGTACTTCTGCGGTTAACACCTTCTGAATGAGACAGGATTCGTGCCACAGTTATAAGTATAGAAACAGAAAAGTTATGAATTTACTAGTGATTTTTTTCTTGCTGTGGACATTTGTTGATCTTTAAAATAAACCATAAGATCGACAGAATTTACAAAAATGTCAAAATGAGCCAGAAGACATTAAAGTCATTTATGGTACGTGTTATAATGACCCAACAGACTAAACATTTTTTTTCCTTTTGGAAGCATCATACTATCATGTCTCAAAATTTATTACTAGGTCGTATCTGCAGACACCAGGACAGAGAAGTAGGGGAGTGCTCCACCCTTCAGTGTGTTTCCACGAGGTGGGACCTCCAGGAGAGGAACGGTCCCTGACATGGCCTCCATTTTGGTGAGTATGGGAGGAGCCCAGGCTCAGGTCAGCCGCTCTGCTCCTCTTCTCCCTCTGACCTGCTGCTTGGCCTGGTGGGCTCTCCCCTGTGGGCAGAGGCCAGAAGGTGTTCAGTGCTGCTTATGAGTGGGAGGGTAAGCCTGCTTAATTTAGGGGTGAAGTTTTAGCAAGCTTACTTGGCCCAAAGATACTCCCCCCCTTCTCCTCTGTGCTCTCCGAGGCACAAATCTGATGCTTGGATCTCTCTCTTTCTACTCCGGTTTATCTCTCAAATGGTCCCAAACTTGAGTGGAGAGAAGGGACAGTCCCTTCAAATATACATCATCCATGTAATGCAATGGCCTAAAAGACCCTAGACATACAGCTCCCTTGCTAATAAGTTAGTGCATCTTCAAATCAATATTCATCATTCGTTCAACATTTCTTCGGAGGCAGGTAAAAGGCAGAGAAGGAAGATTGTGAGTAGCCTCAGATCGACTCAACGCAACAAAACAAAAGCAGTTCCTAGACCCACTCCCCGTTGGAAGGCAACTGGAGGCCTGTCTACTGATACCTGCACGTGGGCCTTTAGTGGGAGGGTCTCACTCCTTCCTTAGGAAAATAACTAAGCGTGGGAGAGTTCCTCCACATCACGCATATGCTCTCCTCTCCCTAGATGTCCCCGTAAATGCAAAGTTATACATATCTTTTCATTCCCAGTGAAGTTGTGGTACCCTCAGCCTTTCCAGAAGATAGACAACCCATCTTTATGTTGTTGGGGGTGGGTGCCATCCAGTTGATTTTCAACTCCTAGTGACCTAATGTGACAAGAGCAGAACTGCCCCATAGGGTTTTCTAGGCTGTAATCTTTATGTGAACAGATGGCCAGGTCTTTTCTCCCCTGGAGCCGTTGGGTGGGTTCAAACCGCCAACCTTTCGGTTAGTAGCTGAGCACTTAACCACTGCACCACTAGGGCTCCTTAGCCCATCTTTATAACCCCTTTTAGTTCAGCTGAATGAAGGCATGTGCAGCGATTACACACTTAGTTCAAGTTTGCCCTGACAAATGGCTTGTCACATTTTTAGTTTCTTACCCCACGACAAAACAGTGCCATAAAGTTTTGATTTTTAAAAAAGGCTGAAGGCAAGGCTCCATAAAACAAAGTGTGACCAACACCACAACCATGGGCAACAGGATTCAACTTCGTTTGCTTAAGAATTAAAGCACAATAATAGTTTCTGAAAATCAGTACGGTAGTCGTAACAAAACTTCTTTTTAAATTTGTACTCATAATTAAACCTAACAACTGTAGCCATTTTATATATTTCATCTCTTTTTTTAAATTAAATTCTATTTTCTTTAATTTATAATGCATGCATATGATAAAATATGTAAAAAAAAAAACCCATATTGGATTTCTGTTTACCAAAAAAAGAAAGGGACAAAATCAAAACATTAACTACAGAACTCAAACAAATAGAATGAGAACAGCAAAAAAAAAAAAAAAAAAAAGAGCCTAACACCCAGAACTCACACCCTATACAAAAATTAACTCATATAAATCTTTGACCTAAATATGAACCCTAAACTCTAAAATGTCAAGAAGAAAACAGGAGAAAGGTTTTTGTGACCATATGTTAGGCAGATTCCTTAGATATGATACCAAAAGCATGATCCATTAAAAAAAAAAAAATTGGTAAGCTGGACTTGATTAAAATTAAAAACTCCTGCTCTTCACAGTACAAAAGATGCTAAGAGGACCTAGTGAAAAGTGTATCTTCCTCTCCTCCTTTGGTCTCCTAATCCAATTTCTCTACCCACTGTCAACCACACAGTGTTACCAGACTACTCTGTACAATCAACACAGATACATGCTCTATGGTGATTCTACCAGTCTTTCCACCAAGATCTTTTTAAACACAAACCTTTCGTGTTCAATACACTTATTAGATTATTCAATGCAGTCCCACAATCTTGACAGCATTCACTGATCTCTGGTCAGTTCAGACCAAATTCTTTGGAAGTAATTACTTTTGAAGTTTACTTAAGCAAATACAGAAATGGAACAGATAAAAAAAAAATTTATTTGCCTCAGTTAAAACAAACAAAAAAAAATCTTTCCTACATTATCAGTCTCACTGTTTATTATTTAGGCTATACTTCATATTTTAGCTATGCCAAATGTTGCATCCTTGGGGAGATGCTGTCATCCGGAGCCTGCCTGGTACCAAAATATTATCTGAAGTACATAGAAACCAGTTTCTTCCATTTCTTTGAGTACTGATGTTGTTAAATAATGCAGTTCTCTTTTAAGGAAATACGAAGATCTCTGTCATCACTTTGATAATTAGAGGAAGTATTTGCCTTTGGCTGAACTAAAATTATTTTTCATACCACACAGGTCAACTCACTTCTCCAAAGGCTCACTTAATACCTGAATGAGCAAGAAGAGTACTCTCATCTCTCTTTATCTCGTTATCCTGTTTTATTTACCTCACAGCATTTAGTCCCTGAAATGGTTGGGTTTATGTATGTCTTTGTACTTTCTGCCTGAACGCCCAACCCTTCACCCAGACCAACCCAGGAAGGTCAGTGCCTGAGGGAGAGGACTTCTTCTGTCCAGCTGTGCGTGACTGCTGTTCAGGGTTTAGAACAGGACTTGACACAGGGTAGGTGTTGGACAGACACCTGTCCAGTCAATGAGCACAGAATCCATTCCCATCACTGGGATTCGCCCTCATCACCGCTGCTTTGTAACTTCAGAGGCGGTTTTTGGATGGGAAAATGGAGATAACTATGTAGGAGATTGAACATCGTTTCTGCTACATGGGTCTGCAGTTTAAAGTCTGTGCGTGCCTTATTTTATATCCTCTGGACCTGTGTTGTCCAATACCTTAGCCACTAGCCACATGTGGCTATTAAAAAAAAACAAAACAAAACCGAACCCGTTGCCGTTGAGTCGATTCTGACTCATAGAGACTAGATAGGACAGAGTAGAACTGCCCCATAGGGTTTCCAAGGAGCGGCTGGTGGATCTGAACTGCCGACCTGTTGGTAAGCAGCCAAGCTCTTAACCACTGCGCCACCTTGTGGTTACTGGAAAACTAAAATTGCATATGTGGCTGACATTTGTGGTTCACGTTATATTTCTGCTAAACACTGCTGCTCGAGGCTTGGTTTGAAAATGTCCCTCACTTCTTCTCACAAGGGCTATTATCTCTCTCTCCTACTAAATATTCACCAAACAGGAACCATCCTGTAGGACCTCAGAATCTAAGGGCTTGGGCACTGAGAGGCCAATATTACAGGAGAAAGATGATGAATTTGTCCATGATAGTGGCAAAAAGTTGTCTTTCAATTCTTTACTCATTTTCTCACTTACCTGCTAATGTCAAAAATTATTCTAAGGTTGTGTTTCTCAAGGTCTTCCACTCTTGGAAGACATTCAGACATGTTGGGTACCCTAGTGCTGCTCATCAGGAGGGCTGGGAGCACTCCATCCTCTCTGGTGGAGCACTTTCTTTCAGGCGGTGGGAGCAGACTCCACTTCTACAGACAGCCATGTCTTGCTAAGGTCACACTGCAAAGTCAGGGTTATATACGAAAGTCAGTTCTGCCAGCCTCAGTGAACATGCTTATTAGTCAGCCATGGGGAAGAAGCTGTGACTTCTGAATAGTCAGGGTAAAAGGCAAGACAGCAGGTTTCAGGGTTGGAAATGAATTTCAATTTTCTCTCACATGAACTACAATGTAAGCCTTGGGTCACATACTGGACAGAGCAAAAAACAAAATTATCTATCAACAAAAGAGGGGATGCTCAAGTTATAAAGCTGAGCGTCTACATTTAAATAAGGCTAAAAATCTGACTTTTTCTCCAGTTTATAACAATCTTTAAATACAAGTCTTCATTCGCATCTAAATTCATACAGGTCTTCATTCATCCGGAACCAAAAAAAAAAAAAAAAAAAAAAAGGGAAACCCAAGAATGAGAGAAGGAACTGGACTACAGGACTAATTGTCTCCATGAATTGCTGCTTCTTTCACCTTGAGACCAGAAGAACTAGATGATGCTTGGCTACCACATCTATGAATCCTGATAAACAGGGAGAAAACAGTGGGACAGAACTACATTCTTAAAGAATTCAGACCTACTGGACCCATTGAGAATGGAGAAGTCCCTGGGACAATGGCCCTGGGCCGCTCTTCAAACCTTGAACTGAAACTACCCCCTGAAGTCACCTGTAAATTGAGTAACAATTTAGTTCAAAGAGCAAAGGTTGTCAGCTTTGAATACTGCTACTATGAGAAAAAAAAAAAAAAAAAAAACTATATAAGACCAAAAAAAGGTCAACAGCTCATTTTTTTGAGTAGTATCACAGATTCACTTAATTTATTAAAATGGATCTTTATCATATGTTCATTAACTCACAAAACATCTTTTTCTATAAAGGAAGTCGATGAGGCTAAATTATTTGGCTAGGTGGTGCCAAAGCAAATTTAGAAATCTACAAAAAGTTTTGTTTCTTGATTGCCTGAGCACTTTGTAAAATTTGAGATTTTTTTTTAAAAGTCAAATTTACTTTTTCTTTAATTTAACTGTGTTGTTGTTGAGAATATACACAGCAAAACATATGCCAATTCAACCATTTCTACATGTACAATTCAGTGACACTGATTACATTCTTTAAGTTGTGCAATCATTCTCATCCTCCTTTTCTGACTTGTTCCTCCCCCATGAACATAAACTCATTGCCCCTAAAGTTCCTATCTAAGCTTTTGAGTTGCTGTTGTCACTTTGATCCTATATAGATAGGTCTTAAAAGAGCATAATGCTGAAGGCAGACATTTTTTTTTACTAGTTAAGCTAAGCTATTGTTTGGCGTAAGGAGACTTTAAGGGATATTTTTGGTTTAAAGTTTAAAGATTATCTCAGAGCAATAGTTTCAGGGGTTTATCCAGCCCTGCTGGCTCCAGAAAGTCTGGAGTCCATGAGAATTTGAAATTCAGTTCTGCATTTTCCCCCTTTCAATCTTGATTCTTCTATAGCATCTTTGATCAAAATGTTCAGTAATGGTAGCTGGGCACCATCTAGTTCTTCTGGTCTCATGGCAAAGGAGGCAGTTGTTCATGAAGGCAATCAGCCATACATTCCATATCCTCCTCCTATTCCTGACTTTCCCTCTTCCTCTGTCTTCAATAGCTACTTTAAAACATAGATAAGAAAGTTGGGAGGGGGGCAGGGAATTTAAGTAAATTTAAAGTACAAAAACAAGGGCCTAAGATGTACAAACTATTATTATATTTAGAGTAAGTTGAGAGGATTGGTGTCAGTCTAGACTGAACAGTGCCAAGCCGAGGGCAGAACGTGGCTCTTAAACATACATTATCTTACTTTTTAAAGACTAGACTCACTTGCTATTGTTTTCCTGTGAAAGCTCATTCTAAAGAGTTAATATAATCTTCTCAACCAAGCTACTATCATTAAGGATTTATCTTTTGACCCAGAAACCAACACCTTACAGAAAATCTGCCAAGTTAAAGAACGGTTGCAACGGATACTTTCCTCCTCCCCAATGCAAACAGTAACACGTCAATACAAGTATTATTTCTGCTTGATCAGACTTCCTTTACAAAAACAAGATGCCTGGAATACCATCTTATTCAGTCGGATGCACTGAGGAGCATATAACTAAGGAAAAATGCCTCATGGTTTATTAAATTAGTCCGGCTAAATATAGTTACCAGTCCTCAACCTTTGTAGCACATTTTCCCCTGGAATTCAGCTAATATAAATAAAACAAATGGAGGGAACCTGGCCCCCCTCCATGGAGATTACATCATTCTTCCTTATTAGGAAAACCTCTTCAAACCTGACATTTTGTTCTAAGCAACCAGAGTTTAATTTTCAATAGAAAGTTCTAGAAGGAGAGCTGCTCTCATCAGAAGGGTTTCAGAATGTCAAGAGAAATGCGTGACACGTCAGGTCATTTTAACAATGGTATCTGAATTTTCTAAACAGCAGTAACACCATGGAAAACATTAAGAAGCTACATGTAATGTTTCCTAAAGAAAGAACATTTAATGTTTCCAAAGTTTTGCTTTTTATGTTTGTTCTGAGCTGTGCATGTGATGAACAGAGACAGGAGAAATAAATAAATAAAAATCTTTGGATTCTCGATTTTGATATTTCATAATTGCAATACTGGTTCTGACCAAGGATTTTTGTATCTGATTGATCTTAAGAGAGTAACGTGGAAGGCACGTAGCTGAGAAAGAACCCCCTTCCATCCTTCCTCTGAAATACACTTGAGTTTCTCTTAATGTGATCTCCAATTTATTAGACAACTTTGGGCTATGTTTCTTGAGCTGAGCTATTATCATATTAATATGTTAACTTATCTAGGCTTCCTGTATAAAAGGTAAGGTTTATGAAATTAAAATGTAAAAGCAAGAAATAGTTGGGAAAAAAAAAGTTTTAAAGCAAAAGTCCACAATGGTGCCATGGTGTTGACCAAGACAATACCACATTCTAAAATGACTGATTTACAAACAGGCAAACCTGAAATGCAATGAGTCTTTAGTGGAACACGCTGATATGAATAATCAAGCCAGAAGGAAATAAGAAACCTCTCACTGATTTCTCCTTTTCCACTGCGGTTCACTAACAACATCAGATAATCACACTGTTCATGGAGACGCAGGGTGAGGACAGGCTATCAGAGAAGGACAGTCGACAAAAGGAAGACTGGTCTGAAAAATAAGAGAGGAGGCTTCTAACAGTTCAAGTTTATACTTTTAAAGCTCCCTATTCCTATACTTTTCTAGCATTTATTTTTTCAAATGAAAGAAAAACAAATATATCCGAATCCCTGTGTTCAGTAAAATGTAAACGGGACTGTGAATGGATGGTCTTCATAGCTTCCCATAAAGAAGCCAGCACTGACACACCGGGAAAGCAATTTCCATTCAAAAATTCAAAGAGCTTTCCAGTTCCAACAGGCCCTCTGTCCTCTGGGGGTTTTATTCACATACTACTTCCTGATTTAGGAATGAAACGTAACAGTATATTTCTCAGGACTGTAGGCTCTCGAGTTAGACTGCTGTTGTTGAGTGCCGTCAAGTTGATTTTTGACTTATAGTGACCCCATGGGATACAGCAAAACTGCCCCATAGGGTTTTCATAGGCTGTAATCCTTTCGGGAGCGGATCACCAGATCTTTTTCTTGTGGGGCCGCTGGGTGGGTTTGAACCACTGACATTTCACTTACCAGCCAAGCGCTTAACTGCCGGGCTACCGGGGCTCCTTGGGATTAGTCTGCCTGCATTTAAATTTCAGACTCTATTATTTACTGGCTGAGTATCCTTGATCACTTAACCTTTCTCAGCCTTTCCTCATCCTTAAAATGGGGGTCATAATAGCACTCATCTCCCAGGGCTGTGAAGATGAAAGGAGTTAGTACATATGGAGCCTCAATAAGTGCTGGCTGTTAATATTCAATTTGACCATATAATTTAGTGTCCAAATGGGAAGCGTTTTGTCTAGGACAAATGCTGAACTAGACAGGATCCTAGGACAATAGGCAAGCTGACTGTCCTGGGAAAAGTGGAACATATAGTCATCTCATTAAGATAAAATATCATTGCTGGTCACACAATGAAGAAATAAACCAATTCACAAAATTAACAAAACTTGTGTATCACTGGGTACTAGAGGGTACAACAGCTAGATGAGATAGGAAAGGCTAAGTAATTTAAAAACAAAAATCACTAATGGTAATTGAATAATCACCACCAACATATCCATGATCATGAAGATGTTGATGGTGCAGGAACAGGCAGTATTTCATTTTACTATACTTACCATCCCCTTCTAAGGTAGTCTAGGAAACCCTGGTGGCATAGTGGTTAAAAGCTACAGCTGCTAAGCAAAAGGTCAGCAGTTCAAATCCACCAGGTGCTCCTTGGAAACCCTATGGGGCAGTTCTACTCTGTCCTGTAGGGTAGCTATGAGTCGGAATCGACTCAACGGCAATGGGTTTGGTTTGGTTTTTATACTTAAGCTTGCTACGAGTCAGAGCTGACTCCCTAGCAATTAATAACAACAGTAATTTAAAGCATTTATGTTACAATAGACCTAAACAGTTAATATATTAACAACCCATTGTGCTGAACTTAGAACATTCCTGCTCAACATCATCCCAGAAACACAGTAAAATTTAGTTGAAATCATTTTAGCGATGTTTTCATTCTTCTTTATGGCCCCCTTTCCACAGATATAATATGGAAGCAGAGGAGGAGAGGAACATTCCACGAAAGGTAAACCACAGTACAATCTTATTTACGGTGGACCAAGCCTGAGTCATGATATACTTGGCTAACGCAGCCACTCAGCACAGATAGGCACAATTGTAGTTCTGCCAAGTAACTGAGTTGTTTCCCACCTGGGGAACTGTCCCCTGGTACACTGTCATTGTAGAAACAGAGAAAACACATCTGTGAAAAATGAGCGTTAGTGGAAAAAATTCAGCTGGCATTCTCTTTTCCTCTCATCTGTTTTAATAGCACTCTTATGTAAGTTCATTACTATATATAGCAGAGAACGGGGAGCTGTGATGTGACCTGTACGGAGGCAGTCAGATTTGGGTGTTTCCTACCATCTCGTGGCCAAAGGCAGCGTTACCTGATGGGCAGCCGGAGTGGCCAGGGCCCCGTGCTCTCTTAGACTCGGAGACTGCTGTGTGCTGCTACTTCTTGCAGCTTCAGCTTCTCCACCTATAAAACTGGCGCGAGGCCTATTTCTGACCTAACTCTTTGGGGGTGCCTGTAGAACCTCAGAGAACATCTGGGAAACATTTTTTTGGCTTAGTAGTAAGATGTACTTTTCCCCTCAGAAGTCTATCCAAGATTTATGCAAGAGCTAGAATTCTAACATTTGAGTCTAAGGTCCTAAACCATTCTACCATCCCTGACCAGTCTGTCCAAGCAAGATAATTGTTTGCTGGCTTATTGTCTGTTTGTCCTACTCAGCTGCAGTGCCTACAAGCGCAGGGTCCACATCTGTTTCACTCCCCAGTGTATTATCTAAAGCCTAGCACACAGTCCATGAATGAATGAATCAACGAGTAAGAACAGACAGTAGTAGCTAAGATTATTGAGCACTCGGTGAATGCCAGACACTGTATATATGTTTCATATGTATGTGAATATCCATATATGTATATATCCAGATACACACACACGCACTCACACATATATAGTATTCTCTAGTACCTACTAGCTGTGTGACCTTGGACAACTTACTTTTCTGTACCTCAGTTTTCCCATCTGTGAAATGGAATAATAGAACCTATGTAATAGGGCTGACTTCATGGCAGCCAACAACAACAACACAATAGGGGTGTTACAAAGAATGTGTGCTCTGTCAGTTGTTAGTACACCCCTCTCCTTCTCCGTAGTAAACAGCACCATCACCATTCCAGCTTCACAAGTTAGAACCCCCAGAGACATCCCTGTCTATCCCTCACCACCTTATCTAAGCCACCACCAAGTTCTGTCTCTTCCCTTCCTTGAGGTCGTCCCTTCCCTGCAGCCCAGAGATCTTTTCAAAATCCATGTCTGATTACGTGACTCTGACTTATCCGTCCAACAGTTTCTGATTGCTCTTTGCATGAATTCCAAATTCCTAACCTCGGCCTCCAAGCCTGGTTGTCTGGCTGTAACCTCTTCTTACTCCCCTTACCCCTTCCTTCTCAGGGCTTCAGCCCTATGTGCTACTCCTTCAATATGCTACTCCTCCAGTGCCCTACTCCTCCAGTGCGCTGCTCCTCAACTCCCGTGACCCTCCAGTGCCCTGCCCCTCCAGTGGCCTACCCATCGAGTGACCACTCCTCCAGTGCCCTAGTCCTCCAGTGCCTACTCCTTCAGTGACCTACCCCACCAATGCCTACTCCTCCAGTGCCCTACACCTCCAGTGCGCTACCCCTCTAGTGCCCTACCCCTGCAGTGCCTACTCCTTCACTGCCCTACCCCTCCAGAGCACTACCCCTCCAGTGGCCACTCCTCCAGTGCCTACCCCTCCAGTGCGATACTCGTCCAGTGCCCTACTCCTCCAGCGCGCTACCTCTCCAGTTCCCTACCCCTCCAGTGCCCACTCCTACAGTCCCCTAGTACTCCAGTGCCTACTCCTCCAGTGCGCAGCCCCTCCACTGCCATACCCCTCCAGTGCGCTGTCCCTCCACTGCCATGCCCCTCCAGTGCCCCGCCCCTCCAGTGCCCCGCTCCCCCAGTGGCCACCCCTCCAGTGCGTACTCCTGCAGTGCCTACCTCTCCAGTGCCCTACCCCTCCAGTGCCCACTCCTCCAGTGCCCACTCCTCCAGTGCCCACTCCTCCAGTGCGCTGCCCCTCCAGTGCCTACCTCTCCAGTGCCCTACCCCTCCAGTGCCCACTCCTCCAGTGTCTACTCCTCCAGTGCCCACTCCTCCAGTGTCTACTCCTCCAGTGCCCACTCCTCCAGTGCCCTATCCCTCCAGTGCCCTACCCCTCCAGTGCCCTACCCCTCCAGTGCGCTACCCCTCCAGTGCCCTACCCCTCCAGTGCCCTACCCCTCCAGTGCGCTACCCCTCCAGTGCCCTACCCCTCCAGTGCCCTACTCCTCCAGTGCCCTACTCCTCCAGTGCCCTACTCCTCCGGTGCGCTACTCCTTCAGTGTGCTACTCTTTGAATGTGACTTAATATCTATCCCCACACCCCATCTATTCTTCCGATCTCAGTTCAAACATCATATCCCGAGAAAAAGCACCTTCCTTATGCCTCCAAACTTTATGAAGCACTTGGGTTTCCTGCACTCAGAGGTCCAGCCCTGTGGGTACCTTTTCCAGCTTGGTAAAATGAGAACTGGGAGGGGGTGTAATAACAAAAAGGGAAGTAAGCATAAGCCGGTTTGGAGAACATCTGTGATCGGGTGTGGACTTCCACCAGTGTGACCCTTTCTGGACTTCATTTGGCCATCTGTAAAATAATCTATAGCATACTTTTAAGGCCAAAAGTTCTATAGAAAAACAATCTCTGTACACACACGGGAAAAGCCAGCAGTTTTATGCTGGATGACAGAAAAAGTTGCTATGTTGCTATCTCCCCTCTCATTTTCGGACCATTCATTAGCTGGATATGACTTTTCCCCTTTTATATAGCAATGTGGTCTTTCCCGTTTTTTCAAAAAAAAAAAATCAAAACCTAAAATAATGAAAAGTGGAGACATTTTTTTGCGGCGTTTAGCAGTGAATGCACAACAAATATTTCTAAAAGTGAGTGAGGCAGAAGGCAATCCTGCTGACAGCTCTGCTATCCATCGACACCCACCAGCCACGCACAGATGCTCTACACACGCTCACACACACTACACACAACTAGAGAGTGTCAGGGGAATTAAACGGCGGCCACTGAATTCATCGAAAAGCTCACAGAGCAAAAGAAATCTAACTATCATTGTATAAGGCAAAATGTAGTGTCTGTTGCAAAATAACCACAAAATCAAGTTTATAGAGTGGCTACAAACTCTTGTACTACTACCAACTTTGAAGATGGTCCTTCTTTTTTTTTCTTTTCCCTTTTATTCTGCCTTCTTGCTCATCCCCTTCAATGAAATTTCACAAACATTGATCAAGCTTACTACACGCTGGACACAGGCTAGGTGCTGGGAATCTAGAAGTGATCAAAACAGACACAGCGCTTGTCTTCCTGAAGCCACAGGAAGCCACTCTAGGCGACCTCGTGTGTGCTCAGTGGAGCTGCACCATAGGGTTTTCAAGGCTGTGACCTTTCGGAAGCAGATTGCCAGGCCTCTCTCCCTAGGTGCCTCTGGATGGGTTTGAACCTTTTGGTTAGTAGCCAAGTGCTTAACCGTTTGCGCCACCCCAAGACCAAAACCAAACCCATTGCTGTCGACTCAATTCTGACTCATAACGACCCTATAGGACAGAGTAGAACTGCCCCATAGGGTGTCCAAGGGGCGGCTGGTGGATTCAAACCGCCGACCCTTTGGTTAGCACATGAATGCTTAACCACTGCGCCACCAGGGCTCCGTGTACCACCCAGGGACTCCACAAACAAAAGTGAGAAAGTTTAACTGCAGCAAAGCAAAGTAATTCATATTGCTGGGTAGAGTCTACATTGCTTCACTTACACAATTTATTTGGTTTTTTTTGTCATCTGTATTTCTTTTTCTTATTGTACTTTAGATGAAGGTTTACAGAGCAAACTCCTTTCTCATTAAACAGTTAATCCACATATTGTTTTGTGACATTGGTTGCCAACCCCATGACACACCAACACTCTCCCCTTTTCGACCTTGGCTTCCCCATTACCAGCTTTCCTGTCCCCTGCTGCCTTCTCGTCTTTGCCCCTGGGCTGGTGTGCCCATTGAGCCTCACTTGGTTTTGTAATTTAGTTAGTTTTAATAAATCTGTGCGGTGTTGTGCTTCTGACGCAACATGGACGGCTGTGGTTAGCTGCAGCTGAGTCTGCTCCGATGTACCACAGCTCTATGTACAACGGAACAAAACGTTTCTGGACCTTTACCACCATACTTCGGCATTTCTAGTCAGATGGCATTGGGGAGGGGAATTGCACCTTCGGCCCCTCCACTTCTGTACCCTTATCGGTACCTACTATATGTCCAACTCACGGTGGGGGGCAGGTGATTCCCAAACCAACTCGCTGTCAGCAAGGCCAGTGTTCAGGCGGCAAAGCTGGCATCAGCTTCACGGGACCTGGCTTGGCAGACTCCTCCTCTTCTCTGCTCATAACAGCAAGCTGTTGCCTCCACGTCTCAGGAGAGTTTGAAATGTGCTGGATTGGCTGAATATTAGATAAATTTTCTAGACAGGGCTGCTATTTAGGGTTTTCGCTAATGTCATCTATGTGCTTATCCAATGGGGGTAAAAGAATCGTTTTTTTCCCTTCAAACTGCCAGCATTAACGGCTTTTGATAAATTGCTTATAAAAGTGCTAAGTAAAAGTCTTTCAACAGAAACAGGTTTGGGGAGGAGGGCAGAAAATCCACCAGAGAATGGACAAGTGTCTTACTAATTTACCAAATAAAGTTCTATCCTGCGTCTTCCTGTTGTTTTATATATTTATGTCACTTCTAATCTGTCACAGAGAGAGGGCATCTTCTGGAGACTGAGGAATTAAAAGCTAGGCTATGGGTCCGTAGCCTCTAACGTAGAGAATAAATACTGGTGCAGCCATCACGCACAGTGGTTAAGAGCTCAGATGCTAACCAGAAGGTCAGCAGTTCGAATCCACCAGCCGCTCCTTGGAAACCCTATGGGGCAGTTCCACTCTGTCCTATTGGGTCGCTATGAGTAGGAATCGACTCGAACGCAATGGGTTGGTGTTTTTTTTGGGGGCGGGGGCAGGTGTTCATCCTCCAGACACAGGGCGAGTGAACAGGGGCAGGGAAGGGGGGTGTAATCGAGACAAAGACGAGGACAGAAGGCTGCAGGGACACTGCATCCGCTGCGGGCTGGCAGACGGTCACCTGGCTGCCTCGTCTGCCTCTCGTGACACCTGGGCCAGATTCATTCATTTGACAGACTCTTCTGGCCTGCCCACGGTGTGCCAGGTCTGAGACAGGACATGGGGACACTCACGCCGAGCAGGAGGAAGGAGTGTGCGTTTTGTACACCACCTGGCTACATCTGAGCTAGGCCCAGGAGCGCATATTAGGAAGGAGGGAATTAGAAATCGTATCATTAGAAATGATCTAAGTGCCAAAAGGAGATCAGCTTTCCCAAGCGTGGACTGGGTTCTCCAGGCTTTTCCAATAGGTTTGGAATGTGAACAATTACCATCTTTTAGAGGACTTTCATAAGGGGTTTTAATAGCGTAGGCCCAGACAGCCCGTATTAAAAATAAACCATTTTAGAGTCAGGAAAATGTTTTCCTCTTAAATTCTTGGTGGAAAGCGGGGGCTGAAGGGAGAGCACGCGGCGGCGTTCCTTCCAGGAGCAGATGGAAGAAGGGCCTCTCATTCAGGGCAGGAAGAGCGCAGGCCTCCTGGCTCTGGGACAGCAAGACCCTCCCCATCGCACCGGCTACCCCCACCCCAGTGCTGGCAGATGACTGAGATTTCAAGAGCCAGGCACGTCAGGTTTCCTGGATCTAGGGTAAGGCAAGACTGTTCTGCTTGTAGCCAGAGCCTTCATTTTCTTCACTCAGTATCCCTCAAGTGTGAGGGTGAATGGGTTGCAAGAATGGCTAAATGCTCCACCACTAACCTAAAGGTTGGCGGTTCAAACTCCCTCCCAAGGGTGCCTCGGAAGACAGGCCTGGCGGTCTGCTTCCATAAAGGTTACAGCCAAGACAACCTCTTGGAGCAGTTCTAGTTTGTAACACACGGGCTGCCATGAGTCAGAATCGACTGGACAGAAACAGGTTTTTTTTTTCTGGGATACACAAACACACACATACCTATGTATGTTTTTATACTGAAATTCTCTCTTTAAAAATAATATTCCTAGTTTTCTTTTTGTTACAGAGTAACATCTTTTGTACTGTAGAAAATCTGCGTAATCCGGGAGAGTATAAGAAGATATTCCCCAATGAAGTCACCATACGCTTTGTATATCATCCCTGTGCTTACATACCTAAGGTTAGTAGACTTCAAGAAAGTTCTGTCTTCCACATTACCATCAGTAGAACTATTGGTGTGTGTGTGTGTGTGTGTGTGTGTGTGTGTGTGTGTCTAAATATATGTGTTTGGCTGCTAACCAAAAGGTGGGCAGTTCGAATCCACCAACCGTTCCTTGAAAACTCCATGGGGCAGTTCTACTCTGTCCTATAGGGTTGTTATGAGTCAGAATCGACTTGATGGCAACGGGTTTAATATTTACTTTAAAATTATATACTTGTACTACTGTTAAAGATAATTTCTCAGTTTATAAGAATAAATCTAAAGATGAGTTCTGGTGTTTTGTTCCCATATTACCAATGTCTTGCCCCCTTTGGGGACCACTAACTTAGATCAGCGGTTCTTAAGCTTCAGAGTTACTAGGAATCAACCGAGAGCTTGTAAAAGTACCAACTCTCAAGGTCTACCCTCAGAGTTTCTCATGATTCAGTAGCTCTGAGGTGTGGCCCAGAAATCATCATTAAAAAAAAAAAAAAGCAATTCTAGACCACACTCTGAAAAACACTGCCTTAGACTGTGGTCACCTGGGGCCCTGCGAGGGCCATAGGCCAGTAATTAATGCACAGGCGGCCCGACCTAGAAACATACCTGATTTAGGAAGCGCTCTTGCACATAACAACCGAGAAGCTCTAATGCACATCTGCACGATTATATATTCTCAAGAGTTAGAGATGATGATTAGCAACACAAGCAACACTGCCTCCCGATCAGACCTTCCCACGAGTAGTCTGCTGCGCTTCCTGCCTCTACTCTTGGCCTCGGAGTCCCTGGGGGGTGCAAACAGTTAACATGCTCAGCTGCTAACTGAAAGGCTGGAGGTTGGAGTCCACCCAGAGATGCCTTGGAAGAAAGGCTTGGCGATCTGTTTCTGAAAAATCAGCCACGGAAAACATGATGGAGAGCAGTCTATTCTGAACCCCATGGAGTGGTCATGAGTGAGAATCAACTCGAGGGCCATGGAAGAAACAAAAACGCTCTCGGCCTCTAGAGCATCCTTAGTTCCCGTCCTTTCCCAAGAGCGGTTCCCCGTAAGCGCCTTCCACAACCAGCAGCACAGGGCAGTGCACGTCGAAGGGGACATCACAGATTCGTGTATTACAACAACTTTCTGGAAGACAGCGTATCTTGTTCTACCAAAATCAGATCATTGTAACACTTTACCTACTAGTTGGAAGTGATCTGAGGAGGGCAGCTTTTATTAATTTTCATAGAGACCTTTTCTAACTTGCAGATGGGTAAGGAGTGGCCCTGTCACCCCTCCCAGTATCCTTTCAATAATATTATTTTGCTAACTTGGCCATAAGTGATTTTTTTTGCATGCAAACAAGAACTATAACTGATAAAAAGTTACCGGTATTCAGAAGTATTGACTCCTGAATTTGTAAAAAAAATGATTACCGTCTATGCTCTATGAAGGAGCCCTGGTGGCACAGTGGTTAAGAGCTCAGCTGCTAACCAAAAGGTCGGCAGTTTGAATCCACCAGGTGCTCCTTGGAAACCCCGTGGGGCAGTTCTACTCCGTCCTATAGGGTCACTATAGTGTCGCTATGAGTAGGAATCAACTCAACAGCAACGGGTTGGTTTGTTTTTTGTTTGGTTTAAATGATGAAGATACATTTTAGACACTTCAATTTTGCATTAATTTAACTTCAACTTGTTGGCATAGATAGACGCTGAGCACAGAGAGTAAAAACGTGTTGATTCATGTAATCAGCTTTTGTTTTCTATGACTGGAGGGTTCCCCCCAACTCTGCTTTAGGCATCAACCACTTCATCATGCAGGGGTTCAATTCTTAGATAATTGTCAATCTGATTCTCAAGAGGATTTGCTATCTAAGGTAGCTTTAACCACACAGCATTCAGAGAGAGACTGCTGAATGGTGAGGGTTCCAGAGGATGTGGAGAAAACCACAGATTAGCCCAAAGAAGATTCAGAGGGAACTTGCTAGCTGTTTTCAAATGTTTAAGCATTTAAGGGGCTATTTTTTTTTTTATTGTTGACCTTTTGGTCTCATACTGATGGTTTTTTTGTCCTTTAGATGAAAGTTTACAGAACAAACTAGCTTCTCATTAAACAGTACACATATTATTTTATGACAATGGTTAACAACCCCACAACATGTCAACACTCTCCCTTCTTGACCTATTACCAGCTTTCCTGTCCCCTCCTGCCTTCTAGTCCTTGTCCCTGGGCTGGTGTGCCCCTTTAGTCTCATTTTGTTTTATGGGGCTGTCTAATCTTTGGCTGAACAGTGAATCTTGGGAGTGACTTCATTACTCAGCTAAAAGGGTGTCTGGAGGCCATACTCTCAGGGTTTCTCCAGTCTCTGTCAGGCCAGTAAGTTTGGTCTTTTTTTATGACTTAGGATTTTGTTCTACATTTTTCTCCAGCTCTGTCCAGGACCCTCTGTTGTGATCCCTGTCAGAGGAGTCAGTGGTGGTAGCTGGGCACCATCTAGTTGTTCTGGACTCAGTCTGGTGGAGGCCATGGTATTTGTGGTCCATTACTTCAGCATTTGAGGGGCTTTTGAATAGAAGAAAGTTATGTTTTGGGTAGTGAGGACCACTAGGGATGGATGTTACAGGCAGGCATTTGGCAGCAATAAAAAGAAGTACTTCCTAATATACCCCAATTCTCTTCCTTTGGCACTCAGGACAGACGCTCTTGTTAACTCCTGAACTCCCAGCACTGCACATGTTTAAGCAGAGTTCGCACACATGATGAGCTCAACAAGCTTTAGGGGCACATGTGGGACCTAGTCACCATTCACAATGTTATCTTAATGAGGCAAGGTTTCCAGAACATAGCCCGCTTATAAGTTGGAGATTCTATCTCCTCGGGCTCTGGGAAGATGGCACAATGTGTGCTTCTTGTAGGCACTCACATAAACGCTGACTCACTGCCTCTGTTTTCTGAAACGTTTCCATTTGCGGAAGGAGAACATTTGGCTGTCTGTTTACTCCTGGGGTGGATTCTTGGCCTGCCACCTCGGCAGTGTATTAACGCTGCTGAGAAAATGCAGACTAATACAAAGTATGATTATTATAATCCCCCCGGAAAGAAGGATTTCATGACCAATTAGTATAACAATTTAGTTCAGTCGACAGCATGGTGCTCATCAGGTTAGGATACGACCTTCAGGCCTCCTCAGCTATCTCTATTTACCGAAAAATAAACTGTGTCTGTGGCCACTGGCAGCCCCCTAACGTCATCGAGCCCATCTACCAACTGTTTCTCTCTGGCCAAAGGGATCAGGCAAGAGAATGGGATATTCTCAGTCTGCAGTGCTCACTGGGACCAAAAAAAAACCAACTTACAACAGAAGGGGGCTTAGCAGTCTCCTTTATCTCGACACAGAAAAGCTTCAATGTCACTGGCGCTAAAAAGAAGCAATAGTCTCTCCTACCTTGTAAAAGTAATAATGGTACTGTTACAAGAGAGAATGCAATCTATTAACTATTTATCTATCTATACACATACACACATTTTATATATATATATATTTTCTTAATGGCTATCATATGAAAAATATTTGGGAAAATGTATCATTTGAATTTTCATTTGGTCATATGCTAGATAAGTAAACACAATTTTATAATTTTATCTCATTTAACCAATCCACTGAGCCAAACAAACTAGGATCAAGGGTGAAATGTGTACCCAGAACTAGAAGAGCGACCTGGGGGCTCTATTTAGCGGATGGAGCCCTGGTGGTGCAGTGGTTCAGCGTCTGACTGCTAACCTAAAGGTCGGCAGTTCAAATCCACCATCTGCTCCTTGGACATCCTATGACGCAGTTCTACTCCATCCTATAGGGTCACTATTTGAGTCGGAATCAACTTGATGGCAATGGGTTTTTATTTAGTGGATATGTTTAACTTATAAATAACAAAGATAAAAAAAGGCTAAAAATGTTTGTTCTCTTAAAGTTTTCTCCCTAATATCCTGTAACTCCTTTACTAAGGGAACTCTCTGCCCACCTCCTCTATTTTCTTTTATGATCCACTGCCCCATTAATACACATCCCAAACCAGAAGACAAAAATTAAGGGAGTTTATTGCTTTTTTAAATTAAACAAACTGCATTGAACAACTGGTTAGGAGTTTATTCACTGGATTTTTATGACGCCAAGTATTAGCAAATTCATTTTTGATGTACAAGTATACATACTAAAACAGCATACATATACCCCAGGATTCTTTTTAATGGGCGTGGGAGGTTAGAAGGGGGAATGGAGCTGAGGCTTGTTCTGCATTCTTGAACTTCCCGATGAAGTAAGGCACACGGGAGCTGAATCTCAACACCGCAAGTTACTTAACTTCTCCAGGCACTAATGCTCTTCTTTTCAAAGTGGGGATCAACCTACGACCGAGGTTTCTTGTCAAGATTAAGTGGGGTCATAGGTGCAAAAGTGTAATGCAGAACGTGACTATCAACAAATCTTAATTTCCTTTCACTTCCCTTCAATAATTGATAAAATATGAACATTAAGTTGGATTTGTACTGAAATCCTCCTCAAGGCCTCAGAATCTAATAGATTTTAGTCTAGGCTTTCAAAAGCAGGCATTAAGTTCCCTTGAAGTTTGTCAGTAAATTCAGTTTTGCTACAGATACTGTCACACACCAAAGTATTCACTCTCTCTTCCTCTCTGCTTTTCCTTCCAGAGCATTCTTGAGATCATCTTAAAAATGTATACCACTCTTTCCCAGGAGTTCACACAGTGACGAAAATCTGATCTGACTTCCTTGAAAGGCAAACAACTAAACATCGCCAGCTCTTACCATAACCCGGGGCCTTCAAAAGAAGGCTGGCTTGCCCAAGGGGCACGCGGAGGTCTGGAACCCATTACAGCTCAGTTCTCCAGAGGCAGCTTATCTCTTCCTCCTGAAGCTATCAGTTGCCAAGGCAAACTAAAGACAGAAGTCAACTGTTGTACCAGTGGGGACGTGAACGCGTTCAAGAATGTTGCAATACACTTGGCCTAATTTATGTTCAGACATGAGCGGCTCACTTGGTAAGGACTGAATCAGTATAAATCACTTCCAGGGACAAAATTCTCACACCCTGCAGGAAGAGTTGTGAAATAACCTCCTCCCATCTTTACTGACTGTAATTTAGGAAAAGTTCATTTGTGTTTGCGGGAGAAGTCAATCACACTACAAAACAGGGTAGAAAGGGAATCTCTTGAAATTCTTTCTTTCCTGAAATGAGAGCTCCAAGTCACTTTTGACCAAGTTTAAAAATGAAGCATATTCCTAAAACCTAATCTTCTAATTACTTTTCAAAAGCTATGATTTAGAATAATTCGATGTGAAACACGCTGAATCTAAGTCTTTCCTTCTGACTATTCACAGCATAGAACGAGAGTACATTCTGCATGAAGGCTTGGATTCTACTGGTATTTTAATTCCCAGAACTCAAAGCTGGCATAGCTGCTAAGTCTGACAATTGTCCTTGGACTTCTGCTTTCAGTATTGTCTCCTCTCCTCTGCTGACTGTGCTTACATTTTCAAATTATTTTATCGTCAGTGTGAGAAATTTTCTTCTGAGAGAAAAAAAAAAATTTCAAGTGGATCTGTGTCCAAATTGCATGGCCTACTCCCTAGATTGGAAGCAATGAATAATACTTCTTGTTCAACAGTCCCAGCTTCCAGTCATTGTCCGCAAGGATTAGTACAGCCAATCTCTGTTGCTGCTGCATGCTGCTGAATTGATTCAGACTCATAGCGGCCCCATGTGACAGAGAAGAACTGCCCCATGGGGTTTTCTAGGCTCTGATCTTTATGGGAACCGATCGCCAGGTCTTTCTCCCATGGAGTTGCTGGGTAGGTTCCAACCACCAACCTTTTGGTTAGCAGCTGAGTGCTTACCGTTGTGCCACCAGGGTTCCTTATTCAATCTCTCAAGTACACAAACTCACAGCTCTCATCATTAGTCCTAGAGCCCATCAAAGATAGGCCCTAAGACAAAACAAAGTGGCTGGCTCATTGCACGAGTGAGCGGAAGGGGCCGTGGATGTAAAGCATGAAACCCCCTTCATTTTCACTCGCTCTGCCTTGGGGAGGAGTGAGCTCTCCACTCAGCTCTCTGTCACCACCTCAGGGACCACTCTCCAGTCACTCGGCCCCTCTGGGCTCAGTTTTCTCACAAGTAAAATTAGGAGATTAGGCTAAATTCTACTTCTAAAATTCTGAACACTTCTGTGATTTGGTGGTGGTTGGCTGCCATACAGTCCGGTCCCAGCTCATGGGGATTCCATGCACAATGGAACGACATGCTGCCTGGTCCTGTGCCGTCCCCAAGATCAGATGGGGCTCGCACCTTTGCGATCCACAGGGTTTTCATCGGCTGATTTCTGGAAGTAGTTTGCCAGGCATTTTTCTTCCTAGTCCATTTCAATCTGGAAGCTCCACTGAAACCTGCCAAGCATCAGAGCAGCACACGAGCCTCCACTGACAGATGGGCAGTGGCTGCGCATGACGTGCATTGGCCGGGAATCGAACCCACGTCTCCCGCGTTCTGGAAGGCAAGAACTCTACCATTGAACAAATACTCCTGAATAACGACTGGGAAATACAAGATCAGGATACCAAACTTTGTCCTACTGCTCTTTAGCTGTCTCTTAAATATTGCTGGGACTTGGTTTCTTAATTTTTTTCCAAAAGGAATAAATATTCATTGTGGGAAATTCATGCAGAAGAAAGCAAAATACTATCATAATAAAGTAAAAGTGAAAATTCTTCCCTATAACCACCATACATACAATTTCCCCAGGTGAAACCACCAATAGTATTTTGACGCAATCTTTCCAGAATGTTTACTATGCTAACATTAATACATGTAACACACACGTACGTTTACATGGTTAGGTTTTTGTTTGTTCGCAAAAACTGGATCAAAGATATGTATATGGTCCCACAGTGATCCTTCATCTTTCAATAACATATCCCATGTGAGTACACACAGATCTACTTCATGTTTAATAGCCTCGTAGTATTCGATAGTACAGATATACCGTTCTTTATTAATAATACGTATTTATGTTCTCTACAAGTACTCATTAGTGCAAATAGTGTCACCATGAAGATCCTTGCACACCTTACATATTTGTTATGAGTGTTCTGCGGAAAAAAAATTCTAGAAGTGAAATTGCTGGGTCAAAGGGCATGTGAATTTGAAATTGTAATGGGTACAGCCAAATTGCCCTCAAACATAGCTTATGATTTTATCTTTATCTGAAAAAGGAGGAAAGAATAGATAATCCTTTTCCAATCTTTTTCCAACTGAACTTGCAATTCCATTAAGTTTAGAAGCTTCTAAAACCAGAATGAACGGCAGGAGGAGCTCTGAGTTTCAATACCCTTCAGGCAAGTCCACTAATTTCAAGTCTTTTCAATAACAGATACTAAAACACTCTGTTTTGCTTTGGTCAGCACTGTCAAATTAAATCTTTTACCCCCTGTTATGGACTGAATTGTGTCCCTCAAAAATGTGTGTCAACTCGGCTAGGCCATGATTCCCAGTACTGTGTGGCTGTCCTCCATTTTGTGATCTAATGGAATTATCCTATGTGTTGGAAATCCTAACCTCTACGATGTTAATGAGGCAGGACTGGAGGCAGTTATGTTAATGAGGCAGGACTCAATCTACAGCATTAGGTTGCATCTTGAGATGTAACAGAGAAAAGCAAGCAGAGAGAAGAGGGACCTCATTACCACCAACCAAAAAGAGCCAGGAGCACAACACGTCCTTTGCACTTGGGGTCCCTGTGCTGAGAAGTTCCTAGACCAGGGGAGATTGATGACAAGGACCTTCCTCCAGAACCAACAGAGAGAGAAGGTTTTCCACTGGAACTGGCGCCCTGAATTTGGACTTCTAGCCTCCTAAACTGTGAGAGAATAAATTCCTGTCTGTTAAAGCCATCCACATGTGTTATTTCTGTTATAGTAGCACTAGATAACTAAGACACCCTCTTAGTAATACTGCTAGTGATAAATGAAAGTCCTGCTTATTTCTAGCAGAGTAAGAAATGGATGTCCTAGGATTTGGTATATCATCACTTTCAAGTTACAGATATTTAAGGGACAGCATATTCCTTTATGGAGCCCCTAGGTGGTGTACGGAGCCCTGGTGGCACAGTGGTTAAGAGCTCGGCTGCTAACCAAAAGGTCAGCAGTTCAAATCCACCAGTTGCTCCTTGTAAACCCTATGGGGCAGTTCTACTTTGTCCTATAGGGTCACTGTCATGGATTGAATTGTGTCCTCTGAAAATATGTGTCAACTTGGTTAGGCCAAGATTCCCAGTATTGTGTGATTGTCCTTGATTTTGTGATTGTAATCTTCCCATGTGTTGTAAATCCTAATCTCTGGCTGTGATTAATGAGGCAAGATTAGATTATGTTAAAGAGGATTAGGGTGGGATTGTAACACCCTTACTAAGGTCACAACCCTTGATCCAATGTAAAGGGAGTTTCCCTGGGGTGTGGACTGCACCACTTTTTATCTTACAAGAGATGAAAGGAAAGGGAAGCAAACAGAGTTAGGGACCTCATACCACCCAGAAAGCAGTGCCAGGAGCAGAGCGTGTCCTTTGGACCTGGGGTTCCTGCATGGAGAAGCTCCTGGTCCAGGGGAAGACTGATGAAAAGGACCTTCCTCCAGAGTCAACAGAGAAAGCCCTCTCCTGCAGCTGACGCCCTGAATTTGGACTTCTAGCCTACTAGACTGTGAGAGAGTAAATTCCTCTTTCTTAAAGCCATCCACTTGTGGTATTTATGTTATAGCAGCACTAGATAACTAAGACAGTCACTATGAGTCGGAATTGACTTGACAGCAACAGGTCTGGGGTTTTTGGTTGGGTAGTAGAAAGAGTTAACACACTCGGCTGCTAACCAAAAGGTTGGAGGTTTGAGTCCACTCAGAGGAACCTCAGAAAAAGTCCTGGCAATCTACTTCTGAAAAATCAGCCATTGAAAACCAACCCTATGAAGCACAATTCTACTCTGACACACATGGGGTCACCATGAGTCAGAATCAACTTGATGGCAACTGTTTGGTTATACTCATCTACAGTACAGGTTCTCAAACTTTAATGGGTATCAAATCATTTGGAGGGCTTGATAAAACACAGATTGCTGGGCCCCATCCTGGAGTTTCTGATTCAGTAGATCTGGGGTAGGGTCTGAGAATTTAAATGTCTAACAAGTTCTCAAGTGATGCTGATGGTGCTGGTGTGGGGAACACACTTTGAGAACCACTGCTTTATAGAATGCCTTTAATTATTGGGCATAAACTTGCAATTAGAGGACCAGGATCTTACTCTGAGCAGACTGTGATTTACATGAGTTTGAAAGATAATCAGTTACCTTAATTACTGTAATAAACCTTCCTTCTGAATACACCTCACTATCATGTCATGCAGACTCTTTGACATGTCACCTACAGAGAACAAGCTGCAAAATTCCACATGAATTGCTCCCTAGAGTTACCCTCTGATATACCACACTCTCCCTCCCATAACTGGTGTCTTAGTCATCTAGTGCTGCTCCAACAGAAGTACCACAAGTGGATGGCTTTAACAAAGAGAAGTTTATTTCCTCACAGTAAAGTAGGCTAAAAGTCCAAATTCAGGGCGTCAGCTCCAGGGAAAGGCTTTCTCTCTCTGTTGGCCTTCTCATCAATGTTCCCCTGGACTAGGAGCTTCTCTGCGCGGGGACTCCAGGTCCAAAGGACATGCTCTGCTCCCGGCACTACTTTCTTGGTGGTATGAGGTCCCCCAATTCTCTGCTGGCTTCCCTTTCCTTTTATCTCTTTTAAGGTAAAAGGTGGTGCAGGCCACACCCTAGGGAGACTCCCTTTACATTGGATCAGGGATGTGACCTGGGTAAGGGTGGTGTTACAATCCCACCCTAATCCTCTTTAACATAAAATTACAATCACAAAATGGAGGCCATCCACACAATTGTGGGAATCATGGCTCAGCCAAACTGATACACACATTTTTGGGGGACATAATACAAACCATGACAACTGGTTTTACAAGTCATATAAGGCAACTGCAAAATAGTTCCACCTCTTTCCCACCTTTTACCAGAAATTCTTGGTTGATCAGATGTTACCAGTATCAACACTGGTGAATATTATTTAGGGCCTTAAGCTTATGATAATCACCAGGTACCTATAAAGAAATTTAAAAACCCAAACCCACTGCCGTTGAGTTGATTCCGAGCCATGGTGACCCTATGGGACAGAGCAGAACCGACCCACAGGGTTTCCAAGGCTGTAATCTCTGCAGAAGCAGACTGTCACATCTTTCCCCCGCAGAGCGGCTGGTGGGTTTGAACTGCTGACCCACTGCACCACCAGGGCTCCCAGGTACCTATAGTCCCTTCAATTACACAAATCAAACAGACATATTTAAATCTTGGTTATCCAAATTATAAACGTGAACACGAGAAAATAAATGACACATAAACTCGAACCTTCACTCTGATGGTAGTAGTGGATCTACAAGACACTTCCAATATATCTTCTGTTCTAGATCATATCCAAGAATTAAAATAGTAAAGGGTGTGGTGGACGTATGATTGAGCAAATGTTTAAGTTAATATTTACATGTACACGATACGGTAAGTGAATTTTGTTGAGGGAGGGAAGGAAGTGGGTTATAGAAACGACTGTGTAAAGAGGAGATGGTCACAATGGGCCAACGTTGTTTTTAGAGTTTCTGTTCGATCTCCTAGTTCAGACAGTAGAGCCTGGGGTCTTAAAAGCTTGTGAACAGCCCTCTGAGATATAAAGATTGGTCTCTATTTGCCTGGAGCAACAGTGGAAGAAGGAGACCCAGGAATCAGAGAAGGAAATGGACTGTGGGCTTAACTGTCTCCATGAACTACTGCCTCTTCTGCCATTAGACCAGAAAAAATGGATGGTGCCCAGCTACCATTACTGAACGTTTTGATCAGGGACCCAATAGGTGGATTTTGATCCAAAGGAGGAAAATTATGGAATGAAACTTCAAATCTTTATTGGAAACCAGACTTACTGGATACATTGAGACTGGAGAACCCCCAAATCTATTGCCTGGAAACAATTTTTAAACCCTGAACCAAAAGTATCCCATGAAGTCATCTTTAAACTAAACAATAGTTTAGCTCAATTAATAAAGAAGATATGCCTTAAGCATTGTGCCCTTTTAAAGAATTATCTATATGAGATGAAACAGTAACTCTACAGCACAGATGAGAACTTTAAGGGGCGGAGAGTCTAAGTCAATGGTGGAGAAACCATACAGGCAGAGATGGTGAGAACGGTGATACCATGTGATGGATGCAACCATCGTCAATGACCTGTACATGTAAAAACTGCAATGGGTGTCAGTTTTGTTGGGCATTTTTTCACCAAAAAAAAAAAAAACGAGGAGACAGCCGAATATGTCAAGATGTAATATAACACTGGGGACTTTTTCATCAGTCAGTTGTGATACCCTTGGCTCATGGTGTGTTTTAAGAGTTGAAATCACGGTGTTAGCAGCTGAGCTCATGTGAGAGAAGATAATTTCGTAATGAAATGACCAAAAGGGCAGTCAGTACAGGAAAGCGGAAAGAGGAGCAAAATTGTTATCCTGAAATGATGATTTGCTATTTCAATACCTCTGAGAGAGTTTCACTAACAACTAAAAAGGGGGCTTGTTTAATAAATCAACAGTATAAAGATCGCCAGAACTGTTGAAGCCAGACTTAACTTCAAGTCCTTTGGAACACACATGACCATCCATGTCTGAAACCAAGGCTCTACTTCCTCCGATAACTTTCTTAGTCTTTACTAGCGTGAATTCTTTGCACGAATAAATCTTTTTTTAAAAAAAAAGTTTTATAATTTTGGAGGTTTCTAAACTCACAGCAATCTGTTTTATGTATAATCTCAATCAGATGATGTTATTGAAAAAGAACAGATGTGTTAGCAAGAAGAAGTGATAAGTAGTTCCTAAAATTCCTTTTTAAAGCAGGGCTTTGAACCGGTTCGACCCCCTGCTGAGAATGTGCATTGCCAACCCCAGATATACTGAATCAGAATCTATGTTTTAACAAGACCCCCAGGTAATTCATATGTATACTGGGGATCTTGTTAAAATGTAGATTCTGATTCAGTATATCTGGGGGTGGAAAGACAATTTCTCAGCAGGGGGGTTGAGCTGAAATGAACCAGTTCGAAGCTCTGTTTTAAAGCATCTAGAAAGATTTCTCAAATTATATAGGCAGGAAATATTTTGATCAATTTGTGAATATATTCCTTCATAAACCCCCCCACCCAAAAAAAACAAAACAAAACTGGTTGCTATGGAGTTAATTCTGACTCACGGCAAACCCACGTGTGACAGAGTAGAACTTTTCTGCCAGGTTTTTTTTTTTGCTGTGATCTTTACGGAAGCAGACTGCCAGGCATTTCTTCTGCGTGCCACTGGGTGGGTTTGAACTGCTAACCTTTGGCTTTGTAGACAAGCACAAAGTGTTTGCGTCACCCACGGACCTGTATTCCTTCCTAGGAAAAGCTATCTAGATGTTTTTCATGACATTCTGGGTGTGGCAAGTCAGGCCTTTCACGGTCATAACACTTTCCTCACCTCCCTTCATGCAGGTTCCTGTCCAGCCCTAGTAAGCTGCCCACCCACCTCCAAACTCATAATCTTCTCTCTGCCTGTGGGTCTTTGGCAAGCAGCCAAGATGCCTTCTCCACCAGCTTCAGCTTCTATCAGACTTCTCAGAGGTCATGTCTGTTCCCTCATGAAGCGCCCTGGGCTCCCCCAGAAATCTGGTAACTCCCTCCTCTGAGGGCTTTGTGTCCACTTCAACTATAACTCGCTGCCGTCGAGTCGATTCCGACTCATAGCGACCCTACAGGACAGAGCAGAACCACCTCAGAGGGTTTCCAAGGAGCACCTGGTGGACTCCAACTGCCGACCTTTTGCTTAGCAGCCGAGCTCTCCATCACTGCGCCACTATAGGACCAGTCAACCATTCTGGCCTGGCCTAAACTGGAAGGGCCCGGCCACTGTTCATTCCGCGGAATGCTGGGCACAGCACACACGGAGTCAGTGCTGCGTTTGCTGAGTAATGAACGACCCTGGGCTTGTCTGCCCGCTTTGAAAGCCTTTGGAAATATTTTCAAGTACGTTGTACTCAAATAATAACTTTTGAATATTTCGGAATTCATCCCTTTCTTTATTAGGAAATTCACAGGGAAGATACGCTGTGAGATGTTACAGTTCAATTTCAATTTGCATAACTATTTTTTCCACTTCATCTGTTCTCTTAAATCTAAGATAAAATTAGAGCAGTAAGGATTAAATACCACGGAAATCAGTGTCTCGTACATCAAGGGCATATGCTTTTGAGGAGACACTGGGACTTAGAGAAAACCTCAGAACGAGCTCTGTGCTACACACCACTTTAGTTTAAATACATCCTTTCACCTCTCAAAGGCTCATTTTCCCCCGTCTGTAAAGAGGATCTATACACATTCGAAAAGAATAGTCAACTATCTCATAGGATTGTTCTAAGAATTAATACAGAATGTGTATAAGAAGTTGGAAAATCAACACTATCACTAAATGTTTACTGACTAAATGGACAAAACAATTCATTTGGATTTGGGCACAGAGAAAGATCAATCAACTTCAACCTTTCTTCCTAGGCACCTTCGATCATGATTTTTCGTTTTCTAAAGGTGACCTAGTCATTATTTTCTGGAGGGATTGTGACCGAAAACAACGAAAAGCAAAGGTCTTTGATTTTCACAGCCAGATGTATCACTTCTCTCCTGATAATCACTCACAGTAGACAGACCGTAGAGAAGCCTCATTTTCTACGGGCAGGGGAAGCTCACCCACCTTCTTCTCTGGGCTGCTATGGTACAAGCATTACCAGTTCCTTTCACGAACGTTCTTGGTTGATGAGCTGTAAAACGAGATACTCCTGAGGCACTAGGAGAGGTGCCCAGACTCTGGCAAGGTGTGGTACATCTGGCAGGGAAGTTCAATTTCCGTAACATTGTTTCCAGCCCAGGAAATGTCTCACTCAGGTGGCCTGGCATGGGTAAGATGCTGCCAGCTTTTCAGGCACGGGCTTGCTACCCTCGGATGACATCACTGGACTGAATTCTTTCCTCTGCCTGCCCCACGGAAGCCTCCGCATTCAACTAGTCTCCTGTTTTCTGGAACACCTCATGGGATCCCATCCTAGCTGTCTCAAAAAAGCCCAATGTGGAAGGCCTCTAATTCATGTGGTGAACCTCTTCAGCTATTAAAATAGCAAAAGCATTTACTAACATGCATTTCAGAAACACTATATAAAGGGCAGACTTTCTGATTGTAGCATCATTATCACCTGGAATAATGGGTTATGACCGCAGCATTATGTCCTTGGAACTCTTACAACACATAAACGCTATGTTAAATGTGTTTGTCCAGAGGTTTAAAATCTGAGATCTTTGAAAATCAAATGTAAATTTAAAAAATGTCCTTTTAAAGCTGTGTGAACTTCTTTCCAATAGGGAACTAGTGATTTCTGCGTATAGGCAAGCTCAACTTTCTCCTGTAAACCTAGCCTGGTCTTTGTACCAATTCATTCATTTATCCTACATTTCCCAAATTACAGTATAGTCAAAGGGTACTATCTTTTGCAATATAAATTAGCATAAAAGATGCCAAATGGTTTGCAAGGAAGTCTTTTATTTCTGCTGCGTGGCCCACTAATGGCAAACCTTTCTGTATTTAGAAATCCTCTCTGGCAAAACTACAGGAGGCATGCTTAAAAGTCAGAGTTGGGTTAGTTGACGCTATATAGTTCCCTGGTCTCTGTACACATCTGCTGAATAAACTCTATCATCATTTTCTGGGTAATGTATACTTGGGATTTTTGTGAAGCTTTTATTTCTAATACAGTTTTACTGATTATACACAGGCCTGTGATTTGAACTAGAACGTGGTGCTCACTAATGTCTGATGTACATATTTCTACTTCTCTGAGACTAGGGAATCACATCTCACAAAGTCATCAACTTGTCAAGCGTTTTAACTGAACACTCCATGAGAGCATGAAAAAAGAACAGGAAACAGGTACACCTGGACGGGAACACCTCTTCAAACCTCCTTACATGGCACTGGGATATTAAAGCTGAAAGGGGCCTAGTGGCGATCTCACTTAGTCTCTTTAAGAGAAGCAAACAGGGGTGACATGGTTTGTCTTGGCAGACAGCTGGCTGTGGACTGCCCGAGTTAGAACTTCCAGCCCATCAGAAGACAGACTTGGGATAACAGCCATTTGCTCAGCTGAAGTTCAGAAAATACAGGAGGGCAGCAGAAAGCAAAAGGCCTGCAAGTCACTGCCAGATTTCTTAACTTACTGCAACATTAACTCAGGATATCTACACCATGATGCCGATTTCTGGGGGGCCAAGGAAAACACTGGATGTATGCTGACCTTTCACTACCTTTCTGTCAGTTCGCTGTACTTGTAGCAGCTTGCATGTTGCTGTGATGCTGGAAGCTATGCTCCTGGTATTTCAAATACCAGCAGGGTCACCCATGGTGAACAGGTTTCAGTGGTGCTTCCAGACTAAGACAAACTAGGACAAAAGGCCTGGTGACCTCCTCGCAAAGATCAGCCATTGAAAACCCTATGGATCACAACAGAATATTGTCTGATGCAGTGCCGGAAGACAGCCTCCTAGGTTGGAAGGCACTCAAAATACAGTGGCCGCAACAGTGGACTTGAGCGCACCAATGACTGTGAAGACAGCGAAGGACCGTGCAACATTTTGTGTTGTTGTACGCGGATGTGGTGGCTATGAGTTGGGACGACTTGGCGGCACCTATCAACATGGCAACCCTGTCAGAGGATGACCCATGGGTTCAGTCAGAGCCCGTGGTCTTGCAATGCTTTAACCTTCAATCTGGCTGCTAAGAGCTGGAATGCCCTCAGTATTTTCTTGACTCATAATTTTAGTTGAATGCTTATCACCCATAAAAATGAAATTGTTTTTCTTTTTAAATTTTATTTTAATGAAGGTTGAAGCAGTAAAAGATGGAAGCAAGACCTAAATAAAGCAAGATGATGACAGACGAAGCTGATTACCTCAAAGGCAGAAGAGAAGCCAAAAGAGAGATTCACAGCAGGGTCGACTGTACAACCAAAACTTTGTTTCAAGATATTCGTCTTCATCACGGGCTTTGCTAACTCTTCAAATGACTGGCCGTTCACTATGTAGCTGGACTACTCTGTGAATGCTACATAATTATTTGTGTATTTAAAACACAACAAACCAATAATGGATTTACTATACAGGATAGCAGATCATTCACTGTCAACGAAATTTTGAAATACATCCTAATTATAGATTTACACAGAACTCTACAGTCAACTGAAGGACCTCTGGTGGCACAATGGTTAAGCACTCAGCCGCTAAGCTAAAGGGTCGTTGGTTTGAACCCACCAGCCGCTTCACAGGAGAAAAGACCTGGCGATCTGCTCCCATACAGATTACAACCAGGGACACCCTACGGGGCGGTTCTACTCTGTCCTATAGGGTTGCTCTGAGTCGGGATCAACTTGATGGCACACAAGAGTAAACCAAGACAACTGGGGCCACAAACCTCTTAAGAAACATGTGAGAGTCAAATCTGATTCTCCTTCTCTTTCGTTTTCACATTTGATTTGCTTAATAAGTACTCAAAATCAAAATGATAGGCTTAGAGAGAAAGTAAACACCCAGGAAACTGAGCTCCAGGCTGAGCTGGAGAAGCTACTCTGAGCTTACCTGGGGGCCGCAGAGGGAACAGCGACACAGAGCGGACAGACAGAGCAGCAGAGAGGGCGCAGAACACAGGGACTGCCCTTCGGGGTAGAGGTGCCCTTGCTTTCTCTCCTTGGCTGCTAGCTCAGGGCAGGAAGCTAAGCTGCAGAGAGCATCCGCGGGGATGCTTCCACTGTAATTACCTACTTTCCCCAGTAAGCTGGTTTTCAGGGTTTAAACATTTAGCATTTACCCTTAAAAACTTCCCTCCTGAACTTGTAATCAGTGTTCTCAGGGTGACTCTGCCCGATCTGCCGTGCATACTCAGGCTTTTGGAAAATTCTGCAGTGGCCCTTGGAGCGCGTTTTCAAGCGGTAGCATCATCCCGCAACTCTGCGAGGATGCCTGGTGCGCTGAAAAGAAAGACACAGGCGGAGTCAGGACAGACACGTCCCACTATGACTGGGCTGTGGGACAGTCACAACCTGTCGACGCCTCAGGTTTTCATCCGGAGAGTGGAGGTGAGGACACCTGTCCTACCCAGCTCCCCTACTGGGAAGCAGTCAATGTCCTGATATTTTTAAATGAATGAGAACTTGGCCCCGTATACATTACATCGGATTTCACAAGTCTCAACATTGCTGTATTTGTGACCAGCCTAGAGTTAAGATTTTCTAAACCTCTAAATAAAAAATGGTTAAGATGCTTGGCTGCTATCCAAAAGGGTGGAGGTTCAAGTTCGCCCAGGGGCACCAGGGAGAATGGTCTGGTGATGTAATTTTGAAAAGTCAGCCATTGAAAACCCTACAGAGTATAGTTCTACTCTGACACACATGGAGCCACCGTGAGTTGGAATTAACTCGACAGTAACTGTTTTCAAATATAAAATATATCCAAATAAATTTTTCAAGTTAGTTGTCAGACTCTGTCGTTCATTTGTACCCTGAAGCAAGAACGTTGGTCTGATAAGAAAAGATCTGGCGGCTTCACACATCTGGTGGTTTCACTGAGCATCTATCACATTGCTGAACAGTTCTGGAAAAGCAGAAGTCAAACTGATAACAAGTGGTACGGCTTTGTATGTTTGCAAACCGACAACTCCTGCTGGTTGTGTATGAAGAAGGGCCAAGGAATGCATGGATTTGAACAACTGCCATCTTATCCTTAGATGATTTTTCTGCCCTTCAAAAAGATCTGCAAATTCTTATGTGCACTCTCTCTTGCAAATAATAGCTTCCCCTTGAAAAGGCGAGAGGTCCAGCTCTTTATCTGTCACCCCAGGGTATCTCAGTCACTTGCCTGGACAGATTTATAGTTGCTGGTGTGGGCAGTGTGTGCTCAGATCTGTTACATAAGAAAATGTGTGATATGGAGGAGAGTGTGGGGTGCATTTGGATTCATTTTGTCTCTTAACAGGAGGCTAAAATAGATTAAAAAAAAAAAAAAAACCCATGTCACCTTTCATACAACTACATCCATTTACAGTTATGGAGACAAGCAGAAAATAAGGCTTTACCAAGAAAAGCCACACATTTTTCCAACTCCAGCTTTGAATCGGCTTGTTGGTGGTTTCTCTGGGATCTGTTTTACTTCAATATTCTGTCACTGGGCAGAATTTGCCGACTATAGCATAGTCAAGTGAGAGGATCCTTACTCAGCCTTCAAATACTGAGACTCAAATTTTCTCCCCTCTCACTTTCTGCTCTCTTCTAGGGGGGGCAAGTCACCCAGTTCCAAGGCTTTAATTACCATTTGTGGTGATGATTGCCAAATCACTGTCTCCTACTCATATGCCTCCCCAGAAAGCCAGACCTATGTATCTGACTGCCTCCTGGCCAGCCGGGACTTCGGGTGTTCAACGCTAATCTCCCCTTCCCTTCAGAGCCGCTTCTCTCCCGTCCTCACCTCACCAATGTAGCCCACCCACTGCGCCTCCAAGAAGCCTGGGAGTCACCCTGGACGCATTCCCTCCGTCACCCCTCACCCCATCCATCACCAAGGACAGTCAATTCCATCGTCGAAACACCCCTAGAATCCATTTACTTCAGTCTGTTCCCTTACCCTTAACTTAGCTGATGACACCAATATCTGTTTCTATACAACTCTAAGCACCCCTAAGGCGATGTCCTCTTTCCCAAGACTGACGACTTAAAATGTGTCAGTAGTGTGCTGACCAACAAGGAGAGGGAAAAGAGAAGTAGAAGGTAACTTCGTTGCCCTCACTGAAGGTACAACCTGGTGGGAATGAGGTCTGATAGAGGTAACCATTGGAGAATAATACAAAAGAACATACAATTAAGAGCTCTTCCACAGTCTAAAGCTCCATCTATTAAGGAGCTAGGGTTAACACAATGAAATAATAACAGAACAAATTGGTATGGAAGTGCTGTGTCAGAGACTGCAGGTGCATTTTTGAGACGGGAGAGAGAAATGTAATGATTAGGATAAAAAAATTAAAAGATGACATTTCTGTACAAGTGGGTTGTTGCTAGGTGCCATCGAGTTGATTTCGACTCACAGGGCCTCCATGTGACAGCGCAGAATTATCCCATAGGATTTCCTATGGTGTAATCTTTATGGGAGCAGATCACCAGGTCTTTCTCCCACAGAGCTGCTGGGTAGGTTTGAAAAGCCAACCTTTCAGTGAGCAGCCAAGCACTTGACCACTGCACCGTACCAAACCAAACCCGTTGCTGTCGAGTCAATTCCGACTCATAGCGACCCTACAGGACAGATTAGAACTGACCCACAGGGTTTCCAAGGAGCAGCTGGTGGACTCCAACTGCCGACCTTTTTGTTAGCAACCTGAGCTCTTAACCACTGTGCCACACTGCACCACAGCAGGATCATTGTAACAGTCACTCAACAAACACTAACCACGTGCTTACTATGTGCACGCCCAGCTCAGCTCTAGGTAAACGGCAGGAAAAAAGGAAGGAGTAATACAACAGTCCCTCTCCTCAAGAAGTGAACTAGATTTCTGAGTTCCAAAATACAGTCATGCATTGCTTAACATCCACAACACGTTCTGTGAAACGGGGCGTTAGGTGATTTGGACATTGCGCAAAGACGCCTAAATCCCAAGCAACAGCATTCACTGATTTTCCACCTCTGTGTCGTTTAATAACCTTCTGTTCCACTTCCACACGGATCCTTTTCCTTCGCCTCTTCTGCTGCTATCACCAGCGCTGGTTTTGCTGCCTTTGGGAGCCAGGATGCACTTCACGGTAATGTTTTCGCAAGAAAATGAAACAGAGAGGTAACGCTACTACACTCAGGAGATGCGGGATACACGCTGCTGCCTGGGGGTCAAGGCGTACACTGTTACACGATAAACTTTTGATTTGGAAGGAGGGAAAGTTCACATTAAAAGGCTGATAGAAAGTACAGACAAAAGACAGGAGATACACGTGTGACACGCGTTCGCTCCATCGGGTTAAGTCTGGTTGCGTCCGCTGTGTCCCGCTCTCCGACTGGGATTTCTGAACTCTATTCTACCCTTGTGGGACCACGGACATATATGGGGTAGGACATGGCCTGAGCGGCCGTTATACGGCCCATGACTGTGCTGTGGAGGTTAAGAGAGAATCTGACCTCTGGCAGACCCTAAATGCACTCTACACCAGCCAAATTCAGGCTGCCCCCTCTCCGGGAATGCTTCACACCTTCTGCCTCCTCAAACTTCCAACACCTCTTCCTCCGCCCTCACTCTCAGCATTTCCTAGTTCACTGAGAAAGCAGAAGAATCCGGCATTCTTTATCCCTTTCCCAGCTTTCCTCTTCTGCACAGCACTTAACCCCGACGGTTGACTGGATGTTCCGCGTGTTTGCTTCTGGTCTGTCTCCGAACACTGGAACACAAGCTCCGAAAGGGCGCTCGTTTCTGCAGACTGGTCCATTTAGTTCACTGCTTTGTTCCCGGAGTCCAGCACACTGGCTGCTGCAGAGGACTTACTCAACAAATATTGGTTGAATTAATGAGGTCCCAGCCCTGCCGTTTGTGATCCGTGTGACTCTGGGCAAATTCCTTAGTCTCCCTAAATCTCACTTTCAGCATTTCTAGGATGGGGTGCTGAGAGTACTTGCTTAATGGGGTTGTGGTGAGGATTAAACGACATAAAGCATGTTAAACATTTTAGCACATTTTCTGGCACGAAGTACTCGACAAAGGGTACTTATTATATTATGTGATTAATTAGAATATTACAATATATATATCGGCGTCCAAGTTGACATTGAATCTACCCAGCCCCACATAGGTACTGGTATTGAAATTGAGTAAACTGTCATCAAAAAGAAAAAGAAAAAGCCTCTACATTTGCTTTCCTTCTATTATTAAAGATTCCATTTAAAACCAAACTGTGACTTCAAAAAAAAAAAAAGTAAAAACTGAACCTATAACTAAGTAGTGATAATCTTTAGGCTTAGATTTTGGAGTGAAAACTGCATTGAGTAAGGAGACCAAGTCCTATCAATTAGTCATCCAGAAAGAGTTCTCCTAGCAGACTGACAACCAGACCCCACTTCTGCCTGCTCCCCCTCTTCTCCTACCCCTCTGTCCCTACAAAGTCAGCTGCTGGCCGGATCCCCCTGCCCAGAGCTCTGTAGTTCCAGGGTGGGGTCTTATGTTGGCATAGGGAAGTATGAAAGGAAATGTATCCATGTGTACCTTTACTTTCCCTCCAGGGTTTAAATGGAAAAGAGAAGGCGGGGTCCCTTTTGCCATTGTTGCTGTGATTAAAAACCTTAAAAAAAAAAAATCAAGATGGAGCCCTGAGTGTATTTTCCCACAGAAACCATGTTACAGATAGTGGCTTAGTTCTATGGTTCTATTAACAAAAGCAGAATGCTTTAGCTGCATTCTGGGTTAACTACCATTTCTGGGCTGGCCTGGGAACCTAATCATGAAGTGTGACAGATTTTCATTGAAAAAGTTATGTTTAGAGTTCCTAGCAATCAACCGACAAATCAATGTTTAGAATACAGCCCACCTAAAAGCTGGGGGCTGCCTACCACTCAGAAAGTTTGCAATTTCACAAAGGCGGAAGAGTCTTATGCGTGGTGGTCCAGTGGTGATTTATTTCTGTTAGGAAGGAGTACCTGATTCATTTTTCTAACACCAGGTAATATGGTGGACCTATCTTATAGAATTTTGTGAGAATTACATGTGGTAAGGGGGTAGTGATGGTTCAGTGACAGAATTCTTGCCTTCCATGAGGGAGACCCAGGTTCAATTCCTGGCCATGGCACCTCATGTCAATGGAGGCTTGCATGTTGCTTTGATGCCAACAAGTCTCAGTGGAGCTTCCAGCATAAGACGGGTTAGGGAGAAAGGACTGGTTATCGACTTCCAAAAAGTCAGCCAATGAAAATCCCGTGGATTACAATGGTCCAGTCCCATTGTGCATGGGGTTGCGAGGAGCTTGGGGCTGACTCGGGCCGCTAACAACAATATGGTAAAGATGGAAGCACCCAGCAGGGGCTGGTTGGTAACAGCTGTTTAACAAAGGTTAGTTCCCTTCTCTCCCTCTCACTGGTGGAACTTTAGTGGTGCATGTCTTATGACTCTCTTTTTAGCACTTCAGTACGGAAAAAAGAAATGCAAACTTCTCGCCAATAGAAACCAGAAAACAGTTACCGCTCGTTTCTTCAGGCTAACACACCTTGTCTGCAAATGGCAGCTTCTCCCGCTGGAGGAAATCTTTTCCATCTGATAAGCCTGTGCGCCTTCCAGCAGCGCATGCCAAACAGTGAAACTCACCGTTTTAGCTTACCGTAGGGGTGAGCCCCGGCAGCCGGGCTAAGGCGCTCTCGGGAGGCACCCAGAACTGACATTAGCTAACCAGCCCACATGTTCAGCTGTTTCCTTGAAGTCACTCTCCAAAATACACGAGTCAGTGAGGCTCCCCTAACTGGAATGACCTACGCTGCCAATTATGGTTACCCGAAAGCACAAATAAGGAAGCTGCGTTTTACTGCTCGGGAAGAAATCACTGTCGCTAGCACTTGATGGGGTTGGGTCGAAAGCTGTGCATGCCACCAGTTTCAGAATTGTGCTTCTCGTTTCCTGACACACCTCAGGCTTTCCGTACTCCCAGTTTCTCTGCATGCCTTTTCTACAAGGAGGGCACCCTCTGGGCTGCTCCTTTCTGCTCATAAAATCTCCTTGGATGAAAATTTCTCGTCTGAAACCAAAACTAAGCCCACTGCCATCCAGCTGATTCTGACTCCTCGCGACCCCGTGTGTTACAGAATAGAACTGTACTGTCCCAGAGGGTTTTCTTGGCTGCCCTCTTTATGGAAGCAGTTCACCGGCATTTCCTCTGCAGAGCCATCGGGCGGGTTTGAACCGTCAACTTTTAAGTTTGCAGTCATCCCGATCGCAAACCACTGGTGTTACCCAGGCTCCTCCTACCTTATCTACCATATCTAATTCTTTTTTCCTCTGACAAAATCTTCTGACATAGAGCTCTCCTGTAATAATCCCTTGAATTGGTGTAATTTCTCAGGGATCCAGACAGCCAAAAACCCAGGAAACAAATCTAGGAAGACTCGTATGCCTCAGACTGACTTCTGTATGATCCTGGGCAAAATCCTTAACTTCTCTACATCTTACTTTAAAATCTGATCGTGTTCCATTACTTGTTCTGTGTCTCAAGGGAATATTATTAGAAGGAGCTGAGACTGAGCGATTATGTATAATGCTCCTGGAACACTTGCAAAGAAAGATTTAGTGCTCTTTTAACATATCATTATTTTTTATTTACGTGTACATTTAGCACCTACCTCTCCCATTTACTTGAAGAGAAGAGTTATTTTGTAAGATATTAATTATTAACAGTGTCGCTATGAGTCAAAATTGACTCGATGGCAACAGGTTTGGTTTTTCGGGTTTTAGGCAATTTAGAAGGAGGCTGAACTTTGAGTTTACCTGGATCTTTTGAAATACGTGCTGAAAAAGCACAATACGTTTTGATATGAAATTGTTTATGTGGAAATAATTTAAAAAAAAGACAAGACAATGTCTAAAACATTTTTGCAGTTCCTAATGACTGAAAGAAATGTGGCAAGTGGGGGAAAAAATCAACAACAAAAATTGTTTGGACATTCGTAATCACTTGAACAAACAAATAATTTTCCTTTTGAAATAATGACTTTACTGCCTTGAACAGTGTGAGTGTCTTGAAAATTGCCAGGAAATACTTTATATGTCGTAATTAGTTGTTTCAGATACAGTAGGGTGTAAGAGTTACCGTAATCTAGGGAAAATAATATTTTTTGGGGAAAAAAGATGTAACTACCTCAAAAGTAGTACAATGAACACAGTTATAGAGTAAAAGGTTAAAAACACCATTCTTAGGCTTCAGAAGATGACGCAGTGAAGTTCTCAAGATCAGCCATCATGCAACGTGGTAAGTGCCATTCCGTTTTTATTGCTAACTTAAAAAGTTATAAAAGTCAACTAAAAACTCTACCTGGAGCCCGTATAGACATACTGAAGCATACCAGGACTAGCTGGGATGCTTATAAATACGACCTCTATGTATTGTTTACTAAGTCGCTGTCCTCACCTCAGACGGAGTGGGCACGGAGCCATTACATCATTTCAGGCAGGTAAGCTACTGCATCATACCGGGTGTCTGAATTTTATGATTCATGGATGTCAGCCATCACAAAAAATATAGCTACATATTTTTCAACACCTGCTCAGTCTCTGTTCAGAGCATCAAGTTCTCACACAGCCCAAAAGATGGCTAGGCTATTGCCATGCTTTGCTATTCATTCATGCCCAGTTTCTGATAAATGGGCAACCCACCACGCTCCTTGCTCTAAAGACAAAAAAGTAGAAGAATCAGTAAAAACAATAAAGCATAGGAATGAACTGAGTATTTGTTGATTATCTAGCTCTTGCTTATTTATTATACATTTATTGTTCAAGGGTGCACTTGACTCCCTGTCCTCAAGTTATAGTAACAAATTCTACAATTACTCTATATATGCACAGGAGTCCATATACTTCATATTAGCTCCTATATCAATCAATACAAACAGACTAGGAAACAATAAAAATCCACCCAGATCTCTTATCGCTAAATCAAAGCCTGCCAGATCTTGAGGAGAAAAAAAATTCTCTTTCCTCGGGGATGTAAAAATACGAGAAAGCTGCCGCCATTGAAAAAACCCTAGCCAAAATCCCTGGACAATGAGCTGGTCAATTTTTCCTGAGATAGCGGCAGTTACTCAGGCAGTTCTGACAGGAGTCTTTCACAATACAAACCAAGAAAATGCCCTCAGAGCCAGAACTTGGCAGTTTCCAAAGTCCCTAAGACTCTGCCTACGGGACACAGAGAGGGGGAGGGGGTTAAGAGCAGCTTTTCAAATTTGGTTACCCAGGAGCCACCCAAGCCTCTGAAGCTTGGGTCTGTCCGCCTCCTTTCTCCCTTTCTCGCTAATTCCCACTGGGACTGGAAATCTCAAAGTGCAAACGCAGCTAGCTCCAGGCTCCTAGCGACTCTGGGGTCTGATAAGTGCAAACCTTTGCTGGTGTCTCGCCTGAAGCCCAGTAACTGGGCTTGGCCTGTCCAGGCCTGCTACTAGTGGAAGATCAGGCTCAGCTAAGAAAGGAACCATCTGCCCCGCCGCCTCCTCAGCGCGCCCCCTCCAGTCCCCAGCGCCAGAGCAGAAGTTGCAAGACTCAGTCTGGACCCGAGTGTGCAAACTCTTCTTTCGGGACAGACCCTCCCCCAAATTTTAACTGAAGCAAAAGGGCGGGAAGCCCCCCAGTCCTGGGGCAGCCCCGCTTCCTCCAGGGGCCGGCCCCGAGCCCTGCGCTCCGGGTTCCTGCGCACATCACCCCAGGGAGGGCGAGCCTGGCTGTAAGCAGACTCCCATCTGGCTGGCTCGGCCCTAGGGCGTCCCGGGGCCCGCGCCCGGCGCCGCGGCGAACAAAACGCGGCTGCGGCCCGGACCGCGGAGGCGGAGCTGCGGGCACACACCACCAGCAAGCCGGGGAGACGCGCCCGGCTGGCGGGCGGCGAGGCCCCACCGTTCCGCGCACGCTGTCTTTGAATGGAGCCAAGGCGGAGGGAACCATCCTCCAGAAAGGACGGGGTTGGGGTGGGGCGGAGGCGGAGGGCCCTGGCTCGGCTCGGAGGGACCCCCTCCTGCCCCGCCAGCTGCCCGGGAATGAGGTCATCCCCTCGAAACTTCGGCCAGCCCCACTTTGTCTGCTCTGACCCCTCGCCGAGTGGGGACACCGCATGCGCCGAGGGAGGGGGTCCCAGAAGTTAGAGAAGGAGCGACCATCGTGACAGCTGAGCATCTTCTCCAGCCCTGGCCGTTAAGCTCAGCCTGCAGGGGCTCGAGCTCCGCCGGGAGCAGCGCGATGGCACCCGCGGCCGGGTGGGCACCCCGCGTGTACGAGTCTCTCGGTCCCCTCGGTCCTCCTCTGCCCTGCGCGCACCCCTACTCCCTTTAATTCAGACATTTCTTCCAGCGAAGGGCCCGCGGCGCGGGGCACGGCGACCCGCCGCACCTACCTGGGGTCTCAGGGCTGCACCCCCGCTGCTGCCGGCTTCCCGCAGGCCGCGGCGCCCGGCAGGTACCCGCGCTTTATACCGCGCCGGGCCGCGCCGGGCCTCGCGGGGCCTCCCAGCGCGGCTGCCTGCCGCCCTTCAAAATAAGAGTCCGGCGGGGCCTGGAAGGCCGGGCCGAGCCGGGAGGAGAGGAGGCGTGGCCCGGCTCTGGGAAGCCGCCCCGGGCCCCCCAGGCCGCCCGGCCCTCCTCCAGGCCGCCGCCTGCCCTTGGCATCTGTCGGGTCTCAGGCCCTTCCCGGGGCAGCCCAGTGTGAACCGAGCTTTCCCGGAACTTTCCAGAAGGATTGACAAAGGGAAAGAACTGTTACTCTTCCCCCCCTTTCCTAGACAAATAAGAGGTGTTGGCTGCATGTGAGGCTGGTTCTCCCCCACTTTTTAGAGGTTGCCGCTTTGCAGACTGAAGACCCCAGGTCAGCATTCTGGAAGAAAGGCATGAGCTGGGGCGGGCGCACGGAAAACAGCCCGGCAGGCAGGAACCCGGCGGGGGCTGGGTGCCGGGGAGAGCCGAGCCCCGGGGGGCTGCCAGATTCGCAGGGACGCCGCAGAGGTGTAGCATTGAAGCCGAACCGCACAACCAACCATGTGGGTGGGTTTTTTTTTTTTTTTTTTTTTTAAGGAAGAGAAAGGACCCTTTTCTAGATTCCCATTAGTCGGTTTACCGGCCTGTATACCGCTGAGTAACTGAGTTCAGAAGCCCTTCGGGTAAGAGGTGCAAGCCCTCTGATTTAGCAACATCTTAGGAACGCGCTTCCTAGCCTATCCGGTGCTCTTCTGTCATAACCCCTGGAGGCCCTGAGTCACTTGTTTTAACCTACTTCATGGGGATTTCCTTAGAAGTGTCTGCAAGGAGGAAACGGACTCAAGAATTTCAGGATCCTAATCCTATGTAAGATTCGTGACTTACAGTGAGTGTAACCCTGAATCCACATCTCCAGCTTCCCCCTTCACTAGTTGAGCTAAGTACACTCCTGGCTCTGTGTGTAATCCTCCAGCCTTTGGGTTAGTTCACTGTATCAAGTTATTTCTGTCCTGTTCTCCTGCCAGAGTGTGTGTGTTCCCTGACAACTGGGAACAAATCTCATTTGTTTTCTTTTACACACAATAGGCTGTCAAACTGAATGATAATACCTAATATTTATTGTTGTGCCAGGACCTGTATTGTTAAATGGTCACCAAGTCAAGTCCTATAAATGCCGGTGCACTTCTTTTTTAAATGGCCCAGTAATTTTTATCATTAACTTCATTATTAATATCTAGCCACAGATTTCTAGGGTCACATCCCTGAGCCAGATGCTGTCCTCTACTTTCTCTCTGTCTCTCCCAGAGAAATATCTGTATTGAATTTTCAGATAAAGATGACGTCTGTAAAATATTCCAGTATTAAATCAAAAGTGAGTGTCTCCCTGTAATTCTGCCCCCAGAGAAAAACACTGTTAACAGCCTAGAGTATACTTTTTCAGACTTTTCTATGTGTATTTTAAGGCATCTTTTAAAACATAAATTAGATCGTTTACATACAATTCTGCAGCCTACTTTTTTTAACCTAACAATCTACTGTAGTTATCTTTCCATGTTAATATACAATTTTTAATGGCTGCCTGGAATTTCATTTTATGGATGTACTGACATTTATGTAAGAACTCCTTTACTAATGGGCATTTATGTTTTCCCCCCATTTTTCTGTAATTATAACTGTCCCTGCAGTAGACATCTTAGTATGTATACTTAGTCTCTGAATCCTTTGGCATTGACTCTTAAAAACGGAATTGCTGGATCAAAAATAATGCACGATTAAAACTTTGATAAACATTGAGATTTCTCTTTAGAATAGTTACATCAGTTTCAACTCCCATTTCCCAAAAACTTATGAGGCATTATCATCTTTTTTCATTTTTGACAGGGTGGTAGGTAAAAACAAAACCCAGTATTTCATTGTCTATTTTGCCTTTCTTTGAATTTTTGGGCTCATTCCTGTGCTAAAAGACCATTAAGACCAAAAAACCATAGCTGTTCCCACAGACTCGATTCCCACTCACAGCGACCCTCTAGGACAGAGCAGAACTGCCCCACAGGGTTTCCGAGGAGCGGCTGGTGGATTCGAACTGCCAACATTTGGGTTAGCAGCCCGAGCTCCTAACCACTGAACCACTGGGGCTCCAGTAGGCCACAGCAATGACATCACTGTGGCCATCACAGAGCTTTCTTGAAGGCTGCAGTATGACACTGAAGAAAGTTCTAGAACGGAAGTTAGGACATAGTTGTCTGAGCCACTAACTGTGGAACTCTGGAGCTGACTTATTTTCATGATGATGGGATTAACTGATGAATTTTAAAGTTATACTTCTTAAATTTTGTGATTTTATGATTTAGGAGTCCATTCTCAACTTAAGCACAGAAAGAGTAAAGTACATAAGCATTAGTGTTTACCCACATACATGGGGCAGGGTCCAGAATGGAACAGATTGGTAGGGTTGGCTACCTGATAGAAAACATACCAATCCCTTCACTCTCAAGAGGCAGCAAAGCAGGATGGCCCAGCAGATCTGCCATTTCTGTGTCTGCCGTATTCCTATTACAGGTGCTGAAAAAGAAGTATGCGTGGGACCAGTATTCATTTCTCAGAGCTCAAATCCAGGAGGATTTAAGGCATTGACGCATATCACTGAATATTTTGATGTTTCCAACTTCTAAAGCTTTTATGCATGAAGTGTGGGAGTTGTGGCTACGTCTTGGCATCACCGTGGCCAAGTTCCAGAACTGCTAACATTAGAATCGAATCAGCTCAACTGCTGATAAGAATTTTTGCCACGTCTGAAAAGGAACACTCCATCTTTTCTGCATGTTGAAGAATCTGATCAACAACCTTCTCGGTAGAATATTTTTTCTTCATTCTCCCTTAGCTAAAATTTAGAGTTCCATGGTTTTAAGGGGAATGGAAGGGGTGGAGAACAGAAACATAACTCTCAGTACACCAGGAGCTGCACTTGTGGGGTTCCCTCCGGCCTTGCTGGAAGGGTCTGGCAGAGGCTTTGCCCTAGGATTCCCATCTTTCGCTCACAGTCAGCACGCTCTGCCTCATGGGCCTATGGCTTCAAATCTGCAAATTGAATTTGAGATGAAGCAAGTTGCTCAAGTTTGAGAAGGAGGGTTAAATGGGTGAAGATAATTCTTCAAATCATTCCTTTATTCTTTTCATATTCTCTCTCACAACTGAAAACAGTGAAACATACAGGTGGTTGAAAACTAGAAGCCAACAACAAATAAAAAGCGATGGAATTCGCTGAACAAAGATCTTGGCAGTGAAGCCAGATCACAGATTACATGTAACTGCTGGTAGGCTCTACACACCATCTATCCTAAACATGTTCAGCATAAATAATAATCTTTTATAAACAGCATTAGCATATCAATAAAATGTCTTGTCACCAAATGTCCATCAGAAAAACCACTACAGGTCTACATTGCCCAGCCATGCTTTTCTAACAGAAAAATTAAAGCCCAAACCTATGTTTTCATTCCTTTTATTTACATGTAGCAGTAAAAGAATGTCAGTATACCTTCAGGCATTTTGCTTAAAATAATATTTTAATGAAAATTACAAAATCTTGAGATCTTCTTAGAAGATTCTTGGATTCTGGGTTGGCATGTTTCCTACAAGAAGGCTTTTGCTATATATTAAAAACAAATTAATGTCTTCCATTGGCCAAGATAACTTTCTGGATCTTTGATTTGTACATAACTTTTTATTAAGAGTGGGGTTAGAGGATAAGACAAAAACAAATGGGACTGTTTGTAGCTGTATAAATGTAACTAGACCCCAAACCTCAGGGTGAGCCGTGTTGCCCATAACAAACGTTCTGATACCAGTTCAGCAGCAGAATATATTTTGGTTCACTTCTGGTGCTTTGATATTATTTTTAAAACGTATTGATTCAGCTCTTGCTGTATTTTAAAAAGGCACAAAACCTTGGTTGAAAGGCTTGTCTCTTCTATTATAGATACCACTTCTGCAAGAACTCCCAAATATATTCGGCCAATGGGAATGAGACTCAGAAAAGAGTAGCGCAATTATAGATTTTAACTGCTATTTGTTCTACTGTTATTTTGGGGAAAATATTTCTGAGAGTAGGATGATTAAAATCAGCTTTTACTCTATGCTTTTTAAAAGAAGCACCTTTTAAAAATCTTGGACCACTTTGAATTTGGACTCTAATTAGTTGCAGCATTTTATATGAGACACAGCTGTTTCCATATCAACAATCACCGAATTATTTTAACCACCAAATTATTTTAACAAAAGAGAGGAATCTTTGAAAATTAAAAAAAAAAAAAAAAAGTCTTTTAAAGGAACTAAGCCTCATACGTTATTTGATCACGATACAGGCTATTAGTGGTGGAGAGAAAGGGCAAACCTCCAGGGACGGTTCATACTTTCAACATAAAAACAAATTAATGTATTCCATTGTCCAAGATAATTTTCTGGACTTTGGTTTGTGCATAAGTTTTTTTTTTGTTTTTTTTTAATTAAGAGTAGAGTTATAGGATAAGAGAAAAAGAAACAGGACTGTTTGTACTTATATAAATGTGACTAGAACCCCAAAGCCATACCCATTGCTGTCCAGTGGATTCCAACTCACAGTGACCCTATAGGACAGAGAACTGTCCCATAGGGTTTCCAAGGCTGTAATCTTTACGGAAGCAGACTGCCACATCTTTCTCCTGCGGAGCGGTTGGTGGGTTTGAACTGTCGACCTTACGATTAGCAGCTGAGCACCAGGGCTCCTGGACTACAACCCGGGGTACATAAAATATGTGAGAGGGCACATGGCAACCAGCAGGTCTGAAGTTGTGAATGTAAAGAAAGATCAGGAAATTGTAAATAAGAGAACAGACTGAGTTTGTGAGAACAAAGCAAACCTTCAAACGCCGTAACAAACCCCAGATGGCTCACAAAATCAGGGGTAAGAAGGGTGTAGGAGTAAAGGGGTGCCTTGAAAAGGGCCCAGGCTTTGAAGGCAGACAGCCAACCGAGGCTGCTTCTGTGAGGTTGGAGGCAAAGGTACGGACCTTGGGCTGCTGCTCAGAAGGGAAGACGATGCCTGCCCATCACCTCATGTAGCATTTGCCATGTAGCCGGTAGGGGGTTTTCTTACCCTTTTAATGTGTATGTCTATATCCTTATTGTGTCTCAGGGATTTTTACAATACGTGGTTTTTAGTTAGCAAACAGCCCAAAACAATAATACAGACTCTACTTTTTGCTAGCACTTCACACGCAGTCTCCTATAATCTGATGACAACCTACGAGGACGGATGGCTGTTGCCTTCATTCCCCTTCCCGGAGGAGGGCAGTGTGCACAGACAGGTTAGGTAACTTATCTAAGATCACACAGCTGAGAAGTGGAGGAGCAGGGATTGTAAATCGGTAACTCCAGGGCCCAAATACTCTTTATAATAGTCACTCCAGGGAATATACATTTGGAGTAAAAAGTACGTATTTATGGAAATTCCATGAATGCCAGGACGCTAAGACATCCATTAGTGAATGAGTAATCTATTACCGCGAAGTTTAACTTTGCACAATAATGTCTGAGCTAAAATAGTTAAGGCAGCTTCTACACATGTCCTGCTTGATCCACAGAAGAATCTGACTCATGACTGAGTATCCTTCTCCAAATCAAATGAGTTATGCTGGCTGTAATGGAATCATCCACAGATTCCATGTAGATTACTGAAGAGGCATAGTTCCAAGTAGAAATGTGTCTTTTTATGTGACTCTCCTGAGTAAACGGTGAAATGCTATCATCTTGTGAGTTTAACTTTATCCTGTGGAAGGAAAACCCAAAGCTGTGTTTTATAAATATAGTGACTGATCATAGACAAACGCGTCATAATCAGCTTTTACGTTTTACGTTAATCCTAAAGGCAGTTCACGAAGTTAGAGGTGAGATGACACCTCACTTTCTTAGCTGATCCTCTTAATATGATTACCTCTGGTGATACCGTAGCAATGAACAGTGTGCTTGCAATTCACGTAGCTTCCTTTGGATGCTTTGAAAACACGCACATCAGCCAGCCTTCCCCACTGTTGCTCTGAGAAGCACAGAAAGGCAAACCACCTCAGTAATGGAGCTGCACTAGGTGTCACAGCGCCTCCCTTGGAATGCTGATTTAAACGCAAAGGAAACCATGGACCCATGCAGGATACACATAGGGGACCACGCTACAGGGAGGAGGGAACTGGACCTACTTTCCTTAATGTGGATAGACTAGTCACCTCTGAAACCTTCCCTCTACCAAGCAAACTGCAACATCCATTCTCCTAGATGGGTAAACTAATCCTCTGGGTAAAATCAATGGGTTTCTGTTCTCGGAAGCACTTTATTTTTCTCATTAGGAAAATATGTAGTGATTTGCTTGGGTGCTGTAATTAACGGTTTTTCAGCAAGCAGATCCAACCGCTCGGAGAATTGTTGAGATTATTTTGCAGTATCTATCTCTGACAAAATACAATGGGGAAATTCAGACTCCAAATTGGGAAAGGGATGAGAAGAGAGAGAGTAGGGTGAAATCAAATATTCCGACTGGATTTTCTTTAAAAATGGAAATTTAATAGATGCATTTTAAATTGGAAAATTCCCTGAATGTAGACCCTAAGACTCATAAGAAATATTTGATAACAAAAAATAATTAATCTGATATTTATATGATTGGCAATTAAAACAATCAACTTACTAGTATTGATACTGCCTGCTGTGGGCCCATTTAATGAGTTATAGCAGGTCATAGCTGATCCAATGAAGTACTAGATGTCCAAGGAAAAAAAATCAAGATTTTTACCTACGATTCCCGTTAGGTATAAATATTCCCATTGTTCCAAAGAGTTAAGATCATTATTCTTAGAACAGTAAATCACATTTGCCTATTTATTTTTAGAAACTTTAGCGCTAACTGATTTTGAGAAAATTTTGTCAGTTTATGGGATTACAGCAAGAAACAGTTTAAACTTTGGTTTAATCTGCTATGCTCAAAGAAACCAACAAAAACCAAACCCACTGCTGTCAAGTCGATTCTGACTCATAGCAACCCTATAGGACAGCACAGAACTGCCCCATAGGGGTTCCATGGCTGTAAATCTTTACAGAAGCAGACTGCCACATCATTCTTCTTGCAAGCAGCTGGTGGGCTCAAACTGCCGACCTTTCGGTTGGCAGCCGAGCGCTTAACCAGTGTGCCACCAGGACTCCTTCAAAGAAACTCCCAAAAAACCCAATGCCGTCGAGTTGATTCCGACTCACAGCGACCCTATAGGACACAGTAGAACTGCCCCATAGGGCTTCCAAGGAGTGGCTGGTGGATTCGAACTGCCGACCTTCTGGTTAGCAGCCAAGCTTTAACCACTACACCACCAGGGAGTGGCCTATAAATGTTTTCAGATGGCCATGTCTTTTATAATATTTAATGAATTTTAATGAAATGTAGTATGTGAATAGAATTCAAAGAAAAGACTGAGGGAGGTCCAGAGTTCAGAGCACGAGTGTTGTTTTTTTTTAATTGCTGCAAAATTATATATAACATAGCATTTGCCAATTCAACACTTTCCATATAGAGCACCTGTTTTAAAAGTATAATTTCAGATCCAAGTTGACAGGATTTAAAAAGTAAAGCTTTCAATGGAAGAAAAATAAAGGCACCAACCATAAATAAGAGTGAAATTAAGTCCTGCTGCCTTAAAACCCAGCCCTCTGCCCATCATTATCTCAGTGTTTACAAAAGGCCTTGTTAGAGGTTTAATTTATTGACAAACTAGTAGACACACGTCCCAGAATAGTGTTGCATTTAGTCCATTAGTTTATAGGTGGTGACATCATTATTCTCTCTTCACTTGTGGGTGGTACAGGTACAACCATGACATAAGCTTGGTGTGGTTGTCCCATTGTTTGTTTGCCCAACTGTATGACACTTCATGTAACCTTGTGTCCCAGCAATGGATAAACTGGTCTGACAAACAAGAACTATCCTCTGGAGCTGACTCCGTTTTAGAGAACAAAGGTACAGTCTTTCGGCGACAGACGGGTTCATTCTGGATTTGGTCACCTGCCTGGTGGTCATCTTACAATGGCCAAAGGCCCTACATGAGCGTCCCTAGCAGAGTTTGCTGGCTGGGGGCGCCCACTGGATTTTCCAGGCCAAGTGGTGTCGGTTAGGGAAAAAGCTAGCTACCCATGGCTCAGAGGGAAGCCTGAGAAAACACAAAACAAACCACCAAACAGAAGAAAGACGTTCAAGGGGGAATAGCAACGTTCTTCGTTACAGCGAAGGTAAAATTACATGAGGCTGCTTGTGATTTAGGGAATGCTTTTGTCCATAATTGCAGCAGGGCTGATTTGTCTAATTGGCACAGTAGGTACAGTGTCTAGGGCCCACAATACTTTTTTGTTGTTGTTGTTGTAAAAATATATATGACACAACGTTTGCCAATTCAACATTTTTCAGGTGTACGATTTAGTGTTATCAGTTACATGAATAATGTTGTGTAACCATCACCCATAATCGTTGCCAAATTTCCCATCATCATAAAAACAGAAACTTACTGCTCCCTAAACAAGCCTCCCCTTTGCATGTCCCTCCCACCCCTGGTAACCACTGATAAACTTGGAACCCACAATACTTCCAGTGACTCACAAAAATATTTTAATTTTTTTTAAATCAGAGAAAAAATGAATAATGATCAATGTATTAATATATTTATTTAATACAT
>NW_004444156.1:2480635-2486705 GCF_000243295.1 Trichechus manatus latirostris
TATTCATAAACTATAATTAAAAAATTTTTTTTTAAATAGAAGAAGGGGTTTACAAAGGCCCAAGTGCCCAGGGAAAACGGCAAAGCCATGACGTGACCCTCATTTGCCTGAAACCTTGACACGATCCTTTCCTGAGGTATAAAGACACGCTATGCCACCTATTCTCTGTTCACTGTTGTATCCAACATGAACCTGGGTCAGGAGGTGTCACGAGTTTATAAAAGAAGAAGAAAACCGGGTCCCGTATTCTCAAGCTTTTCTATACTCTAAGCGAGGAGACAAAATCAGCTGTTAACAACAGGTGCTTTGCAGTTGTTCGTGCATTTGGACATTGCTTGTACGAGTTCATTACTCATAACTCCCTTGTGAACTCAGTGCACATCTGGGAAAATAAAACTGCCCGCTGAAGTGATTACTAGACATAGATGAGCACAATAGCTGATTCATTCAGATACTCTTAAAAGGCTTAACAGTAATCCCTAAAGCACCGAGAAGCTGGATTTCTTCGTGACCGAAGAATGGGTTAGTACCAGGGCAAAGGCTGCAGTATGAGAATACGTGCTCCCAGTTAAGCACTCAGGTTCTGACACTTCGCTGGTCAGCTGTGCTTCATGGACACAGCCACCTCTCCGGGGACCTCCTGCTGATCCCAGTGCCACTCCACACTCTCTGCCACATGGCCTACATTTCGTGTATGTTCCTAAAGATTGCAATTTCAGTGCCAACTTGTTAGTGGGAAAAGAGCACTTCCGCTACCAAAAACAGCTCTTCTTAGTGAAATTATTTCTAAGCCTGGTTCATTACTGTCACATACTACTCAGATTTTAAATGTAACAAAAGATCTCATCAGGTCCCGAGCCCCTTTGGAAATGAGGTCGTTATGCAAAAGTCCCTTAATTTCACGGTCTCCTCATCTGTTGGGTAGAGGGCTGGATGGCGTGACCTCTAAGCTTCTCTTCAGCTGAATGTTCTGTAATCGGGCCTAAGGCTACCCCTGACCTTGTGTAGACTTCTGTGGCAACTCTTTAAGTGGGTGTTGGGGTATCGCACAGAGAAGTGGTCTTCTACAAAAATCTACTGCGAGGTGAGAAGAAAACATTAAATTTCTCTTTATACTTACATTCATCCTATCCTTTAATTTTTTCGATCTTCGTGTCTATTTTGCAACATACATAATACATGCATGTGATTTATGTATATGAATAATACACACTCACACATATACACACGTACACAAAATATTTCACTAAAGAGGTTGAATGGCCCCAAAATAAAATGTGTGGCAACTGATGAGGCAGAGGATGGTACAAGGGAGAAAGGGTTAAGGTAGAAGCAGAGTACACCTGGGAGACAGAGACTGAAGGATCAATTGTTTTTAATAAAACCAAACATTTAACAAGTCGCTCTTCTACTTTCTGTGGTTTGAGAAAGGTGTCTGTTAGCAATAAGGTAACTAAAAAGGCTCTGTGAAAATGTCTGCGCTGCCATTATCAGAAGGAGCCATTGTTTTGATTTCCTTTTCTATCTCTTCCCAAAGCCATTAAGAATGAAGGATATCAACACCGCTGCTTCTAGGAATAACTCACTCTATCTGAAAAGAAGCGTGCAGCATTAACTGTTAACAAAACCTTACACTCAAATGTTCACATTCCATAACTTTAAAAAAAGAAAGAAAGAAGGGAGTCTTGTAATCAATATTTTTCCTAGAGTGTTATGGTGCAGGATGTCCATAGCTTTGCATTGTGAAAAATATCCCTGGATACGGAGATCCCACTAAATATCAGAGCAAATGAAGACTTGAGAAAGTAACAGTCCAGAGCTCCCCCCATCCCCACCTCCACCCCACCCGCAAATTACAGTTGATTTTATGGGTGTGGCTTTATGTCTGCTATGTTTGGAGCTTGGATGTTGTGGACAAGCAGAGTATTTGACTAACCAAATCTTTTTTTTTTTTCCCTACTGATGTGGCAAGGCCCATAACCAAAGAAAATACAGAGACATTCATTACTCAACAGCTCTTATAGAGTTACTGGACCATAACACTTTAGGAAAAACGTTGACTGCAAGACTCCCTGATGACTGTTTTTTTAAGTTGTGGGATGTCAACATTTAGGTATCAGTGAGGACTTAATAATTAAAAATCATTAGATTCCATCACTGACATTATATATAATATTTCCAAGTGCATATATATCTCCCCCCATTTTCATTCATGGAGGTAATTTTTGGATCTGTCTCTAGAATTAACAACCTGAGATATTTAAACGGACAAATTACCACTTGAATACCTGGCTTTTTGAAGCTCATGATTTTATTTTCTCAACAAAAGTGGAAGTTCTTCCTCATACTCTGGATCATTTTCAAGAGAACTGATTGTCATCTACCTAGGATACATTAAGTGTATGCTCAAAAGCTTTCAGTGAACACTACTCATGTTTGAGAACTCATGTTTGAATCTGAATCCCAACCTTGCCACTTGTTAGGTGTATGACTTTGGGAACATTATTTAACTTCGCTGTGCCTCAGTCTCCTCTTCTGTGAAATGGGAACAATAATACTACATTCCTCATGGGACTGCAGTGACGATTCAATAAGGCATTGTAAAGCACTGAGCTCATGTGCTCATGGTATTGCTACCAAGGAGTCTATATTATACGTAAGTACCTAGATGACGCAAACTGTTAAGGTATTCCCTTCCCTAAGATAAGAATCAGGAGCCCTGGTCGTGCAGTGGTTAAGCACTCGGCTGCAAACTAAAAGGTCCGCAGTTGGAACCTACTAGTGGCTCTGCGGGAGACGTGGCAGTCTGCTCCTGTAAAGATTACAGCCTTGGGAACCTTATGGGGCAGTTCTACTCTGTCCTATTAGCTTTGCTGTGAATTGGAACTGACTGGACGACAGTGGGTTTGGTTTTTTTTTGGTTAAGCCAAGAATGTGGACTCACTGCCTAAAACTTCTTCTGACTCTTAGTCTGTCAAAACAAGACTCATAGACATGCTGTTTAAGTTCCACCACAGGAGGCGAGCAGGAAGGGGAGGGCAAAAAGTAGAGGCTTGATAGAAAAACATCTACCAGAGATTTAAATACTATAGTCAACCAAGGAGTTGGTTCCACCATGGAACTCACTGTGAGATCTTGCATGATTCACTTGGAATCCTGTGTCTCCATTTCCTCATCCGCACAATAGCAGGCTGGATGAGATGACATGGAGCATCCTATAATTATTAAATAGTTATCATAAACCATCATAGAAAATTCTATGAAGATGTATATATTTCTTTGCTTCTCTCATTTTTGACACCTGGGTAGACAAGTAATTTGTATATTGCTCTAAACCTCTATTAATCTTTCCCCATAAATAGAAGAATTCAAATGAGCTGATTTATATAAAGTTCTTTCTAATCACTTGGAAGCCTTTGTAATTACTCCCAGTATCTGAGAGATCATTGAAACAGAAGCCTTGAAAGATTAAACTCTTCTCTTTGAGAGCAGAGATTAGAACCCTGAGCTCGCCACAGCAAGGACTGTTACCAGTGCTTTGAGAAGGAGATCTGTGTGAAGATGTTCTCCTCTTTAAACGAGGAGAACACCATTGATGAGGGTGTTGAATCTCGGCCTGACTCAGCCCAGCTCTGGTTACCTCACGTTAACCCATCTGTCATCAGTTCCTACTCATAGCGACCCTATCACAGCCATACTGGAAGGATCATGGCGACGCGGTGCTTGGTGGTTACATTTTTTGGTTTGTCGATCAGAAGAACTACGCCTGGCTTTGGTGTAGTGAAATGATTGGCATATCAAGTCAGTAAGTAAAGAAGTTTTCTAAATCCCGAAGTTGGTTACTCTCACTAACCATAGAAACAGAACTTTGTGGCTTACGTTTACTGTGTGGATAAACCCTGCAGCCTTGATTCCTTCTCACCCTGCGAACTGCCTCCTGCGTTAGCCTTTTTCATGACCATCTTTTTTTTTTTTTTAAGGTATTTATCATGAAAACATACAAATAATAAAGGCCACGAAGAGTACCCGTATTCCTAACACACTAGCACCGTTATTTTCTCTGGCCGTTTTCAGTCTTTAAACCATCGCTGTATGAACAGTAAGGTCCCTGGGTGGCATAAAGGGTTCACCCTCGTCTACAAACCTAAAGGCTGGTGGTTTGAACCCACCCAGCGGTGCCATGGAAGAAAGGCTTCTTGGCAATCTGTTCCCATGAAGATTACAGCCAAAAAACCCGATCGCGCACTTCTACTCTGTAACACACGGGGTCGCTACGAATTGGAATCTACTTGACAGCAATGTGCGTTTTTTTTTTTTAAATACAAATAGTGTGGAATTTTGTAATTTAACTTTTTGGCATCTTCTGAAATTCTGCTACAATGAACATCTTGAGGTTTTTTCGAGTCATTTTCTCAGGGAAAATACTTACAAGTATGATTTTGGGGTCAAATATTGTTTTTATGGAGTCCCTGGGTGATGCAAATGGTTCACACTCTCAGCTGCTAACTGAAACGTTGGAGAGTCAAACCCACCCAAAGGCCCCTGGGAAGAAAGGCCTGGCAATCTTCTTCTGAAAAATCAGCCACTGAAAACGCTGTGGAGCACAGCTCTACTCTGACACACATGGGGTTGCCATGAGTCGACTCGATGGCAACAGGTACATTGTATTTATAACTCTTGATACCAGTTTCTAGACTGATTTTTAAAAACAATCGGGGCAGTTTATGAAGCATTGCGAGAATGGGGCTTGGTCATTGAAATGGACTAATTTGTGAGTATAATATGGTGTCTCATTTTAATTTTCAACTTTTTGCTGTTAAAACCCATTGCCCTCAAGACAATTCTGACTCATACACCCTGTAGGCAGAGTAGAACTGCCCCATAGGGTTTCCAAGGAGCGGCTGGTGGATTCCAACTGCCGACCTTTTGGTTAGCAGCCTGAGCTCTTAACCACTATGCCACCAGGGTTTCCTTTGGATGTTAGTGATGATAAATATTTTCTCATCAGCCTGCTGTCTTCCTGAAGAGGGATGATAAATGTGGCTTCTTAAATAGGGTTTATACTTAAGGGGGTGTTTATTTTTGAAAGCTTTTATGTAGTACAGTCTAAGGCCACCTAAACGTAGCGGTCAGTCTGTGTACTCTGCAGAGGTCTCTTCTGTCCTCTGGATGGTTCTTTTCTGTCACCATTAGTTAGGGTCCCAGGTCTTTGATTCAAGTGTCAGCTGTCCACGTGTGTACCTGGGGTGTTACTGGAAGGGTGGGTTCATTCATTTGCCTACCTTAGAGCTGTCAACAACTTAAAGTTATTGAGGAAGACTCTTAAAACCCTAACCAGGATGAATGCCCCATGTTTCTTCCCAGGTGTGGACATAAATATGATGATTGCCTGGCTAACAGAAATAATGTCTCTATACTGGTTTTTTGGCACCAAAAGGTGTGTCTAATTATGTTTAGGAATATCCTCAAATTCTTCTTCCAGACCCTGTCCTTCTCCATCCACACTATAAAAAACTGTCGAAATAAAATCAATGTTAATTCATATTATTAATAATAAATATTATTTACCACTTAGGAGAGTTTGGGAGGTAGGACGGAGAAGAGGAGAATAGGTACCCACAGTTTCTTCATACTTTGACCCCTGTGGCATCTTCCTCCGTGGCCTGTTTAAATCAGGCAGTATGTCGAATGGACATGTAACCAAGTTTTTAAGAGGTAAGATTTATCTCTCCAGATACAGTTACAATTCAGTGTTCCAAGCATGTCTGAAAACGGGTTTCAAGATATTTTTTATTGGTTCTTGGAAACTTTCATCATCTTGGGCTCACAGTTTCATAAATTATACACAAAAGGAATGCTATGTGTTTCTAATGTACAACTTACATTTTTCCAGGCTTAACGAGAGAAGGCTTATTATTTCAGCCGCTGCCAAAAGGGTTTCTAAACATCTCTTCAGACACATGTCTACAAAGGCCGACAGGAAGGGACAGGTACAACTCGCAGTTCTCACCCTGGCTGGGAGACCAGAGACAGGAAGGGACAGGTACAACTCGCAGTTCTCACCCTGGCT